>NC_060119.1:1044576745-1044896147 GCF_021461395.2 Schistocerca americana
TAGTATAATGCACGACCGCATATTGCAGGTGCTGTATGGGTCTTTCTGGATATATAAAATGTTCGACTGCTGCCCTGGCCAGCACATTCTCCAGATCTCTCACATCTCTCACCAATTGAAAAAGGTCTGGTCAATGGTGGCCGAGCAACTGGCTCGTCACAATACGCCAGTCACTACTCTTGATGAACTGTGGTATCGTGTTGAAGCTGCAAGGTCAGCTGTACCTTTACACGCCGTCCAAGCTCTGTTCCACTCAATGCCCAGGCGTATCAAGGCCGTTATTACGGGCAGAGGTGGTTGTTCTGGGTACTGGTTTCATAGGATCTATGCACTCAAATTGCGTGAAAATGTAATCATATGTCAGTTCTAGTGTAATATATTTGTCCAATGAATACCTGTTTGTCATCTGCATTTCTGCTTGGTGTAGCAATTTTAATGGCCAGTAGTGTAATATATGCTTAGGAAAACAGTTGTTGGTTGGTAGAAGACTGCATGCTGCCTGCGCTACACAGCTCTTCTAGGTGCCTGCATTGTTCTTAGGGTACTTACGAACCCTAATTTGTTGATAGTGGTCTTAACTTGTTGATGTCGTTGGTTCCTGGCGACCACTACGTGACTTATCTACGGTGCTTCCTATATGACATTAACTGGTGAATGTTTGATTGGCGCCACTCTTTTGTACGCCAATTCGGTGGGCAAATTTCACTACCAACAACCCTTCTAACCGTAAATTGACAGCGCTTATAGGATCAAAGTTTGAAATGACCCTCTGAGGCACGCTAACAGACTGGACAATGTATACTAGCCAACTTGTCCCGGTCACGACTGGAGATACAGAGCGCTTTATTGAAATGCCTTGGGGACGCAGTTTTCAGTTTCTTCACCACACAAATGACTGTAGTTAGCGATTTCCTATGCTCAAAAGAGTGCTGAAAAAATACATTCTAAGACAAAAAAAAAGAAGAAAAAAAGGCACCACATAGGAATTATTCGCCTGGGACGGAAACCGGTAGATGTTATGTAAATGTACAGACAATGATATCACTACAATTTCAGAAAAATAGGGTGATCTAACAAACAGCGTTGTAAACTGAGCAAATCAATAATGCGTTGGTCAAACTCTGGCGCTTATGCGGTTGTTCGGTTTACATTGATTAATAGAGTAAGGGATATCGTAGCAAATTGGACCCCGCTGGCGTGTTAGTTCGTGGAACTCCCGAGATGGTTGGAAGGCGCTGGCCATAAAGCTCCAAACGTTCTCGACTGGGGAGTTATCTGTCGTCCTTGCTGGCCATGGTAGGGTTGGGCATTGTCTTGCTGAAACGTAACGCCAGGATGATTACCGTAAACGGCAAAAAAACGAGGAGTAGAATATCGTTGATGTAACTTCGAGCTGTGAGAGTGCCATGGATGACAAACAAAGGAGTCGTGTTGTGACGTAAAACGACACGCCGAACCATTACTCCTGGTTGTCAGGTGGTATGGTGGGCGACAGTCATATGTTGGTATTCCACTGCTCTCCAGGGCGTTTCGGGACACGTCTTCGTTGGTCATCGGGGCACAGTTTGAAGTGGAACGCATCACTGAAGAAAATTCTACTCCAGTCAGTAAGATTCCAGGCCACAATGTAGTTCCTCGAGGACTATGGTAAACAATGATTAGCAAGCTGTTTCCAGGCACGTTCGGTGGGGAGATGACGACGCCCTTGCAGGCTAGGAAAGCAGTGGGGAAATCCATTCTAGGGAGAAAGCTAGTACCTAACTACATGAGTCACGAAAGTCATTATGCTGAAACATGGCGAATAAAGTTATCTGAATTAAAGCAGTACATCGAACCTTGGAAACCGCCTGATGTAGCAGTTATTGTTCACGTTCTCTTCGGCGTGTATGAGTGGAGAATGTAAGTTGTACAGAAAGACAATTCAAACGTTTACACTAACTCTCAACAAAGCTGCTAGAAGTTGATCACTATTGCACAATCTGAAACGTGAGCGTCTTTCCTTTCCGACAGGTTGAAGCGAAAATCGCCTGTAAGACATTGCGGCGACGTATTCAGCAGGCCAGCAACGGCTTCCATAAGCGCCATACAGTTCGAGTGGCTTTGTGTTCCTGAATAACGCAAACCATTGCAGCATCTCGCAACTGAAATCGTCGAATCATCAACACGAACACGCTGATCGAGTACTCCAGCGTTAAACACACACTTTGGATGAATTTTTTAATAAAGGAAATAAATTACCTGATTGAGTCCGTGATCAATGTGGCGACAGCTGATGTCCGGATTAGGCATACATTTCGCTGTTATTGACACTGAACCTTGTTTTATAAATTCTAGGTTCTGACCTGATGATGGCAGTAGCCGAAACGATGTTATAAATAAATACATGTGTTAAGTGACTGTTGTCATCCCGTTCTGTGGTCTTGAAGCAATGTGTCCACGAAGGTGGAAATGTCACAGTATAGTTGATATGTTTCCCCTTCATTCTCTTATTAAATTTCGTTTCATTAATAGGATGAAGTTTTAACAGTCAAGGGGAGATCTTCACTAATCGTTTCTGCATGAATCACAGTAATGAAACTCAGGTTTTTATTAAATAAATATTACGTTGAAGCAACGTAATAAGTTTTACTGTCACATTACTTACTACCATTTTTCAACGTCTATCTTAGTATAGATACTGCATGCGTGTATTACTTCAGACTGTTAATACAAATAAAATTTACTTACGTAGGTAGTTAGAATTTTATTATTAACAAAATACACAGACAACAACACCAAACAAATGTGTTCCACTTGAACTGAAACACATGTAATAATAGTGCCGCAATGACTTTTAGTTGTTTGTGTAGCAGAATATACATACAACAATTGTGAAAAAACTCTCCCATGAATAGCTACATACGAAAGAATTTCATTACATGTTGTGATAAATTATTTATCCAAATAATAACAATTAGACAAAAGCTATGAGCGTAACGTTTTGATTTCATAGAAATTAAAAATGACTCAGGTCTGCATGGCATAAGCTTATATAAATTCCTACTCACTTAAAATAGTAAGAAGAAGTGGGGCGTAAAGGTAGATACAAATCATTCATGTAGTATGGATGTAGTTATATATTGACAATGATAAAAGTATGAGAAATATACACTCCTGGAAATTGAAATAAGAACACCGTGAATTCATTGTCCCAGGAAGGGGAAACTTTATTGACACACTCCTGGGGTCAGATACATCACATGATCACACTGACAGAACCACAGGCACATAGACACAGGCAACAGAGCATGCACAATGTCGGCACTAGTACAGTGTATATCCACCTTTCGCAGCAATGCAGGCTGCTATTCTCCCATGGATACGACCGTAGAGATGCTGGATGTAGTCCTGTGGAACGGCTTGCCATGCCATTTCCACCTGGCGCCTCAGTTGGACCAGCGTTCATGCTGGACGTGCAGACCGCGTGAGACGACGCTTCATCCAGTCCCAAACATGCTCAATGGGGGACAGATCCGGAGATCTTGCTGGCCAGGGTAGTTGACTTACACCTTCTAGAGCACGTTGGGTGGCACGGGATACATGCGGACGTGCATTGTCCTGTTGGAACAGCAAGTTCGATGACGGTTTGGATGTACCGTGCACTATTCAGTGTCCCCTCGACGATCACCAGTGGTGTACGGCCAGTGTAGGAGATCGCTCCCCACACCATGATGCCGGGTGTTGGCCTTGTGTGCCTCGGTCGTGTGCAGTCCTGATTGTGGCGCTCACCTGCACGGCGCCAAACAGGCATATGACCATCATTGGCACCAAGGCAGAAGCGACTCTCATCGCTGAAGACGACACGTCTCCATTCGTCCCTCCATTACGCCTGTCGCGACACCACTGGAGGTGGGCTGCACGATGTTGGGGCGTGAGCGGAAGACGGCCTAACGGTGTGCGGGACCGTAGCCCAGCTTCATGGAGACGGTTGCGAATGGTCCTCGCCGATACCCCAGGAGCAACATTGTCCCTAATTTGCTGGGAAGTGGCGGTGCGGTCCCCTACGGCACTGCGTAGGATCCTACGGTCTTGGCGTGCATCCGTGCGTCGCTGCGGTCCGGTCCCAGGTCGACGGGCACGTGCACCTTCCGCCGACCACTGGCGACAAAATCGATGTACTGTGGAGACCTCACGCCCCACGTGTTGAGCAATTCGGCGGTACGTCCACCCGGCCTCCCGCATGCCCACTATACGCCCTCGCTCAAAGTCCGTCAACTGCACATACGGTTCACGTCCACGCTGTCGCGGCATGCTACCAGTGTTAAAGACTGCGATGGAGCTCCGTATGCCACGGCAAACTGGCTGACACTGACGGCGGCGGTGCACAAATGCTGCGCAGCTAGCGCCATTCGACGGCCAACACCGCGATTCCTGGTGTGTCCGCTGTGCCGTGCGTGTGATCATTGCTTGTACAGCCCTCTCGCAGTGTCCGGAGCAAGTATGGTGGGTCTGACACACCGGTGTCAATGTGTTCTTTTTTCCATTTCCAGGAGTGTACGTAAGATTACAGCATAAGATAACTTTTTGAAAATCTATTACGTGGCCCCTGAATGAATGAACCATAACTACCTAGTAATTATGGCTTTCCTCAGTTATTTTTGGTTGTAGGTATTGCAGTTGTCACATAATAGATAGACCTGCATGTACTGTGCATATCGGTTCAGGTTACAAGTTTTGTCCGCTAACCGTTGGGATGATGTACACAGATTAACTTAGCTTATACAGGTATAGCATTTCATACAAATGTATCTTTAATTACGCCTGTAAGTTCGGAGAAGAAACATTTTTTGGTAGTTTAAAATATATACTATCTTCACTTTGTTTTAGATGATAATGTAGAACTTCATCATTGCAGAAAGTTAATTATGCACTGTAACCGGCAGAGGTTGGGCATCCTTAAATAGAGCTGGTGTTAAGAAACTTCCTGGCAGATTAAAACTGTATGCCGGACCGAGAATCGAAGTCGGGACCTTTGCCTTTCGCGGGCAAGTGCTCTACCAACTGACCTACCCAAGCACGACTCACGCCTCGTCCTCACAGCTTTACTTCTGCCAGTACCTCGTCTCAGCTCTTTTGACGTGCTTGGGGTCGCTAGGTTTGTTGATGAGCTGTGAACTGGTTGGTTGGCTTGAGTGCTAGATTCAGCTCCTATAGTTGTTGGCACTGATTCAACTTCCGACAAAAAAGCAAGTTTCATATCAGCGCACACTCCGCTGTAGAGTGAAAATTTCATTCTAGAGCTGGTGTTATTATTTGTTGCCTGTGCCTCTCCATTTGCAAAAGGTACAGTGGAAAAATCCCAGAATAAAAATCAAGGACAAGATCTTCAACCTCTCAAATTAACAATCAGGGCAGATTCATTTTTGTATATATTTGTACTGTCAGTGCAATTTATGATTTGATTATAGCTTTTAAGATAATACGTTACACACCATGACGAAAACGCGCAAATGGTGAGCAATAATCATTTCAGCTTTCAGAACATGAGAATAAAATATGCATGAAGGATGTAGCGGTATTTTGTTTATTTTATCTAATCGTGTCTGAGCTACATCTGTAATTAATTAGTAGGCTATATATACTAGGTTACAAATACAACTAAATAATATTTATACATTTATATATACATTCATATATACATTCATGATCTTCACATAGGGTAACTCAGGGAGAATTGGACTACTTTCTTCTTTAGGGTGAAATTCATCGGTTTTTAATTTTTTTTAACTTTGGGCAGCATTTTTCTATAGATTGTCATATAAACCTACATACAGTACATTATTGAGGCCCTCCCACTCAAAGTGCAAGTCACACAACGAAATAAAAATATACATCAGTAGTCCATCTCATCTGTAAGTGTATGGGTGAGATGGACCAGTGTACTGGGAGAGATGGACCACGTAAATAATTGCCACACATGAAGAAAAGAGTGAATGGACATCACATTTTTTTGGAATATGTAGTAATGAATAGAGTAAGACATTTCAGACTAAAACAATTTTATCAGTTTTTTGTAAATAGTAAGCGAATACTGGATTTTCATTGATTTGTAGATTTTGTGCAGCCTTTAGGATATTTTTCTCCTACCACAGCTATTACACTTATTGGCAAATGAAGAACAACATTCATGTGACCATCGTGAACAGGAAATACACTGAATCCAATCGTCTTTTTTGTTGGTTTAGTAATATATTTCACCACACCCCACACATTCATCTTCATCCCATTCTTCAAAGCTATTTTCAGTATCTTCTACAAAGTCTTCAGTGTTGCAGCTTTCTGCATCTGATGAACATGGTGGACTATTGTTTGCAGCATTTTTATTTTGTCGTTTCTTGGGTCTGTCTTTCTCCTCCCTAGTGCTCTGCTTTGTTGGTAGTTTCTGTTCCCTTTTTCCGTTGCCTTTCTTTTCTCATCCCTCTTTCCCTTTACACTTTTAACATTTTCAGCAGAGTTTAGCACTTTGTAGACAGTTGTTGTATTCCTCTTGGAATTCGGTGTTTTTTCAACAGAAGGAACAGGTGATATTTCTTCGAAAAGCTTTGTCGGTATTTGCTTATACATCGGAGTGGTTAGTTTTGATGTGGTAATCGTGGAAGTCTCGGATTTCGTAGGAGTGGTGCTTGAAGTTGTGTCGGTGGAGGAACCCAGCTCTTTTGGCGTGCTTGGGGTCGCTAGGTTTGTTGATGAGCTGTGAACTGGTTGGTTGGCTTGAGTGCTAGATTCAGCTCCTATATTTGTTGGTACTGACTCAACTTCCGATAAAAAAGCATAGTCGGGGATCGCAGACGTAGTCAGTGGAATTATTCCGCATGCCTTGAAGCCACTTGTACCATTTTCGACGGTGGCTGATTTAGCCCACGCTGAATTTAGTAGTTTTCCAAACTGAAGACGGTTTATTTTCCTCTCTGGATTATTTATCAAGAAATTGTTGCAAGCTTTGTAAAAATAGTTTTTCAGTGATTTGAAAAATGTTCGATCCAACGGTTGCAATCAGTGGGATGTATGTGAAGGTAGACTCATTAAAATAATCCCTTGTATCTCTGCAAACACTAAAGTTTCCAAACAGTTTGTGTGGGACGTGTGTCCATCAAGTATTAACAGTACTTTTCCTGCTGGTTTCCTGGGAGTGAAATGGTTTTTTAGCCAATCCAGGAAAACAGAACTGTTTACATAGGCAGATTTTTCAGACATTCTTACAATTGTCCAGGTGGCATTCCATCCACAAATTACTGCTTTAGGTGTTTCCCCTTCATTATGGAAAAGGGTGGAAGGAATGTTCCTTCGCCATTGACACAACACAGAACAGAGATTGTCTCTCCTTTCTCGCCAGATGTGACTGACGCAACATTTCTTGAACCTTTAATTGCTAAAACACTGCCAGGTTTGTTGTTCAGCTGGACCGCAGTTTCATCCATATTGTAGACGTGGCCTGGTTTGCCAAACCATTCGTTTTCGCGCATGACAGTTGAAAGAAGTTTGAAATACTCTTTCACGGAGTCTTCATTCATCCCTTTGGCTCGAGCAGCTGACACACCTTCCCCTCTTCTTACAACTGTATTGGGATTACGTCTAAGAAAGGAATGAAGCCAGTCGTAACCAGCCTTTTTTAATTCCTTATTGAAAGTATGCTGTATATTTAGCCTTTCAGCTAATTCAAATGCCATACTCCTTACCGAATGTCTACATGGTGCAAAACCTCGCTCTTGAAGTTTCTTATTGTGAGCGATGACTTTTCGTTCATTCTCAATACTCAGTAAAGGCTGAGGTCCCATACTACCCTTAGAATAATTTTTTGACTGCAGTCTTCTTTTCAATGTAGATTAAGGTATATCAAACGCTTTAGCTGCAGCATTGACACTCATGATATCATCCTGCACAGCATGTATGGCCTTCACCAATCCATCTTCGGTCAATTTGCCTCGCTCACAAGATCCGGTCCTTTTGTAATCATTTGGCATTTTTCTGAAAGAGAAAAATACCAACTATGCAAGAACATTTTTAATATATTAATGTAATTTCCATGGTCACTTAAGATATATTTTATTGTGGTCCATCTCTACCTAATTAAAATGCATGGTCCATCACTCACAAATAGAACTGGTCCAAAAACTTTTCAACTTACCAAAACAGACAATGTGATTTTTCTCCTGAACTAAGACGATAATGACAAAACACTTTTGCATGACGTTCGTTCAACAGAGAGCTTACTCACAAGTGAACGGCGCTGCTATCTAGCGGCGCATTCACGAAATACGTCACCGATCTGTCTCACCCAATGGTCCAACTGACCCCGAGTTACCATACCATAAGTCGTCATTATTGTGTATAGCAAGGCTCATATCTGAAGGGCTTATTTCAGTAGTGGTACAAGTCCATTACCTCCACTTTCATGCCTATAATGCTTCTGCAATTAATTATCCAAACAAACAGAAAGAAAAGTTCGTCTCTAAGAAGGAGCTATATGCTTGAATATTTCTGGTTATTTCAACCGCAGATTTTTCAGCGCTTATTTAACGTTAGGACTCTGTATCTCACAATGAGCAAAAATGGACTTGTACCACTATTGAAATAAGCCCTACTTTCGCGCTCCAGTGTTTGGCACACTTCACTGCAGCGTCGTTGGACAGCCACAGGAATTGGAAAGTGCATGGTGCTGGCAAGGATGGACCGGTCAACAAGCGTGTCATCGGTTGTTTTCCTCCACATTGGCATGGCTCCTCTTAGGCGTATCCCCAATTGAACAGGTTATTCTTTTATCTTCCCTTTCGACACCTAAATCTGTTTAGGCTCTTCCAGACTATCCATTCCAATTGTGATCCAGCAGGAAGTTTTTCTTTAATGTTCCAACTTTTCAGGCTGCCTTTATCCAAATTCTGTTTCCACATTGATTCTCTGGTTGTAGATTGACTTTCGTTTAGTGGACGTTCAACGTTTATGAAATCTTTCCCAGATTTAAGTCTTGCCACTGCTGGTTGATGTGCGTACAGGGCATGTCTTCTATCTTCGCATTGCCTGCTTCGTTCGGACATCGCCAACGTTTGCCATCTGATATGTTGGTGGGAGGAGGGAGGGGGGGGGGGGAGGTGGACGGTTCCAGAACACATATAAAGGAGATCACGGTTTGTAGGCTTCACGTATCCCATAATTAATCGACATGAGTCATTCAGTGCTGCATCTAGCCTCTGGGCATGTGTCGATCTTCAACATACAGGGCATGCATATTCAGCTGGAGCAAAGTACAATGCCAGAGGCGATGCACGTAGAATTTTAGGTTTTGCTCCACAGTGTGAGTTGGTAAGTTTGCCGATTATACCGTTCCGTGTGTTGACTTTATCTTTAGTTTTTTCTGCATGTTCGATCTAGCGTGACTCCAAGATAAACTGGGTTTGAGCAGTGTTTCTGTATTCGCAGTATGGTTCTTCAACACTTCCTTTCCTGTCAGTTAACAATTTTAAATTTTATTCGCAGTATGGTTCTTCAACAGTTCCTTTCCTGTCATTTAACAATTTTAAATTGCACCAACATCTCCTCACCAAAGTAAAGTATCTGGTTATGTGTGCCCCCGCACTGTACTTCGCCGAACACAGTGGCTAAAGCCAAAGTGTGATCTGTTTACAATCGTCACCCACCCTTCTGTTGATCAATGTTTTCTTTCCTTGTTGGTGGTTTCAAGTTACGCTACATTTTCTGTGTTCATCACTTCATCACTTACATTACAGTCAAGATAATATCATTTACAATTAGGTGTTGTATTTCAAAATTATTATCAGGTTCACCTCACCTAAAGTGTGTTCTGTTTCCATTTCTTAAGCAGACAGTTTTATTCTCATTGGGCAATGTTACATTTGCGTCTGTGTCATGCAGTGTTTCGAAATCTGATAAATTTCTTCTCATTTTTGGCTTCCAAATCCTATTTTTAGTCTTATGCACCACTTCTATTCTGTTGGTTTTGTGTGTTGAAATTGCAAGTCACGCACTGTGATTTCACTTACTGTAGCACTGTTCACTGTCCTGCGTAATATAGAACTTCACAGAATCATTTCTTCAGTGTGCAGTTTTGGTTTCCTAACTAATCTGGTAAAAAGTAATTGCAATATGCACTACGTCTTCAGGCCACAAGTGGCCCATTGGGACCATCCGACCGCCGTGTCATCCTCAGGTGAGGATGCGGATAGGAGGGGCGTGTGGTCAGCACACCGCTCTCCCGGTCGTTATGATGGTTTCCTTGACCGGAGCCACTACTATTCGGTCGAGTAGCTCCTCAATTGCAGTATGGGTGTACAGTTATACAGTTTCAGACATCTGGAGACCCTGTTATCACATAGCGACATCTGGAGACCCTGTTATCAAATAGCGTTTATGTAATTATGTTATTTACATTACTTAGGACGACAACACAGACACACAAAGATAAGACAACAGTCCTGCTTTAGTTTACCACAATTTTTTTTTTTTTAGAAAAGTTACACCTTTGAAACAAACAGTCCCGGAATCTGCCTAGAGTGATTTAGGGGAATCACAGAAAAGTAGTATGTGGATGGTCGAACGAGGATTTGATTCGTCGTTTTCTCAGAATGCGATTCCGGTGTTACATCTTAGTTTTCATTCGTAAGCGGTTCTCGTTGATCACAAACCTTCGCAACGTACCACGCACATCTGTTGGTGGAATTACGTGGGAAAGGAATAAAAAAGGAATACCACAAGTGAAATTCCATCAATATCTGACGCTGACGAAACTAAGCGCTTACTCGCTTGGCTACGGAATCTTTGATTACCACCAGCTATACGAAGTACCGCATTTAAGCACGCGTACAATGTTTATTTTTTTCTCGAAAACGGTTTTGAGTTGCATCTTACTATTTACATATGTTGAAGTCATAGTCGTGGCTTGTCAATATGAATCAAATCGATGAGGGCACGGATACCACATTACACGGTAGGGGTCACGAGGTGTACGGGCAGTAGCAACCCCCCCCCCCCCCCCCCACCCATGAAGTCGGAGTGCACCCAAACAGTGCTCAGTAGTCTGCAATTGCCATAAGTGGTAATGTGTTGTAATTGTGTTACGAGCGAAAACAGTTTTGTTTATGGCAGTGTGAATTCTTATTAGTAGCTGGCGATTACGTATAGAGCTACTCCATAATTATCAGTGTACAGAGAGATTTTTAGAATAAGTATTTAAGAAAAAAAACAATGATTTGCTGCGATATCGCCAATTGTACTAACCACAGCATACAACTTTGATTCTATCTTGGAACTCTTCCATTTGGTCCGTGTATGCATAGAAAAACAGTAATATCAGAAACTGAGTCCGCCTTGATGCAAAACACCTTGTTATTCGTTGATTTCTACACTCCTGGAAATTGAAATAAGAACACCGTGAATTCATTGTCCCATGAAGGGGAAACTTTATTGACACATTCCTGGGGTCAGATACATCACATGATCACACTGACAGAACCACAGGCACATAGACACAGGCAACAGAGCATGCACAATGTCGGCACTAGTACAGTGTATATCCACCTTTCGCAGCAATGCAGGCTGCTATTCTCCCATGGAGACGATCGTAGAGATGCTGGATGTAGTCCTGTGGAACGGCTTGCCATGCCATTTCCACCTGGCGCCTCAGTTGGACCAGCGTTCGTGCTGGACGTGCAGACCGCGTGAGACGACGCTTCATCCAGTCCCAAACATGCTCAATGGGGGACAGATCCGGAGATCTTGCTGGCCAGGGTAGTTGTCTTACACCTTCTAGAGCACGTTGGGTGGCACGGGATACATGCGGACGTGCATTGTCCTGTTGGAACAGCAAGTTCCCTTGCCGGTCTAGAAATGGTAGAACGATGGGTTCGATGACGGTTTGGATGTACCGTGCACTATTCAGTGTCCCCTCGACGATCACCAGTGGTGTACGGCCAGTGAAGGAGATCGCTCCCCACACCATGATGCCGGGTGTTGGCCCTGTGTGCCTCGGTCGTATGCAGTCCTGATTGTGGCGCTCACCTGCACGGCGCCAAACACGCATACGACCATCATTGGCACCAAGGCAGAAGCGACTCTCATCGCTGAAGACGACACGTCTCCATTCGTCCCTCCATTCACGCCTGTCGCGACACCACTGGAGGCGGGCTGCACGATGTTGGGGCGTGAGCGGAAGACGGCCTAACGGTGTGCGGGGCCGTAGCCCATCTTCATGGAGACGGTTGCGAATGGTCCTCGCCGATACCCCAGGAGCAACATTGTCCCTAATTTGCTGGGAAGTGGCGGTGCGGTCCCCTACGGCACTGCGTAGGATCCTACGGTCTTGGCGTGCATCCGTGCGTCGCTACGGTCCGGTCCCAGGTCGACGGGCACGTGCACCTTCCACCGACCACTGGCGACAACATCGATGCACTGTGGAGACCTCACGCCCCACGTGTTGAGCAATTCGGCGGTACGTCCACCCGGCATCCCGCATGCCCACTATACGCCCTCGCTCAAAGTCCGTCAACTGCACATACGGTTCACGTCCACGCTGTCGCGGCATGCTACCAGTGTTAAAGACTGCGATGGAGCTCCGTATGCCACGGCAAACTGGCTGACACTGACGGCGGCGGTGCACAAATGCTGCGCAGCTAGCGCCATTCGACGGCCAACACCGCGGTTCCTGGTGTGTCCGCTGTGCCGTGCGTGTGATCATTGCTTGTACAGCCCTCTCGCAGTGTCCGGAGCAAGTATGGTGGGTCTGAAACACCGGTGTCAGTGTGTTCTTTTTTCCATTTCCAGGAGTGTATATTCTCCCAAACTACACTACTGGCCATTAAAATTGATACACCAATAAGAAATGCAGATGATAAACGGGTATTCATTGGACAAATATATTATACTAGAACTAACATGTGATTACATTTTCCCGCAATTTGGGTGCATAGATCCTGAGAAATCAGTACCCAGAACAACCACCTCTGGCCGTAATAACGGCCTTGATACGCCTGGGCATTGAGTCAAACAGAGCTTCGATGGCGTGTACAGCTACAGCTGCCCATGCAGCTTCAACACGATACCACAGTTCGTCAGGAGTAGTGACTTTCGTATTGTGACGAGCCAGTTGCTTGTCCTCCATTGACCAGACGTTTTCAGTTCGTGAGAGATCTGGAGAATGTGCTGGCCAGGGCAGCAATCTAACATCTTCTGTATCCAGAAAGGCCTTTAGAGGACCTGAATCATGCGGTCGTGCATTATCCTGCTGAAATTCACGGTTTCGCACGGATCGAATGAAGAGTGGATCCACAGGTCGTAACACATCTGAAATGTAACGTCCACTGTTCAAAGTGCCGTCAATGCGAACAAGAGGTGACCCAGACGTGTAACCAATGTCAGCCCATACCATCACGCCGGGTGATACGCCAGCATGGCGATGACGAATACACGCTTCCAATGTGCGTTCAGCGCGATGTCGCTAAACACGTATGTGACCATCATGGTGCTGTAAAAAGAACATGGATTCATCCGAAAAAATGACGTTTTGCCATTCGTGCACCCAGGTTCGTTGTTGAGTACACCATCGCACGCGCTGCTGTCTGTGATGCAGCGTCAAGGGTAACCGCAGCCATGGTCTCCGATCTGATAGTCCATGCTGCGGCAAACGTTGTCGAACTGTTCGTGCAGGTGGTTGTTGTATTGCAAAAGTCCTCATTTGTTGACTCAGGGATCGAAACGTGGCTGCACGATCCGTAACAGCCATGCGGATAAGATAACTGTCATCTCGACTGCTAGTGATACGAGGCCGTTGGGATCCAGCACGGTTTTCCGTATTACCCTCCTTAAGCCACCGATTCCATACTCTGCTAACAGTCATTGGATCTCGACCAACGCGAACAGCAGTGTCGCGATACGATAAACCCCACTCGTGATAGGCTACAATCCGACCTTTATCAAAGTGGGAAACGTGATGGAACGCAATTCTCCTCCTTACACGAGGCATCACAACAACGTTTCACCAGGCAACGCCGGTCAACTGCTCTTTGTATATGAGAAATGGGTTGGAAACGTCCCTCATGTCAGCACGTTGTAGGTGTCGTCACCGGCGCCAACCTTGTGTGAATGCTCTGAAAAGCTGATCATTTGTATATCGCAGCATCTTCTTCCTGTCGATTAAATGTCGGGTCTGTAGCACGTCATCTTCGAGGTGTAGCAATTTTAATGGCCAGTAGTGTAGTTTCGGCGACAAATATCACCATCATCAGTGTTTTTTTTTTTAATCCTATTTATTATATGTTACAGCCTGTTTTAAGCAATTATTGGCGCTGTTTGCAACATATTTTCTGTGCGCTTTTTTCTGTTGCTTTTTTTTTCTTTTTACTTAGCGAACATCATGTCAATTTCGTTGGATGGTATGTAGCTGCTTTTATACACAGAAAAACAATCCTTCGCACTTTGTTTCTGATCCACAATATTACGCCACAGCAGACAAGTACATCATTACTTCAAGATGCAATCAAGAGGTTCTTGGGAGATACTTTTCCAGAGTACGAGGACTGTGGAGATTCTGTGGCCACCCTTTGCCTACCACTGTCTCCCAAAGAATTAAGTCTTTGACCTTGAGACGTAATGTGAGCGAAATCCTGTCGGGTAGTATATGCAAGAAAGATAGAGAATTTGATACTTCAAGTGCTAACGGATTTGCGGAATCTCGAGATACGGCAGTAGAACCGTCATCTGAGAAGCAAGACCTTTATTGTCTACACGACAGTAAATGCGACAACAAGAACGATGAATAGACTGTTCCAGAGGTGACAGAAATTTTTGAGAATTTCACCGAATACTAAGCGGAAAATGCTCCAGATTTGATGGAAAACGTTCAGCTGTTAGAGATGATTTCAGGATATGCCGCTTACAGTATTAAAGGCGGACACCCGAGGTCTTTCAATTAAAATGTTCACAGTTAATTAATTTTGATCATCAACTGTCACACAGTTCAATTAATGATGGAGCTAACACGTGAGGTTTCCATTGCTCACCAACAATTTTTTTGCTCCTTCTTAGCAGTTAATTTATAATCATCACACCACAACCACACCGATGGATCAGATCAATTACGATTCTTTTCAGTTCGGTGATCGTGACAATTACTATAACTTTTACAATCGGCGTATTTGTATTATCTTCGTGTGGTCGTATTAATGTTTCCTACTCCAGGCTAATCAGGTATTGCAGTCTTCGATACTATGTGCATTCTTCGTTGTAACAGTTCACTTTGATATCTCCAATAATTAAAGTTCATTAACTCGTCGTACACTATCAGAATATCACTTCAGTTCAAGTTCTCAAGTCAGAATAACTGAGAGCAAAGTCCGCGCATCTCTATCACACAAATTACTATTATTTTGGAATTCACCAATCTCGTAGCGTTCCGTTTGTAGTACTATAACAAAAGGTGTTCTCTCTCGACTCAATAGCAAGCAAGCGACTAACCTTTCCATGTTCGAGCATTGTAGACGCATTAAATTTCCTTTTCCCCACGTTTACAACTCTCTTTCACAATAAATGTTATCTCTGACCGACATATTACTTTGGACCCAACTTTCATCACACTAATTTGCAGTTATTACTGAGATGTTTGATAGCTAATTAAAAAAACGTTTCTTTCTTCCCACCTTTATGTCATGACATACTCAGTAATTATTGAAAGTGGTGTTCATCAAAACTTTAAGGTGTTATATTATTATCAAAGTTGTCGTACCTATCAGGATAACACTGTTTCCTACTTTAAGGAGCAGGAGAGTCACCACAGAACATTTTAATTTCTACTGTCTACACTATTACAAATAAATTCATAAAACTTTGTCACCATGACCAGGAAGGATTGAGGACTCACACTTATCGCAGTAGAAGTTCAAAAAGGTACCAAAATACCTTTTTTTACATGTGAAATTTCATCATTTTTTCACTTATTACTGGCTGCATTTGTTGCTATAGGTACACTTTTCTTCCTAAATAAGAGGGATTGTTCGATGAATTTTTCATAGCATACAAGCAGTAGTTACAGGTGTATGAAACTCTAGAATTTTCCAAATCTATTAAAAGACTGTAGAAAAAAATTCAAATTATTATCTTTAAAACTTGAGTTTTTTCTAAACATGAAGTTTAAAATGTAACAGTTCACTCATTTTTTCATAAATTAAATAACTTCTAGAGTCTCATACACCTGTAACTATGGTTTGTATGCTGTGCAAAAGTCATCGAAGAATCTCTCTTACTTAGGAAGAAAATTGTACCTATAGCAACAAATGCAGCCAGTAGTAAGTGAAAAAACGATGAAATTTCACATGTAAAAAAATGTGTTTTGTTACGTTTTTGAGTTTCTACTGCTATGAGTATGAATCCTGAATCCTTCCTGGTCATGCTGTTAAAGTTTTATGAATTTATTTGTAAAGGTATAGACAGTGGAAATTAACATGTCCTGTGGTGCCTCTCCTGCTCCAAGTCGGCCCGTTTGACGTCCTACCCCTTTAAATTATCATGACATTCTTATTTGGGTTTTCGGGTTTCTTAGGGTGTTACAGTGGGTGAAGTGAAGTTCGTACGGCCCCCTTGTTATCTGAGCGCAGGGAGGAGAATTGCGGTCATTACGCCAAAGGACACATTCCTCTCTTACAATATTCCATGAGGAACTTACCTTATCGGCACCCGTAGCTTGTGCCACACATTTAAAAAGAAGAAAACGAATAACAAAAAAGATGAAAGTCGGTAGGACCTGGACAAACGAAAGAACTCCATGCAGTTCAGACACTCCATCTGAGAAAAGCACTGGATCAATGTTCTGGAAGCAAAGTAGAAGTTTCAAGAGGCAGTGCGGGGTAGCGTCACGGACCAAAAAGGCGCTGTGTAAGCCTCACGCCAGCCGGCCAGCCGCTGCCCGCCTTCTAGGCTGTGCAGGCAGCCAGACGTGCCGGCGGCGACAAGTTTTTTCCGCGTCGCGAGCGCAGTGGATGCACCGCAGTCGGCAGTCGGAGCACGCGTCCTCGGCAGGCTTCCGCCGGCTTATTTGAATACATGAATTGCAAACGCCACTGCGGCTCCTTCCCACCTGATGTTTGGCGGCCGCTCTTTGACAATTACGCCTCCCGCCCACCCACTGTGCCCAAAAACTCGGTCGCGATTCCATATCGCTTCTTACCACATTCCGGCAACGATGCTATTTCCAGCGTAAGGATTTTATTGAACTGAATACCACTTACAGCGCGACAAGAACTGTAAAGTGAATTTGTAAGTAGGCGTGAGGGAACACTCTGCTCTCGTGCTTACGTTTCGTTTGTTCAGCGGATGCAGGTAAGAAATAATTCGTAGCCAGACTCGTCGTTTTTATTCTTTCTGAATGATACTGTTGTGGAGCATTTCGCCACTGGATTTACAAGTGATCAGTCCGAAATTCACGACATGCGTTTTCTTTGAAATATTGTCTGCCCTCGTTTTATTGTGCTATCGATATGCTGGAAGTTAAACTAATGTACGTGACTAAGGAAACTGAATTCATTTACACAATATACCTCTATATACACTACTGGCCATTAAAATTGCTACACCACGAAGATGACGTGCTACAGACGCGAAATATCACCGACAGGAAGAAGATGCTGTGATATGCAAATGATTAGCTTTTCAGAGCATTCACACAAGGTTAGCGCTAATGGCGACACCTACAACGTGCTGACATGAGGAAAGTTTCCAACCGATTTCTCATACACAAACAGCAGTTGACCGGCGTTGCCTGGTGAAACGTTGTTGTGATGTCTCGTGTAAGGAGGAGAAATGCGTACCATCACGTTTCCGACTTTGATTAAGTTCGTATTGTTGCCCAACGCGATTGCGGTTTATCGTATCGCGACATTGCTGCTCGCGTTGGTCGAGATCCAATGACTGTTAGCAGAATATGGAATCGGTGGATTCAGGGGGGTAATACGGAACGCCGTGCTGGATCTCAACGGCCTCGTATCACTAGCAGTCGAGATGACAGGTATCTTATCCGTATGGCTGTAACGGATCGTGCAGCCACGTCTCGATCCCTAAGTCAACAGACGGGGACGTTTGCTAGACGACAACCATTTGCACGAACAGTTCGACTACGTTTGCAGCAGCATGGACTATCAGCTCGGAGACCATGGCTGCGGTTACCCTTGACGCTGCATCACAGACAGGAGCGCCTGCTATCGTGTACTCAACGACGAACCTGGGTGCACGAATGGCAAAAGCCCGCATCTCGTGGTCGTGCGGTAGCGTTCTCGCTTCCCACGCCCGGGTTCCCGGGTTCGATTCCCGGCGGGGTCAGGGATTTTCTCTGCCTCGTGATGGCTGGGTGTTGTGTGCTGTCCTTAGGTTACTTAGGTTTAATTAGTTCTAAGTTCTAGGGGACTGATGACCATAGATGTTAAGTCCCATAGTGCTCAGAGCCATTTGAACCATTTTTTGAATGGCAAAACGTCATTTTTTCGGATGAATCCAGGTTCTCTTTTTACAGCATCATGATGGTCGCATACGTGTTTGGCGACATCGCGGTGAACGCACATTGGAAGCGTGTATTCGTCATCGCCATACTGGCGTATCACCCGGCGTGATGGTATGGGCTGACATTGGTTACACGTCTGTGTCACCTCTTGTTCGCATTGACGGCACTTTGAACAGTGGACGTTACATTTCAGAAGTGTTACGACCTGTGGATCCACTCTTCATTCGATCCGTGTGAAACCGTGTATTTCAGCAGGATAATGCACGACCGCATGATTCAGGTCCTCTAAAGGCCTTTCTGGATACAGAAGATATTAGATTGCTGCCCTGGCCAGCACATTCTCCAGATCTCTCACGAACTGAAAACGTCTGGTCAATGGTGGCCGACCAACTGGCTCGTCACAATACGCCAGTCACTACTATTGATGAACTGTGGTATCGTGTTGAAGCAGCATGGGAGCTGTATCTGTACACGCCATCCAAGCTCTGTTTGACTCAATGCCCAGGCGTATCAAGGCCTTTATTACGGCGAGAGGTGGTTGTTCTGGGTACTGATTTCTCAGGATCTATGCACCTAAATGGCGTGAAAATGTAATCACGTGCCCGTTCTAGTACAATATACTTGTCCAATGAGTACCCGTTTATCATCTGCATTTCTTCTTGGTGTAGCAATTTTAATTTCCAGTAGTGTAGTTCTACCCACCCCGTGGCGTAACTATTACAGCAACCGTTGGTAGTATTTAGAAAGAAAGACGGAAGTATTCCTCAACGCATGGTCCTGTCCTGCAGAGCTAAACAAGATCTTTTTTAAAAAAATGTATATTCGTGAACTTACTTTAATACATTGGAAAATTTGCATTCGGCATGTCAGTGGAGACCGTTGTGTCTGTCTACCTGGCAACGAACGGTATGGTTCACCCACTGAGAGCTACGGTGCGGGAAAAAAACCACAAAAACCTTTTACGCTCGCTGTAAACCTATTAAACACACCGGGGTCCGTTGCAAATGCAAAGTTGACACAGGACCACACTTACAGGTTTTAAAACCAAGTAGCGCAATCTGTATACTAAGCAATAACTGGTTCCCATCGGACTTATTGTTCACGCTGTCGATTCACTAGGTAACTTCCACTACACTGCACGCGCTCCGGCATTCTTAACATTACTTCAAGCATAATATGAATAATTGACAGAATTATCTATAGTTCCTTAAAAACTTCATTTTTAAAACGGAATCCTAAATCTGGAGCAGACGTAGATTCAGATAATAATGTAGTAGTGATGAACTATAGGCTGAAATTTAGGAGATTAGTTCAAAAATGGTTCAAATGGCTCTGAGCACTATGGGACTTAACATCTATGGTCATCAACTTAGAACTACTTAAACCTAACTAACCTAAGGACAGCACACAGCACCCAGCCATCACGAGGCAGAGAAAATCCCTGACCCCGCCGGGAATCGAACCCGGGAACCCGGGCGTGGGAAGCGAGAACGCTACCGCACGACCACGAGATGCGGGGTAGGAGATTAGTGAGGAAGAATCAATATGCAAGGAAATGCGGTACGGAAGTACTAAGGAATGAAAAGATACACTTGAAGTTCTCCAAGACTATAGATACTGCAATAAGGAATAACTCAGTAGGCAGTAAAGTTGAAGAAGAGGAATGGACATCTATACAAAGGGCAGTCACAGAAGCTGGAAAGGTAACTGTAAAGAAACTAAGGGTAACAGAAGATATTCTACAGTTCATCGATAAAAGAAGCAAGTACAAATATGTTCGGGGAAATTCAGGAATATAGAAATACAAGTCAATGGGGAATTAAATAAGTAGAAAGTACAGGGAAGCTAAAACGAAATCGCTGCATGCAAAATGTGAAGAAATAGAAAAAGAAATGATTATCTGAAGGACTGAGCATAATAAAAAAGTCAAAATGAACTTAGCATATAGGAAAGTCAAAAAAGGCTTCGGTGAAATTAAAAGCGACGGTGATAACATTAAGAGTGCAACGGGAATTCCACTTTTAAACACAGAGGAGAGATCAGACAAGTGGAAAGAGTACACTGAAGGCTTATATGAGGGGGAAGATTTGACTCATGCGATAGAAGACGAAACAGGATTAAGAAGAGAAAGGGTGGCCAATATTAGAATCAGAATTTAAAAGAGCTTTGGGAGACTTAAGATCAAATAAAGCGGAAGGGACGGATAAGATTCGTTCAGAATTTTTAAAATCATTGGGGGCAAGTGGCAACAAAACGACTGTTTTCATTGATGTGTAGAATGTATGAGTCTGGCAACGTACCATATGACTTTCGAAAGAATATCATCCACACTATTCTGAAGATTGCAAGAGGCGACAAGTGCGATAATTATCGCACAATCAGCTTGACAGATCATGAATCCAAATTTCTGACAAGAAAATATACAGAAGAATGAAAAATAAAATTAAAGATGTGTTAGATGACGATCAGTTTTGCTTTACGAAAGCCAAAGGCACCTGAGACGTAGTACTGTCTCTGCGGTGGATAATGGAAGGAAGACTAAGGAAAAACCAAGATTCGCTCATAGGATTTGTCGACCTGTAAAAAGAATTTGACACTGTAAAATGGTGTAAGATGTTCGAAATTATGAGAAATGTACGAGTAAGGATTAGGGTTGATTTTGGGTTCAAAAATGGCTCTGAGCACTATGGGACTCAACTGCTGTATCATCAGTTCCCTAGAACTTAGAACTACTTAAACCTAACTAACCTAAGGACATCACACACATCCATGCCCGAGGCAGGATTCGAACCTGCGACCGTAGCAGTCGCACGGTTCCGGACTGCGCGCCTAGAACCGCGAGACCACCGCGGCTTGATTTTGGGGGAAGAGTCCAAATTGCGAGGTCATCGGTCTCTTGGGATTATGGAAGTATGGGGAAGGAAGTCGCCTGTGCCCATTCGAAGGAAACATCCCGGCATTTCCCTGAAGCGATTTAAGGAAATCACAGAAAACCTAAATCAGGATGGCCGGGCGCGGGATTGAATTGTCTTACTCCCGAATGCCAGTCCAGTGCGTTAACCACTGTGCCACATTCCACGCTAAGAGTAAGGGAAAGACGGGTAATACGCAGTAAGTGTAAGAACCAAAAGGCAACAATAAGAGTGAAACACAAAGAACGAAGTGCTCGGATTAAAAAGTAAGATAGGGATGAAATTTTTCGCCTCTACTGTTCAATTTATATACTGAAGAAGCAATTACATAAATGAAAGAAAGGTTCAAAATGGAATTAAAATTCAAAGTGAAACGATATCAGTGATAGATTCGCTTGTGAAAGTGCAATTCTCTCTGAAAGTGAAGAACGTATACAGGATCTACTGAATGGAAAGAACAGTCTAATGAGTACGGAATATGGGTGGAGAGTAACTTGAACGAAGACGAAAATAAAGAGAAGTAGTGGATATAAGAACAGCGAGAAACTTAACATCAGGTTTGCTGATCATGAAGCAGGTAAAGTAAAGGAATTTTGTCACTTGGGAAGCAAAATAACCCTAGACGGAAGAAGCAAGAGGGTATAAAAGATAGAGTACCGTCAAAAAGGGCATTTCTGCCCAATAGAAACCTTCTAGTTTCAAACGTAGGTCTTAATTTCAGGAAGAAATTTCTGAGAATGTACGTTTGGAGCACAGAATTACATGGTAGTGAAACATGGACTGTGAGAAAATCGAGAAAGAAGAGAATCGATGCAATTGAGATGTGATGCTACAGAGGAATGTTGAAAATTAGGTGGACTGATAAGGTATGGAATGAGGAGGTACAATGCAGAATCGGAAAGGAAAGGAATATGTGGAAAACACTGACAAGAAGAAGAGACAGGATGACAGTACATCTGTAAGAGGTGGAGGAATCACTTCCAAGGTACTAGAGGGAGCTGCAGAGGGTAAAAACTGTAGAGGAGTCAGAGTTTGGAACACAGCCAGCAAATAAATGACGACATAGGTTGCAAGTGCTACGCTGAGATGTATTCATGGCGAGCCGCATCAAACCAATCAGAAGACTGACAACTCTTAAAAGATCTGGATTTAAGTGGTAAAATTAATGAGCGGAAGCACTTCACGTAAATACCAGCTATTTAGTGTAAGTAGAGCTGCCGTCCTTTGCTGGAGAAGCGGCTGCCAAGTGTACTAATATGAACTGCAGGCTGTAATACAAGACAGTCCGTCCTCGTTATGACGAATTGAAATAACAATAAAGAAAAATAAAATAAAATACATGCTTGTATAAACACACTATGAATGTGTACCGCCAATAGCGTTATCAATAAAACGATTACAATAAAATTACAGGGGTGGAGAAACCAAACATAGTGAAGTAACCTATTTAATCTTAAGCTACTAAAGTTATCTTGTATACAGTTGTCACAAGATACAACAGATAAGCAATGTTCTTACGAAGCATTGTATCCATTGTTTTAACCATTTGTAAAATTAGTTATGGTTCAAATGGCTCTGAGCACTATGGGACTGAACTTCTAAGGTCATCAGTCCCCTAGAACTTAGAACTACATAAACCTAACTAACCTAAGGACATCACACACATCCATGCCCGAGGCAGGATTCGAACCTTCGACCGTAGCGGTCACGCGGTTCCAGACTGTAGCGCCTAGAACCGCACGGCCACCCTGGCCGGCAAAATTAGTTAGTTATGCATGATTCTCAATTTTAAACAATCCTGTCAGAGGAACATCCGCAATGAGCCATATAGCAGTGATTGAAAACACCGCTTCAGTTGTAAGGTTCTTTTTATTTGGAACACGACCGGTTTCGGGCTCTCATAGGCCCATCATCAGGTGTCTAACTTTGTGCTGTAACCCCGAGCGCCGTGAAGAACGAGTACAGGACGCTGTGTATCGCCAGCGATCGCACATTCTTAGTTTATTTATGCAAGCATGTAGTTTATTTTACTATATTTTTCTTTAATGTTCTTTCAAAGCGCCGTGAAGAACGAGTACAGGACGCTGTGTATCGCCAACGATCGCACATTCTTAGTTTATTTATGCAAGCATGTAGTTTATTTTACTGTATTTTTCTTTAATGTTCTTTCAGTTCCTCACAACGTGGGCAGACTGTCATGTATTATAGCGTGCAATCCACATTAATACGCTTGGCAGCCGCTCCACCAGCAGACTCTGTGCTCTGCGCTTGCTGGTGATACACCGCGTCTATACTCGCACACCGCGACGCTCGGAGTCACAGCACAAAGTTATAACACCTGATGATGGGCATATAAGAGCCCGAAACATGTCATGTTCTAAATAAAAAGAACCTTATAGCTGAAGCGGTATTTTCAACCTCTGTTTCTTAATTTAGTGTTCTTGAAACCGGGTACCACTCACAAAAGCATTAAGAAAACTGATAGCCTACACTCGTCATAAGTTTGGTTTCTGGTAATCAGCTGATCGTTAAGGAATAACTCTTTATGTGTAAGGAAGTGCTTCACTTTTTGAGTTTTCTTAAAGAGGCTAATCTTTTGCCCATTGATGAACAATTTGAAGGCATTCTAAAGTTTGTAGCTTGTGCCCGCTACTATACAATGCTGTGCTCCAAACGTGCATTTTCAGAAGTTTCTTCCTCAAATTAAGACCTATATTTGATACTAACAGACTTCTCTTCACCCTTTCTGCCAGTGCTACTCTGCATTTTATGTCCTTCTTGCTCCTTCCGTCAACGGTTACTTTGATTCCCAGGTAGCAGAATGCTTTTACTTCATCTACCTTGTGGCCAACAAACCTAATGCTAAGTTTCTCGCTGTTGTTATTGCTAATACTTCTCGTTACTTTCGTCTTCCTTCGATTTACTCTCAATCCATATCCTGTACTCATTGGACTGTTCTTTCCATTCAACAGGTCCTGTATTTCTTCTACATTTTCACTGAGGACAGCAATGTCTAAAGAGAATCTGATCATTGATATCGTTTCAAGTTGAATTTTAATCCCGCTCTTGAATCTTTCTTTTATTTCCCTCATTGCTTGTCCGACCTATAGATTGAACAGTAGGGGTGAAAGATTACATTCTTATCTTATGAACTTTTTAATTAAAGCACTTTGTTATTGGTCTTCCACTCTTGTAGTTGCCTCTTGTTTCCTATATGTATTGCATATTACCCATCGTTCCCTGTACCTTATTCATATATTTCTCAGAATTTCGAACATCTAGTACCATTTCATATTGTTGAACGCTTTCTCCAGATCAGCAAAACCTATGAAAGTGTCTTGATTTATCTTTAGTTTTGTGCCATTATCAACCGCAACGTCAGTACTGCCTCACTCGGCAGAATGCTGAGATCCGCACCTACTCAACTTGAATAACTATCCGATTGAATTTTTCTAAGTACGGTCGAGGCTGTCGCATGAGAAATGTAATGGAGTGACGTGAGTGAAGTATGTTATTTCTAATGGAGGAAAGATGTTGGCTTGCCTACACTGTAGCGCAAAATACCGTGAGCTGCGACGACTGCTGCCTGCGTCGTTCGCCGCTGAAAAATAACAAAACTATCTCTTTCTATCTGGATTGACCTTCACCAATCGAACTCTCACTAAACTTTGATGAAGTCAAGGACTCCTATCTGCCCCTAATCTAACTACTGGCGTGGTACACCGGTCAGATAACCAGTCCACCACGATGTCACTCAATGTTAGCTTGCAGGTGCTAATTAATACTCTGTCTGTGTTCACACTGAACATTAAGTGTCGTGGCCAACACAGTGAATAAACGCTTAATCGCGAGCGACTCAATATAGAGTATCACTCCGATTCGCTCAGTCCGGAACCGCACGACCGCTATGGTCGCAGGTTCGAATCCTGCCTCGGGCATGGATGTGTGTGATGCCCTTAGGTTAGTTAGGTTTAAGTAGTTCTAAGTTCTAGGGGACTCATGACCACAGTAGTTAAGTCCCATAGTGCTCAGAGCCATTTGAACCATTTGAACTCCGATTCGCTAGTGACACAGGTGCTCCCTCAGTGCAGTACAGCGTACACGCACGAGCGCACTCGCTTCCGCTACGTGTTTCAGCTTCAAGAGCATCACCGGAACTACCCCTCTCCACGCAAAAAGCGAAAGGGTATATCACCTGCCCTCATTCCCTCACTCCTCCGTCTCATTGCGTCAGAAATAGTACGCTAATTAGCGTTACAAACGGGAGAATGGCGCTCTGTTTAAGCCGACCAATCCAGAAATATATAGCATCTGCGTTAAGCGTTTACTGTCCACCTGTGAGAACTCTGAAACTGCGCACTAGGTCTGTCAAAAAACGCGTATGCGGGGGCTCTCCCAAACAATACAGCGAGTTTTGCTTTTAAGGTGAACACGCAGACCATTGTCCCTTTTCTCAGGCAAAAACTGTTTTGGTCCCTGGGTGGTCGGCCAGCCGGCGGAATTGAATGCTAACTCACCCTCCTACGGACTTTTCGGTGGGCTGGTTGCCTCCGCTGAACAAAAAATCCTGCGGTCATCGTGTCTTGAATGTTTGTGTACACCAGCCTCGACTTTTTAATCTCGGTGTGCACTTGCGATTTATTTATTAGATTTGCATATCGATTAAATGGAAATATGTAAAACTGACTCTACCCTATCGAGTTTGCACTCGAATGAAACGTCTTGATACGCAGAATACGATGGTGAGGTAGGAATATGTAAGAAATGAAGCTCAGGAGACCACGCCGCCTTACAATATATATATATTGATAAGTTATAGTTATTTATAACTGCATTTAATGCCATCACCAGATCAAACTTCGACGTTGTACAGCAGAGTTCAATGAGGAATGTGTAAGAAATGAAGGTCAGGAGACCACGCCACCCTACAATACATATATATATTGATAAGTTATAGTTACTTGTAACTGCATTTAATGCCATCACCAGATCAAACTTCGACGTTGTACAGCAGAGTTCAATGAGAACTGCTAACCCAAGTCTTGTTTTAGGCGTAGGTTTAACTGCTACTGGTACTGAAGTTTGTTTTACAAGGTTCAAGTTTGGATGTGATGATAACATTAATCGAAACATCGTTTTCAATAAGGGAACGTTTTAATCGATCTAGATCCCTAGGGGCCACTTTGTATAAGCAGAAGTTAGTGTAGGGCCACATCTTGTAATATGATTGCACTCACTATTTAACTTTGCATTTCAGAAAAGGTATAAATTGTATCTTAGAAATCAATAAATATAAATAAAACGTAGTTTTATTCCATTTACTTGTATTGCTAATTCAATAGTATCGAAAGCTGAATGCAAAGTTAAATTTAGAGCCAGTTTAATAGACAAATGTATCCTGCACATCTTTTGTGAAATCAAATGTATGATCACTTGTTGACATTCTTATCAAAATATGCAAGTTAATGTCTGTAAAGGATATCCATATTAACTATTGTTGGTCTTCAAGCAAGATAAACTTTGCTCAAAAATGTTTGTAGACCCAAATAGGGAAAAAATTCCCCAGCTGTTCTTTGATAGAAGAAAATCTTTTGGCTGACAAAGATTTGTAAAGTTCAACTAACGACACACCATCAGGCATTTCTTTCACACTATGATTTAACTGTATGTCAATAAGTGCAAGCTGCAGCTCCTTGCGTGCTCTCTTAATATCAGCATTAATGGTATCATATAACAATTTGAATTGAGGCTCAGTTCTCTTATAGACCTGAAATCTTGTTGTGGGCTTGTCTTCCTAATCTGCAGATGATCCCTAATCTTAGCACAAACACTTTCAGGCACTTTCTGTTTTCAAAAGCAAGTGAAATGACAAAAACTGCCTTCACCTGCTTGCCCTACAAATAGATGTAGTTTTCCCTTTGAATGATTTTAGTTGTGTCCACATGAAATGTGGACAACCACTTTCCCTGCAATGTCACATTTAGTTCATTCAGTATCTCAGAAATATATGAGTTGAAAACATAAAACATTAGATACCTCCTTCGTGTCCAGAAATAAGAGGATTCATTCGCGCAATGCCATATTCTTCCTAAGTCTTTGCCCATGCTCACCCACCTCACATTGTTGTGATAAATTATGTCTTCACATCCTCAAATAGACATTTGAACTGTCAATGGTGGAGTGTCCTTGCTCTGTTTCAGTTCCCTACGCTAACAGCAGAGTCTACCAGATGCTTTAAGAACAGTGCAGTTTTATAAAAAGCTCTGCTAAAGAAAATGGAATGAAAAGACTAGATATATTTTTTCTCACTAAAAGCTATGGCCTGTTGTAATACTTGCCATTCTGCTCCAGAACAAGCCCACTTTTCTCCATAAAATTCTCAGCACACTCAAACAAGTCCTGAGCAGTGGTTTCAGAACAAATAATTCCTCTGTGATGACGAAATTTTCATCAATTTCATGGATAAATACGAATAATTGTGCAGTGTCTTGGTTATTTGTGCTTTCATCCATTGACAAGGAAAATCAAACTAAATCTTTGCTTTGGTCGCAGTCTTCAATTCGTCGCTAATTTAAGCAATGCACAGCACTGTAGACCCTCTTGCTATTGAGATGCTTACAAATTTGAGTCTGACATTAGAATAAAATATGACTGCACAGTCTACGACACAATGATTTGTAAACTGACCATCCGATAATAGGCTTCTTCCGAGTTCTTTTGTTACGTGTGCCGGCTGCCTCGACTTCAATCAATTACCAGCAAATCTCCCATTACCTGAGGAAGACGGCTGGGTCGGTCGTCGAAATACTATGCATATAATGGAAACAACAACACGACGGATCACCCAGAAGCACACTGTTAATCTTACTGTCCACTTAATTCCTTGCCTAATTGGTAATGCGTGATTAGATTGATCCACACCAAGCATACGATAGGTACAACGTTACGGCATACCAGTTCTTATGTGGAGTGATTACTTGCTGAGACGTACATTTTCATTTAGACAATATAGGACTAGTGAGAGGATGGACCCCGAAGAATCCGTTCTCTCGCGGCGTCAGGTAGGCACTGGTTTCCGAGGAGCTGACTGATTAAAGGGATCGTGCCCAGAGGGCTGCAGCGTTGGGCTCCACACTAAAAGCCCAAACTGTATCACAGTAGGAGCGTACAAAGGAAGCTGCCGCTTTTATACATTTTAATCCCTCATTAACGGGTCACTCATAATTACTGCAGAACCCTTTGTGGAGGCTAATCATGCATAATGAAATACGCCGGCGGCTCTGGAGCTGAAGTAGCCTGCAGTGACGATATGCCTCCCGTGTCAGCGCTCCTGCCTGTGGTTCTCCGCACACTGACCCCGTTTCCCACTACTAATTGAAGTGTCTCATGTAGCTGCCAAAAGGGATTCCGTTGGTTAAAGAACATGTTTTTAACCCTCCCTCAAATTATTTCCGCAATAGCTTAATATTCCATTCTGTTGAGATTTACTAGGTTACCCCAGGTCAGAACGATCTATAGTATCAGTTTGCGAGCTCCCAGCAGATAATTCGTCTATCTTGTTCGAGCGTCTCAGAAATCTAACTCTGCAGTCGACATCCATTGATCCGCCAGAATATTATGACTATCTATATAATAGCCGGTACATCTAACTTTGGCACTGATAACAGTGGCGACGCGTCGTCGTATGGGATCAGTGAGGCCTTGTTAGGTAGCTGGATGGAGTTGGCAGCACATCATCTGCACGCACAAGTCACTAATTCCCGCAAATTTTGGGGAGGGGGGAGGGAGAGCTCTGGACAACACAACACCCAGTCCCCAAACGGAGAAAATCGCAGACCCTTCCGAGAATCGAACCAAGGCCTGTTGCTTGGTTGTCAGAATCACTGACCACTCAGCTAAAGAGGCGGACAGAGCTGTCAAAAGAAAATCTTCAAACGGTTACACCATTTCACCTGGAATTCGTTAATGTGTGTTACGAGGTGTGACGCAACAACTACCTATGTGTGTGCAAAGCATCACGTTAGGCATTTTTCTGTATAGTTTACCGCACAGCATGACAGAATATTACTTTTTGTGGACTTGAATTCCTCTGAAAAGCTACATTGCAATATTTCATCCATTATGTATCCATCTTAGAAAACAGCATACTCCGTGAGTGATTCGTTAACATTGTAACTCTAAATAACGGCAAACATGATATTCCTTTGAGTATTCTACATTATAACGTAGCGTTCACTTAGTTCTACACTATATAGGACTGTATATTTTCCTAAAGTAAAATAAATCAGCATAATTCTCATCGTTGAAAATTGCTTATTTCTAACAGCGCACCCACGAGAACGCATACATAAGTTACGCTATGATAAACTGTCTTCGATTTTATGTGTTTGAATCTATTCGTTGGCCTTAGGAATCATAAAGAAGCGATATCTGAAGTCAGGTGAAAAGAACAGTGAACTACATATGGAATGATTTACATAAGGGTGTGTAAGAGGATCGCAGATAAATGTGCAGATTTACGACGTAGTAGTTATAACCCGCTCTAATCCTCGAGGACTGACCTGTAACCTCCACGTAATTAACTCTGTGCACGGAGAATTAATTCGCTAGAGTCCAGGCATTAAAGTGTCATGCACACAACTTTCACGTTGACCTTCTTCGCCATAGGGCAGCACAACCTTTGTCTTCCTCAGTCTGGCATCTGTTCAAGGCATTTCCGTTACGAAAAACGTACTTGATATTACTGGAAACTTAAAAACTATTAACATCATCTGAATAAGGAGTTTATGCTTTCATCTAGATGTTGTTGTTGTTGTTGTCTTCAGTCCTCAGACTGGTTTGATGCAGCATCCTTCTGAATATGCTTAGTGTATTCATCTCTTGGTCTCCCTCTACGATTTTTACCCTCCACGCTGCCCTCCAATGCTAAATTTGTGATCCCTTGATGCCTCAGAACATGTCCTACCAACCGGTCCCCTCTTCTTGTCAAGTTGTGGCACAAAATCCTCTTCTCCCCAATTCTACTCAATACCTCCTCATTAGCTATGTGATCTGCCCATCTAATCTTCAGCATTCTTCTGTAGCACCACATTTTCCATCTAGATAAGTTGAAATATTGTCTATTTCATCATTTCAGAACATACCTTCATTTCGTAAGTAACTAGTAATTTCGCATAGTAGTGCAGTAGCGTCTTGCAGTGACCACCGACAGTACTGCCGACTTAATAAGCATCATTAATAATTACTATATTTCATTATTTATTTCTTTAGGCAACATAACGTTTGTGGGGCTCACAAATATTCCATAGGTTGCTCGTCCTGCGTACTTTCATTACCTACTTTCCACGTGCAACGTGGCCAGCCCAAAATATGTGTTCCAATTTCTATGGCTCTGCAAAAACTTGCCCCCACTACTCTTTCTAAGTCCAGACATACTAGTCATTACATGGTCCCGAAAGATGTGCTCTGTACACCACAGTGAAAGGTTGATCATGAAGCTTTGACAGACATCCTCTGCCCTCAGACAGAATAAAAAAGACTTGCACTGTCCAATGTAAGTATTAATCCGTCTCAGTGTTCATTATTCTTTACTGTGGGTAAATTTATGTCTGTTTTCGCGGTTTTCATTTATTTTTCTCAGGGCACAATGACTAATTGATGTACTGAAACAAAAATCAACTCAGCATACAGGCTATTCCCCGATGCAGCTCCTGATACGTTGGAGCAGCCAGATGAACTGTTTCCTGACGGCCTGTTGATGTTTTCGGAGTTCGAGTTTCCACTATCTCCAATAACTTCATTGCTCATTCAGCCTCTACTACTGCACAGTACACTAATGAACGTGGTGTTATTCTCTGCAACATACAAGCTGAATGCGAGTGACGGTAAATGTCTTGTTGTAGGCCTGTTATCAGCTCGAGAGTTTAGTATAGTGTTAAATTTGGATAATCTTCGATTTACTGACATGAAGGTAACGCTGTCAGACTACTTCAGACAACCATGTAGCAGCCTTCTTCGATTTTATACTCAGCACATGTGACCAGATGGATTTTACAAGTGCACACTGCCACCAATTTCTACATTGCTCCCTTGGCTTGTGCTATGAGCCGTACTGTTCGTCTTGGACTCTCGTCGCCTATGACTGTTGACACTTTTCTGCCACAGGAAGATCTCGCTACACCTACAATGTGGACACAGAATTTATTTTTCAGCAAGATGGCACTTCCCACAGTATCATCGTAAAGTTGTCGCATATTTCCATCGGAATACTGGACCAGTCACAGTGGAACAATATCCTGGTCACCACGTTCGCCTGATTTAACCAAAATGAACTTCCCTGTATGTGGTTATATTAAAGACAAAGACTTTATTCCTAGTCTTCCGGAAAACGTCGACAAGCTGTGAGAATGGATAACATCACAGGATGCAGCAGGAAATTGATTATGGATGGGACATATGTCGTGTTACAAGAGGTAGCCACATTGAATATTTGCAAATAAAATTTAAAGATAACCTGCATTTAGTGCTGTATCAAACATTTCTATAACTTATTTACTATTTTCATAAAGATTACTTGCGTACAACTAATTTATAAACACCGTGTATTAAGAACAAGTCTTCATAGAAAATAGCCTCGGCGAACCAACACCATCGGCGATAATTCCTGAAAAAAATGGTGTTGTTGGAAAATACTTCTTCTATTATACATTACAAACTTTATACGAAAGAAAGTTACTGATATAGTTTGTTCAATGAACAGGACGAAGTAAACAATTTCGCCGAACCAGCACCTGATCGCAAAGATTCAGCGAAAGATTATGTGGCAGAGGAGAGAAACGCAAAACCATACAACGTTCCACTGTAGGCAAACGTTATCGATATACTTCTAAATCATCCGGAATTGTGTCTAAACGCTTTCAGAGAGAAAGTGTGCAGTCGTTTGTAACGTATGGAGAAATTGCCAAAATGGGAAAACTATGTTGAGAGTAAGGTATTACTTTTATTTTTGCCACAACCACTTTTTCATGATATAATCATAACTGGTTTCAGCCTTCAAGGCCCATCTTCATCTGAAGATGGCCTTTGAACGCTTAGGCCGGTTATGATTGTATCATAAAAAAGGATAGTCAAACATAGTTCCTTACAATACGTCAATCACAGTCTCCGCAAGCGAAATGTTTTTACCCTATTAGGAATGGTAGAACCGCTGTTCACAAACACGCCATTAACGATTCGTGGACTTAGGACCGCTTTGAGGTTTCTCATCAGAACCAACAAATTACGCCTCGAAACTTGTAGCAGTGGGCTGTATCTGCTGCAAGCCAATATGAAAATTATGATTTCAAAGCTTTCGCTTGGTAATTCGGAAATTCAAACAAAGGTATCGGATTTGCCAAAGTACAATCGGGAAGTACGTAACGGAAAGAGAAACTGCAACATTGAACGAAATCCTGGCTACTGCAGAAGATTTTATAATCTAGGCTCGTGATCTCATACCGAATTTCCATCCCGACCTCCTCATGAATACGGACCAAGCTTTTTAACACTTTTTAAATGTCCATATTAATGACAGAATAGATCGTCAAGTGTTGGTTTTTTTATTCATTTACCTTTTATTTAATTTTTGTGGTTGTTGTTGTTGTTGTGGTCGTCAGTCCTGAGACTGGTATGATGCAGCTCTCCATGCTACTCTATCCTGTGCAAGCCTCTTCATCTCCCAGTACCTGGTGCAGCCTACACCATTCTGAATCTGCTTAGTGTATTCGTCTCTTGGTCTCCCTCTACGATTTTTACCCCCCATCCCGCCCTCCAGTACTAAATTGGTGATCCCTTGATGCCTCAGAACATGTCCTACCACCCTATCGCTCCTTCTAGTCAAGTTGTGCCACAAACTCCTCTTCTCCCCAATTCTATTCAGTACCTCCTCATTAGTTATGTGATCTACCCATCTAATCTTCAGCATTCTTCTGCAGCACCAAGTTTCGAAAGCTTCTATTCTCTTCTTGTCTAAACTATTTATCGTCCATGTTTCACTTCCATACAGGGCTACACTCCATACAAATACTTTCAGAAAGGACTTCCTGACACTTCAATCAATACTCGATGTTAACAAATTTCTCTTCCTTTTAGGGTACCAATGAACTTTTGACAGCTCTCTGACGACTGAAGTATCGAAGGTTCTGGGTGCTACTGATGAGGCATAGTATGGTTAAGTCACAGAATCCTATACTCCAAAGGTTTCTATCACCGTACCACGAATAACTGTATCCCCTTTTCAACGTATTTCTACAAGAATCAACAGGTTTTTGAACGTAGGGTTAAAAAAACTCAATAAATAAATGATAGTTACTACAAAGTTGTATAAATATGTGTTAATTAACGTTTTAAAACCGTATGTAAGAAATCTGGGTAAGTGCGGGTAGGATTCTCGCACCGAGGTTTCCGTGCAAACTGAACTATGCATGTGCATAGTTCATCCTTACAGGTAATAGGGAACATAACGATGCTTGTCTGTTAACGATATCAATACTGGCGAGATATCAAAATAAGTGACATAAATCGCCGTATCTTTTGATTGCTTCGGCGTAGAAGCATACATTTTTTACACCACTAAAGTAATGTAGACTCTAGTATTTGATATAAATTTAAACTTTATACGTCCAACCGTTCCTAAGAAAGATGTGTCTTAACAGACGGACAGACAGTCGGGTAACATGAGAAAAAATATTTTTTCTTGTAATATACTACAGATCAACAATTTTCGGGTCTTTATTTGTACTGTAAAACCTTGCTTCTTGATAAATTCCACGATTCTAGGTGAAAGGAAAGTACGCTATAAGTTTCTTAGAGTGAGTTCGCCAGTATCAAAATACGAGGGTTGGAACTTAAATAGTGGCAACTATTTATTCACAACCGATACAAACGAGCTACATGTTTGCACTTTCAAAGTAGTCACCAACGTTGTGTGGAAGGCGTAGTATGCCGGTAGCAGAGCCTGTTCTGTTGATGGTGCGAATGAAGTGGTCTACTGCCCGTCGAATCTCTGGAAAAGTTCTGAAGCGCATGCCATGAAGTAGTTTCTTCATATTCGGAATCAAATCAAAGTCACGAGGACTTCCGGGGCGTATCACCTGCGACCAGCTTTGCGAAAGAAGCGGCGACAGTTTCTGCACAACCCACCCATCATTTTGCACGACAATGTGCGGGCGCACACAGCGCAAGCTGTGGCTGCTCTGTTCAGTCGATGGCGACCATCCATCATACTCCCCAGACTTACGACCATGTGACTTTGATTTGATTCCGAAGATGAAGGAGCCACTTCGTGGTATTCGCTTCAGAACTGTTCCAGAGATTCGACAGGCAGTAGACCGCTCCATTCGTACTCTCAACAGAACAGGCTCTGCTAACGCTATACTACGCCTTCCACATTGCTGGCAACTGGTTCTACACAACGCTGGTGACTACTTTGAAGGACAGTAACAGGTACCAACATGTAACTCTTTTGTATCGGTCGTGAATGAACAGTTGCCACTATTTAAGTTCCAACCCTCGTATGTGGCATAAAAGACCGTATCTTTTTACTGAATTTTTTAATTCTTCTCCAAGTACTGGGGGGGACCAACCTCTAGGCCACACATAGTATACTTAACACTACTAACTGTAAGTGCTGAGAGAGGAAAAACGAAAAAACGCTTTGGGCCGCGTTGACATTTCCTTTGGGCCGCGTTGATACATCTTTGGGCCCCACCCCTGCTTTCGCACGTGACAAATTTCTACTTGATACTTCTACCCGTTTCCAAGAAAAATGGTTCCTAACAATCTAACGAACGGAAAACAAAGTGATCCTATAAGGCCTTCCTTTTTAGCAGCTGATGTACGGGACCCCCTCTCACTAATTGAGTCTTAGAGTGGACACACGGATACTATTTTGTACAATGAACTTTCTCGAAGTGATAGGCGTCTGCCTACTTCAACCGTGCTAGTAATTTCACCAAAATGCTTTCTGTTAGTATAACCTTGTGACGTATAGTTTTACTGTCAAGAAAAAAAACTTGATTTAGTGTGGTGCAAAGCGGCACCTAGCTGATGTGACATGGCCGCAAAATCGGTAATAGAGGGAAAAAACTATAACTAGTTCAGTTGTTCACGACCAGTTTCCCTCTCCAGTCTTTGGTGAGACGATCATGCACGCGTGTTTCGCTTCGAAGCTTTGCAATAAGAGAGAAATCCTTTTGATGTCTATGAAATATGTTTTCCAACAGATGTAGTAGAAAAAATACTGCATTTGTGGGTTGTAGTCGATGTCGTGAATATTAGCGTTTCCCATGTTTTTACGAATGTTCCTCTGCCACGTGAGAGGTCACATCTGTTGTCTGAAACAATGGACACAGTCCTAATCAAGAGTATTCCAACCCAACGCTCCTCATTTGTATCGCGAAAACCTAGTTTGCATTTTTTGAAATGAAACCATCTTTATTAACCCAAACAAATTATAAAAATTGTAACAAAACTTTGTTCGCAACATATTTCGCTTACAGTATATACATATGCCACTGAATCTAGGCTACCTAGAAAATATATCATATAGCTCAGGAGATATGACGTCATAAACACTCTGATACGTGAGAAACTACCGCATCATGCGTGACCTTTTAATTTATTACTTCTTTACTACTGATTGTGTTCACGGCTGGCCGGAGTGGCCGTGCGGTTCTAGGCGCTACAGGCTGGAGCCGAGCGACCGCTACGGTCGCAGGTTCGAATCCTGCGTCGGGCATGTATGTGTGTGATGTCCTTAGGTTAGTTAGGTTTAAGTAGTTCTAAGTTCTCGGGGACTGATGACCTATAGTGCTCAGAGCCATTTGAACCATTTTATTCACAATACATTTCGGGAATAGTAGGGACTATTCCGCTGGATGTACCTGCAGTTTATATCATTGTAGAACATAGTTCAGAAACTGCAGGGCGAAATTCACTAGATGATACGGGTGAGATATGTGCATAGTACACGTGAAATATGTCAAATACGCGTGAAATGTATTTCATATGTACGTATGAGGGCAAATCCATCTGTAAAAATCTTATCCTAAAGCTCTGGAACGATTTCAGTCAAATATGGTACACGTATTACTTACACTCTGGAAAGAAATTCTTCAGGCATAAAAGACCACCAACTTCCCACTGGCTGAGTGTAATAATATATAGAGAGAAGGGTGGACGAGGAGCTGGACAGTCAACGAGTGGGAAGGAGGATATATACGGAGATAGGAGGAGGACGAGATGGACAGATATAGAGGAGGAGAAATTGTTGGAGAGATGGAAACGTAGATGGACAGGGAAAGGAAAGAGAAGGAACTGGACAGAGACAGGTTGATGAAGAGATAGGCAGAAAGATGGGGGAGCAGGAAACGAACAGAGAAAGGGAAAAGGAGGAGGCGCGCATGAAGAGGAGTAGGAGGAGATGAACAACTATTAAATTAGAATACATACCCGGATAACGCTGGGGTCTCAGCTGGTCTGTTATAAAGATCGGTAATTCAGAATACATGTTGGCATTCAAACCTGGAACTTTGCGTGCGATATGTAACTGTAAATAAGAAGCCGAGAATACTTAGTTAAAAATTATAATTACGTATGTATTAATAAGCACATATTTGATGAATTTTTCTTAAAATTACGTAAGTTTTCGATCTCAGCGAAAAACAAAAATAATGAACGAAATGAGACTCGAACCAGCGAGTGTCAGTTCCGAGAGTTACCGCCAGAGCCATGCGGATCGTCGCAAGTTGTCCTATATTTAGCGAATCAAAGTCGCTCGAAGAACTTCGAAGTCGATTTCCTCGATAATTTTTGATAGTGACTCCGAATTGTTTCTGGAAATTCATCTTCGAGTTCTGAACTTCACTTACAATTTGTACAAAATCTTACAGAACTACTATTGGCATACGGACCACTTGTTTGTGAAATGTGGCGTATTTTAACCGTCTCAGAGCGCAGTATTTTAGAAGAAGGTATTTCAACCACACCGCAATTACTTTTGCGAATGGGAGTTTCGGCAAGACTGCAATTTTGGAAACTAACCTTAACACGGCAGACCGAATGTTGCTTTGAGGAAACCGGTGTCAAGATTTCGAGACATTCGTATTCATGTATTTGCCTCAAACGGCATCAGCTATTTTTCCAAGCGTGCTGAATGTATCATTGTTTTGGTTTTAGCGTCTTTTACCAGCAAAGCAGAAAAGTGTAAGTAAAGGTAATGCAATCCGACATATGTCCGCAAACGATTTCGTTTGTTTATTCTGAGGGAAAGTGAAATAAAGCGTACGGAAAATAGGGCTCACTTGAAATATGACGTGACAAGTTTTCCACCTGTCACTGCGCTTTGGAGAACCATCCACCGGGTCCAACGAACTGAGTCGTTAATTTTTGACAAGTAAATTCGACAGCTTAATCCCAGACTTCCTGAAAATTGAGGTACGCTACGCTTGTCGCTTTGACAGCGCAATCAAACGCCACAAATACTGCACGCTTTGAAGCAGTGAAATGTACCGTCTAGGTGGGGTGTTGGGGCAAAAGGTGAATGAGCGGGGCAGAAGGGGGAGGGAATAAGGTGATCGGGTGTATTTGCCTACCCTCTGATAACGCAGTAATCGACAATGAGCAGTGCCTCAGACTTCAGCAAAAATGGTGCAAATGGCTGTGAGTACTATGGGACTTAACTTCTAAGGTCATCAGTCCCCTAGAACTTAGAACTATTTAAACCTAACTAACCTAAGGACATCACACACATTCATGCCCGAGGCAGGATTCGAACCGGCGACCGTAGCGGTCGCGTGCTTCCAGACCGTAGCGCCTAGAACCGCTCGAACACCGCGGCCGGCAGACTTCAGCTGTGTAGCTTGTAATTGTTTCAGCTGTTTAATCTTAGGTAAGTTGCGTAGCGTGTACGACATAACACATATCTGCGTTAGTACCTTTTCAGAATCACTTAGGTGGGACCTTTAATGTTGACCAGACCACTCGTTTGCTGGTGTCTCCCACCATTACTGTGAACACATGAGACTAGTTGCGGGTAATTACTTCTACAGATTCTGATGCACAAATGCATCACATCATTAGCGCTACAATGGCAGAAAAGACGTTGCATGAATCCCTTTTTATTAGAAAATTCGATAATGGGTTTATAGCCTGTGCGTAAAGCTCTGAAAATTGAGATATAATTACGCAGCCGTAGGTGCTAAAATTAACGTACTACGTAAAAGTATACAGCAGTTTCAACGTTGATCATTAACGAAAAATACACAGATTGAAATTACTTTGTTCGGCGTCCTGTGTGAATTCACTACGGTTCAGTTATTCAGGTGTGCGAATATGCCTCACGTACCATGTACGCTCCTGTAATCATACGTATATATTCCACAAGACACTGCCCATAGCTTGGCAGAAGGTAATCCCCATTGTCTCCATGACGCACTCCATTTGCGTATGGAACGATGGTAAAATGTTTGTCTCCGTACATACGCTAATCTCTGTTAGACTTAATGCTCGGCGGAGGCGTAGACCTATTGTACATTCTTTCTCCAATAACGATTGTAATAAAACAAAAACAGTTAGCGAGATTAATTGATCTAATTACTCACCAAAACTTCTTATTACTTCTCATAGGTAAGATCGCATAAACGATATGAAAACTCATTTTCTCTTTGTTTGTCAACATGGCTTTGACTTGATTTAAATCTGAGACGATGTTCTCTTTACTTTTCCAACATATCAGGATTTTCTCATACCTTATAATCTTCTTCGACACATACGTGTCTAAAGTGTATTGTATAATGTTTGTGAATTTTGACCACTGATACTTCACAACTTCATCCCGTGAAATACAGTGTAGTCTACTCTTTCCTGTTGTCCTGCCTTTCCTTAACATTCCTTTTAACACGCAGTAATTATTGCTGTTAGCTTTATGCTCAGTAACTCTGACTAGAAAATTCCTCATATGTTAGTTACTAAGAGGTCCTGTATCTGATCAACGTAATTTTCAGAATGGTCCTGGCACTTACTTAATATCGTGATTCTCTCATTCAACAGCCGGCAAGTTAAAATAAACAGGAAAATCTTCTGTGATACTTTTCAAGTTCCTGCATTATGCTCAATCAATTAATCCAAACACAGGACTACGCAGTACCACTCACACACATCCGACAATACTCCCACATGCCGTCGAAAATTCCTTTCCCCAATCGAAAAATTTAGCAACGTTGACCTCAATGATGCCACTTGATTGTCCCCTACTCCACGGATCTACACTCCTGGAAATGGAAAAAAGAACACATTGACACCGGTGTGTCAGACCCACCATACTTGCTCCGGACACTGCGAGAGGGCTGTACAAGCAATGATCACACGCACGGCACAGCGGACACACCAGGAACCGCGGTGTTGGCCGTCGAATGGCGCTAGCTGCGCAGCATTTGTGCACCGCCGCCGTCAGTGTCAGCCAGTTTGCCGTGGCATACGGAGCTCCATCGCAGTCTTTAACACTGGTAGCATGCCGCGACAGCGTGGATGTGAACCGTATGTGCAGTTGACGGACTTTGAGCGAGGGCGTATAGTGGGCATGCGGGAGGCCGGGTGGACGTACCGCCAAATTGCTCAACACGTGGGGCGTGAGGTCTCCACAGTACATCGATGTTGTCGCCAGTGGTCGGCCGAAGGTGCACGTGCCCGTCGACCTGGGACCGGACCGCAGCGACGCACGGATGCACGCCAAGACCGTAGGATCCTACGCAGTGCCGTAGGGGACCGCACCGCCACTTCCCAGCAAATTAGGGACACTGTTGCTCCTGGGGTATCGGCGAGAACCATTAGCAACCGTCTCCATGAAGCTTGGCTACGGTCCCGCACACCGTTAGGCCGTCTTCCGCTCACGCCCCAACATCGTGCAGCCCGCCTCCAGTGGTGTCGCGACAGGCGTGAATGGAGGGACGAATAGAGACGTGTCGTCTTCAGCGATGAGAGTCGCTTCTGCCTTGGTGCCAATGATGGTCGTATGCGTGTTTGGCGCCGTGCAGGTGAGCGCCACAATCAGGACTGCATACGACCGAGGCACACAGGGCCAACACCCTGCATCATGGTGTGGGGAGCGATCTCCTACACTGGCCGTACACCACTGGTGATCGTCGAGGGGACACTGAATAGTGCACGGTACATCCAAACCGTCATCGAACCCATCGTTCTACCATTCCTAGATCGGCAAGGGAACTTGCTGTTCCAACAGGACAATGCACGTCCGCATGTATCCCGTGCCACCCAACGTGCTCTAGAAGGTGTAAGTCAACTACCCTGGCCAGCAAGATCTCCGGATCTGTCCCCCATTGAGCATGTTTGGGAGTGGATGAAGCGTCGTCTCACGCGGTCTGCACGTCCAGCACGAACGCTGGTCCAACTGAGGCGCCAGGTGGAAATGGCATGGCAAGCCGTTCCACAGGACTACATCCAGCATCTCTACGATCGTCTCCATGGGAGAATAGCAGCCTGCATTGCTGCGAAAGGTGGATATACACTGTACTAGTGCCGACATTGTGCATGCTCTGTTGCCTGTGTCTATGTGCCTGTGGTTCTGTCAGTGTGATCATGTGATGTATCTGACCCCAGGAATGTGTCAATAAAGTTTCCCCTTCCTGGGACAATAAATTCACGGTGTTCTTATTTCAATTTCCAGGAGTGTATAATTCGGGAAATTCAGTCTCTTCCTAACCAAGAGTCCATATTCGCTACCGACTCATAAGCCTCTCTGTTCACTAGAAAATTATTATTTGTATCGTTTACCATGCCAACCAAGCATCGGTCCTCCCCATACGCCTTTGTAGCATAGAATTTCACGGGGAATACCTTTCAGTGGTTGCAGAATTCCTGTTTGTGTTTAACGAGCTGCTAGCGCCCTGTTTCCTCTTTCTACAATCCCGCTTAGTGTCCTAGCGCTTCACACTCATACCAAATTCCAAATGTGGCCGGTGTGGCCGAGCGGTTCTAGGGGCTACAGTCAGGAAATGCGCGACCGATACGGTCGCAGGTTCGAATCCTGCCTCGGGCATGGATGTGTGTGATGTCCTTTGGTTAGTTAGGTTTAAGTAGTTCTAAGTTCTAGGGGACTGATGGCCTCAGCTGTTAAGTCCCATAGTACTCACAGCCATTTGCACCATTTTTGAACCCACACGTTCACAACTATAACATTTTATTTCTGAGGAAAATACACTTCGCTTACCCTGCATTCTCCTTGCCATATTCTGCGTAGTAACCTGAATGGCAGCATCCTAGTTATTCGGGTTTTCCGTCTAACTCTCCTTGACGTATCAGGTGGAGGACAATTCAAAGAAGCGTCTGCTGCTTTTTCCACCTCTTAAACGATAATACTTCTGTCTGAACTCATAACTTTGCGCAACTATTTTTCCTAATCCTGACTGGAAAAGTTTCCGTCAATTCGTTTCTCTTTTGGGATACTCTACTGAGCAGCTAGCTACAGAATCGGGTACTGTACCGTTTTCCGTAGCAGAAAACGAGTAATTTTTTTGCGTTGCTCAAATGCACGTTCCTTTTCAACCACTCATGGTACATTACGCACGCTTTTGCTCCTCCCGTTAACAGTAGTTTGGCTATAGGCAAACAAAGTCCTTCCGACCAGTCACCGAGACTTGGAGCAGCTTCCCAATTATCAATAAACGCTAAAAAGAGGTCGCAAGACTAACTCTGGCCGAATACAATGTAAAAGTGCGTATATTGAATGAAGCTTTCGTTTGTACCATCCCAGTTATTTCAAACTGTGTATCAGTGTTGTCTACCGTCAGTGTGTCCGCTTGCCTTTGCAAATCCACATCTCTCCTTCAGCTCAGTTACTTGTTTCATCAAAGTTTCAACGCTTCCTGAGTCGTCATTGTTCGTGTTTGTGGCCCTGCCATTTGTGCAACTCTACCTATCAAAAATACAATACACATTAAGTGAAAAGAAATTCAGAGTTAACCACTACAAGAATTGAGGCCCAATAACGGGAAGAAAGGCTTTCAGTCTTTACTGAGAATAACTAACCACCTCGATTTCGTACATTGATGGGTCTAATGCCCATACCGCTGGCAACTACTACATGTTGCAGGCACTGACTGCATACAAAGCAGGTCGTGGCCCGCCAAATTACACTGTTGGCATCTCACTGGTAGTAAATAGTGTAGCCTATAGTTTCCCTTGAACTGAGACAAATCTGCGGGTCCTTACGATTTTATAAATCGCATCTGCAGATTCCTATGCACATCAGCTCTCCCTGTCATCGGTGTGCGCAAGAACGGAAGAAGCCACAGAAGTAGAGCGTTCACACACCGCCCTCGTACTGTCGAAATTGTAACCCCGAGTTGGCGATGACGCCTAGTTGGAGTATTCTCTCGACGGATGGCCATAGTCTACGTCGATAGACTTCTCACAAGGTCTTGACCACAGGGCGGAGGAGTAATCAATTGATGGTAAGTCAGGAAAAAGCGCTGCTCCCTCGACTCCAAGTGAGTCCTAGGGGTGATGGTGACAGGAATCACATGGAAAGCCGTTAATGAATCATCACTGATTACAATGGTCCTAATTCATTTTGCTACAGAGACGGGATTGCAGCAGATGGGAGGCTATTGCCCCTGAACGTTGTAGCTGGCTACTGCTGCACTCAGGTTAGCAACTGCCGGAGCGGGAGACAGCACGTGCTTGCAACGGCGGGTGATCTACATCTACATCTACATTTATGCTCCGCAAACCACCAATGGTGTGTGGCGGAGGGCACTTTACGTGCCACTGTCATTACCTCCCTTTCCTGTTCCAGTCGCGTATGGCTCGCGGGAAGAACGACTGTCGGAAAGCTTCCGTGCGCGCTCGAATCTCTCTAATTTTACATTCGTGATCTCCTCGGGAGGTATGAGTAGGGAGAAGCAATATATTCGATACCTCATCCAGAAACGCACCCTCTCGGAACCGGGACACCGCGATGCAGAGCGCCTCTCTTGCAGAGTCTGCCACTTGAATTTGCTAAACATCTCCGTAACGCTATCACGCTTACCAAATAACCCTGTGACGAAAAGCGCCGCTCTTCTTTGGATCTTCTCGATCTCCTCTGTCAACCTGACCTGGTACGGATCCCACACTGATGAGCAATACTCAAATATAGGTCGAACGAGTGTTTTGTAAGCCACCTCATTTGTTGATGGACTACATTTTCTAAGGACTCTCCCAATGAATCTCAACCTGGCACCCGCCTTACCAACAATTAATTTTATATGATCATTCCACTTCAAATCGTTCCGCCCGCATATTTCCAGATATTTTACAGAAGTAGCTGCTACCAGTGTTTGTTCCGCTATCACATATCATACAATAAAGGATCCTTCTTTCTATGTGTTCGCAATACATTACATTGTCAGCGTCAGCGTGACCGCCTGCGGCTCATCCTGCCCAGTGCCGTCTTTGGTGTGTGATAGGCAGAGCCCCAGGCGCCCTGACTGCCTCTTGGCTTCATGTAACATACCGCAGAGGACTATATTTAAACCATCGTAACCAGAGAAGCTAAAGTGGATGGTGTTTGCTCGCACTGTATCAGCAGCGTTGGGGGCTCGCAGGAACAGCTGAACAGCAACTATGAACCCAGGCAGCCCGTAGCCCACTCACGAATACTCATCTCACCAGAGAGGTGGAGCCAGAAAATGATAGTCACCCAGCAGGCAATCTTGCAGTGTGTGCCAAGTTATCTACATAAGCTCCTCAGTACATGTGGACGCTTTCAGGTGACTGAATACGTTATCAGGCACTGCAGCAGTCCTCATCCTGAAATTAACAGCTGGTTTAGACAGTTCTGTTCAGCGTCACGTCATCTCATTTAGGGATTATTATGAGAGTCTGCTGGTCAATATTTCTCCAACAGGAGCATCCCCCATCCTGGAAGGGATAACAGGCTGTAGTGGCCGGGTGCCGCCACTGGGTGGTGAAGACTTCATTTGTTCTCGTTTAGTCAGCTCCTGTAGGAGCCTAGCTAGAGCTGAAATACTGCCCAGTTTCATCATTCAGAGGGGCTGGCTACCTTCTCCCTCTTCATCAGCGTCCTGAATAAGCGAACTTTCGTTGATGTCAAGATGTCAGCAACAACTGTCCTGGGAGATAGTACTCTACTGAAGTCGACAGTGTCAGACTCTTGTAAAAAAGTGTCTGCATTCAGTATTTGGACTTTAGGCTGACACTTGCTTCCTTCTGTATGACGTCGTTTAGCTGAGCATCGTGGAGAGAGTTCATCCCTTCCGATTCAGTCGTGATACAACACTCATATTACGGTACGTACATAATTTCTCATTTAAGTTACAGAGGCGTTCCTCAGACCTTAAAAACACTCCTGTGCTCACCAGACGTACTGTGTAGATCGAGTGGCCTTTTGCTGTATGTGATGTACACCTGACCTAGTTGGCGGGTATTTCGCACCCGTGATCCTAGCAGCCTCTGGTTCAATCCCCATCACGCGGACCCAAAGCAAAGGACAGCGATCGATTCTGAGTTAAATGTTGCTAACAGCTGACTGCAATTCCACCTTGCGACCAAGGCTACCTGTACACACAGTCTCTGTCAGCTCTCTAGAGGTTCCGAGGTAGTTGGGGATACCTGTTGCTATGTCATTAATTCCCTTCTTTCTATTTTTCATTTTGCTCATTCTTTCTTCAGCTTTAGCGAAAAATCTGAAAGGAAAGACCACTTGAACTTTGGGATGATGGATCTGCCTCTTGTGGTTCATTAAAAGGGTCTTCCTGTGATTCATTTTTCATCCCCAGTAGCTCCTACAGGAGAGTCTGCGTTGATCGCACCACCATCTGTCGTCAGAAGAGCAACTAAACATTGACTGACAGATTTCAAAAATACTTTCATTTAGTGCCTTCTCAATTCCTTTAGGAGCCACTTCTTTTCTTGGAGTCTGTACTGCTGAGGTACCAGTCTCATACAAAGTGAAAACCCTTGTTCTGCCACTAAATACTTGAAACGTCCCCTTAGAAAAATTATACACGACTGTGCTTAAACTGACACACAATATTTTTAGCGGAACGCAATCTGACTTTCAGTAATCCCTACAAATTAATGGCCCTGACTAACATTAACCTATACCTTTCACAAATCACTTACCTCACAAAAATCTTCGTTACTCGAACTACTGCAATACAGCGAGTGCCACTACTGCCAGCTAAATAAAAGATTCAAACTACTGAAGGCACTAACTACTGATAGGCACAGTTAGCAAATGAAAGATGTTAATAGAGAACAAACAATGTATTTACCTTAATAGTGTTCAAAAGTCATAATGTATATAGCAGTTCATGACATCCAGTCTTACAAATTTCATAACTCCGCCATCTCTCTCCCCACATCCACCACTGCTGGCGGCTCACCTCCAACTGTACAACGCTACGCACTGTTAACAGCCAACAGCCCAACACTACAATAGCGAATATTACAACAATGCCGCCCAGCCACAGACTGCACACAGCACAGCCAGTGATTTTCATACAGAGCGCTACATGGGGTTACCAATATAAAAACCTAGATAGCCTACTTACATAGCCCCCATGCTCCCCACAAAAAATTTTACAAATTGTTTTGGGCAGTGGCCAATAATGATTTGAAGAAATTTTTCATAATTACAACAAAACGATATTAAATGCACACACTTATTGATACAATGTTGGTCAAAAGCTAAAATTTTCTCACAGTCCATAAAGACAGTCCTGATAATTCATCACAGTAAAATTGCAGTGGTTTTTTTTTCTCAAAGTCTGAGCAGTAAAAGAGGATGCACATGGAAGTAGAGGATTTCCATGCAGTCTTGAAGAAGTAGTGTTGTCCTTCTAATGGAAAGACAGTGGTGGCTCTTGACATGCAGGCAGGTAATGGGCCACAACAGAGCAAACCCACAGCAGAGTCAGTCGAAGTTTTGAAGAATATTGGTAGGTAGGTCATCACAGAGCAGACCCACTGCAGTCCTTGTAGAGATGGCCAGCAGCCATCTGTTGTGACTGTGCGGGTGCACAATCACCATTGAAGAGTCTTGCGGATAATATAGCAAGTCCATAACCACCAGTTGTGCACTGGCAAAGTTTTTGGAATTGTCCTTAGAACCAGCAATGCTGTTATCCAGTCCCTTGCTGAACTATCAAAAAACGTGCAAGCACTAACAGTCCCAACTTCTCACATGCCGTGAATATATTATGACCAACAGAAATGTGTGCAGTGAAATGTTACTTAATTTGAAGAACTGGTGTCTATACAATTATAAATTTACAACATAAGAATACAATTACAAAGGTGCAAAATACATCATTAAAGAACATAACAATACAGATAACATTTGTAGTAGTATAAGCTTCACAAAAGAATAGAAATAAACAGATACAACAGTGTTACAGGAATTATGACATAAGTACACACATAAAAGATCAGTATAACTTTCGAAACATCAACTTCACACATGGGCATTGAAACAAAACAGAATAAATAATGTCTAAACATCTTTTCAAAGTAAATAACATATTATAAATGCAAATTGTATTTGAGGATAACAGTATTCCTCATCATAGTGAATGTAGCTTAGTACTAGAAAAATTCTACAACATAAATCTTATTGGCTAAACACATAAAGACAGGAAAAAGACAAATACACAAGGGTACATAAACACATAGCAGAATAATACAAAAGGAAAGACAGGGATCGTTTTCAGTGTAACATTTGGTACTGCAGTCCAACCCAAAACTTCATTCCATAGATCTTTCGTATTATTTCAACATTTGTTTCCACCCAAAAAATCCTATCAAAGCATGCTTTCTGTATTTACATGTTCACATATTTATTTTCCATTATCTTACCTCATCATTTATTTCCAAGAAAATCCTACCTAAACATGTTGTCTCTAAACCCTACTTTTTTGATCATATCCTCTTTCCAAATACTTTTTTGGCCAAACCATTTTCTTATAGCTTCTGAATGCATGTCTTCCAATTCATCACAACTCGTTCTCTCATATAGCCTACCCCATCTTAAGCTAATTTAAATCTACTGAGCTCAGATGCTAAACTAAGGGACGAGGCAATGCAGCAGCACAAAACAATTAATACAAACACAATGAAAAAAAATGGAAATTGTCAAAGCAAGCAGCAAAAAAATATAAATTAGCAAAGCAATTGCAATATTACAACTAATATAAGGCAATGTGCAGCAAACAAGAAAAATAAATCAGTAGTAAGACTGGCTTAACAGAGTAATACAAAGTGAAATTCAGTAGCACTATGCCTGGCAAACAGCAGCAGCAAATGCAATAACTTGTACCTAAATATGACAAAGCTCAAGCAGAAAGAATATTACAGTAAAGATGGCCATGTCTAATGCCTATGTCACATCTTAACACTAGAGTGATGCATCACCTTGACTTACTCTAGCAGATAAGTTACCAAACTGTTAAAAAAATATTTTTGCAATTCCTGTGAAGGGAAATGTCTATTTGTGCTCTCTTTTCTACGAAAGTACATCATAAAATTATTCTTTACTGGGTCTGCAGACAGAAAATAGTGATATTAGTACAGGTACTAAATTTTATTTTAACCAATGCTGCTGCAGCTAGAAAATTGATATTAAACAAAATGAGCAAATATATATATAAAGAAACATATGAAACGTCATTCACTAGGCAAATGGCGTCTCTAAAGGCAAAAAAATTCTCTCAACTAGAAAGACAATGGATGTAAAACGTTTCTCATCATTTCATTATGCATTTTAGTAAATATCATAAATTAAGAGCTCCACAGTGTAATCGTATGTTTTCAAGTTTGAGCGTGTTGTATTTGCGATGCTTTCTACAAAGGAATGTCAATAGCGAGGATAATGGCCTCTTTTTTTTCTCCACCTGTGCCTCTGAAAGGCACAGACTAATGGTTTTTTTCCTGGCGACTGTCGTGCAGCTGGGTGCCCATGACACATTACGTGAAGGTGGTCACTTAACTTTCTTACCGAAATATTTACGACAGCAGTTTCCGCTACAGTGGCAGCCTCATATAAAACATTTCACGGGTTGAGAATTTGCGTTGCAAATGTGTAGAAACAGAATCCTATACATATAAGTGTCCAAAAAATTTTCGGCGGCATTGTGATACATTCATGCATGTACACACATTTCATAACTCTTAAAGTATGATTCTTGGTTTCGAACAACCTTTTTCACAAACCAGAGTCCATAACCGCTACTCATTATTCCTTACCTTATTACACATATACATAATCGTCGACATTCTTCAATATTTCATCATTATAAATTCCTCATATAGCATCAGATTATTGATCATAAACATACCTCAACAGCATAATACACATTGTCATCGTAATAATAACATCATAAAAACTCAGCCAAATCTCAAAATCGTCGTAGCTTCCTCCAATAGTTCCAAAACCTAAAAAAAATTCTCTGCTCATGTTAATAGTGCCATCTACCTCAAACGTACTTTAAAAATCATGATCCCATACCAAATACATCATTCAAAGCTCTCATAGTATCACAACGGTTCCGAAAAAATATAAACAGTTCACAAAGTACAGACAAAGTACCATTTCATAAGTGTGAAGTTATCCAACTGTGTAATTACGTAAACATCTGTCACTGTTGTAGTAAAATAAATGTTTGTCTCTCCCAGTTAAATGATCAGATAGCTGTGTAATTTATGTGTTAGAGAAATGTGGTACCGATGTGTGAAGTTGTATAAGCAAATACCATATTAGCTTGGGCTCCTTGTGCTTGCCAAACACACGGTACACAAGGTAGGCGTGTACCCCCCTGAGGATTAATGTAATTATACCCTCAGGTGTTACAGATTACAGAAATGGAATGAAATGTATCATGGAAAACTTTCTTTGTAATTCAAAAATCTAAAAAAAAATGAATGTTTTAAGGACAAAATTAATCACTCAAATACGTGTCCTTTAGCGCTAAATGTGCGTCTTGCCATAAGATAATTCTGTGGAAGTGTCGTAGTTATCGTCCTCTATAAGAAAAGTTCTGCTGAAGTCAATGTACTTACCTCATGATAAACAAAAGTGAAATGCTTTGCGTGTAGATATCTTACTTATTACGCTTATTGCCATTATGATGAAAGTACTGTGCTGTAACGTATTGTTGTGCTACAGAAAAGGCTGTCTCATTGTAGCTGTACCGCAAAAGTTACTACTAAAACATGTTTTACTTTCCAGAATAATACAGAAAAACTGTGCAGATATAAAACAGAAACACCGCAAAAGCAACATTGTAAATTGTCACTCATTAGTAGCATCGTGATAAAATCGTGTAGCTGTCACACAAACTAACCACTGTGTCATCTGGTACCTCACAGAAAGTACTTTAAATCCAGAATGTATTTTCAAGTAAACCAAAATGTTGCATTAAAATCTCATTAGCAGTACCAGTATATGTCCTAAGTATGTAAGCCTTATAGTTGTTACATAATCGTGCAACTAACAAGCAAGAATGCACACACACAATTACATTGTGTCATCTGTTCACTATAACAATGCACTCGTAAATACTGTCTAAATATGTTCCCTAAGTTCTAGACTAGATAGTTAACTTCAAAACATTGTTGCATGTTAACAGTTTCTCAGCGTGACAAATTGTACTAGTCGCGTGAAGTGAAAAATTTTATAGCAAAGACTAAATTAAAAAGCAGATTATCTTTCAATAATCGGTTTTACATGTGAAATGTGGTGCAATCCTTTACTTTTCCTAGCAAGCAGTGTTTCAACTTCAACGCAGTTATCATGTGGTATACGTTGGTAAAGAATAGTGGAGTTTATCTCAAGGTTAGCGTCTATGTTATTTTTCTCTGAGTCAGCCGGCACACGTGGCTGCCTGCGGTGCGAGTCATTGTCTGCTATCTCTTTGTTGGCATGTGTGGTTATTGGGATTAGGAGACCTAACTTCTACAAATTCACCTTGCCAAGAGGGCCTAGCCCTGTTTGAATCCCGCCAGTTCTGATGAAATTCAGGTCTGGCGTTACGATTATATCGTCTGTCGTCATGTCGGTAGTTCCTGTAGTTTCTTTATTGTCGGTTAAGTGGTAGAGAATTTCTCCCTGAATCGTAACTGCGCACTCAACCGTTGCATCTAAAGTTATTCTGTCTCCTTTGATAATAATTATTTTGGTTCCCATATTGTCTGTTTCTCTGATTGTCTCTGTGATAGTCACTACCGCGGAGAGGTGATCTTTCCCTGTAATTATTACTACTCTGCCAACGGTTGTCATACGGGTGGTGTCTGTTTTGGTCACGATTTGTGTTGTGAGAATAGCCTTGTCGTGTGCAGTTATTATTTCTTTCATCGCGGAATTGTGGCAGATGTGACCTGTAATTGTTGTGTTCCTGTTTTCGCGTTCTGCGATTGTCAGTGTCAATTTCTAATTCTTGTAAGAGTCCCTGAAAAGCTTCATCTTTGCAACGTCCTGCCAAAATAATATGTCGTAAATGTTCAGGTAATTTGATTAAGCAAATGCGGATGAGTTCTGAGGGGTTGTATGGGTTTGACAGGTACTGATTCTTGTGCAACATGTCTTCAAAATATTTCACAAGACTGGAAAATTCAGATTGTTCGAAATGTTTTATCATTATGATGCTATGTTTTACTCGGTCTTGTGTAGCTTGAGACCAATATGCTGAGAGGAAGGCATGATAAAATTCTCCTTCACTGTGACAATCGTGAATGACTGATCGCATTCTTTCAGCTGGCTCATTCTCTACGTAGCCACACATAAATTCTAATCTGTGCTCTAATGACCAGTTGGGAGGAAAACAATGAGAGAATTGATAAAGCCACGCTTGTGGGTGAATGTCGTTGCCAGAATTCTTAAATGTTTTGAATTTACGTGTAGTAATGAACAGCTTATAGTCAAAATCATTGTGTCAGCGAGTAGCATATCGGTCATTGTTACGTCTTGTTGGCGGTTCCATCTCAGAATTCGGTGCACCTTGCCAATTTCTTTCATAATTTCCGAAATGCCCTGTGTTATTATTTTGTGGCTTTTCCGTATTACTAAGTCCCTCTTCCCGTGTTGGAGCGCGGTTGTCCTCTGAAATATGTAATTTTTGTATTACTTGTGCCAACTGATCTTGTACTTCCCGGATTTCTCTTTTGTGTTGCGTATTAATTTGATTCTGATTTTGTTTGAATTTCTTAATTTGTTCATACTCTTCTGTGTCAGTGATGGCTACAGGTCTTGTGTCATTCAGATCATCATCTACCTTTGCAGATAAGTTAGTGAACTGATCCGAAAGTTCGGCTACTTTCTCCGACAGTGTACTTATTTCCTCAGTGTGGTTTTCTGAACCAAGTTTCAGAGTGTCCATTTGTGCTTAAATCGTATCTACTGTGTCCTTTAAGTTTTCCTGAGTGTTTGCAAGTTGCATAACCGAATCGGTAGATGCAACTGAATCAATGTTAGCTTGCAGGGTCTCATGATTTTCATGAACAGTAGTTTGCAGTTCTTTTATGGCTGCTTCGTGATTCTGTAATGTATTTTCATGCCGCGAAAAAATAGGTTATAAATGCTCACAAATTTGTATTTTTACGTCATTACAGACTTTTTGACATTTCGATTCGATTTTATGTAACTCAGTAGTTAAATCTTCACGTATTTGTTCAAGCGTATGTTCCACTGAGTCTAACTTTTGAAGCTTTTGTTCCATTGCGTCTAACTGTTGCTGTGTTTGTCTGTGGTGTTGTTCCATTGTGTCTAACTTTTGAAGATTTTGTTCCATTGTGTCTTACTTTTGAAGATTTTGTTCCATTGTGTCTAACTTTTGAAGAATTTGCCCCATTTGTTTCTGATTTTGTTCAAGTGTTGTGTCTAACTTTTGTAGCCTTTGTCCCATTTGTTGCATTAACTGTAATAACAATGCACTGGTGTCTGAAACATGTTCCTCAGTGCTTTTCAGCAGTGAAGTTGCACCGGCAACATTCACATTTTGACAAGCAGAAAATGTGTCTTGACTTATTTGAGAAAACGGTGAGGACCCAAAACCTGAATCTACAGTATTTGCAAGATTGTGTCCTGTCATTTCGGATTCCTGAGGCGAGCTGTTTTTTTTTCTTTTTGGTTTTAGGGCGCAAAACTGCTATGGTCATTAGCGCCCGGTCCGTGACTTAGGAAACAGTAAAAACTGAAAATGGAAACCAGCAGCAATGGGACCGAAACTCAAAAAATTGGAGAAACTAAAAGCAGAAGGAAGGCTTAAAAATCCACTACAGAAGGGGGTTGGTTGTCCCCCCCAAAAAAACTTCAAATGACTGACGTCATTTCACTGGCACTAATAAACTCGAGAACGCGATCGGCCGAGTGTGTGTCATCTGCTAAAATTGACGATATATCAGGCGACAGCTGTAGACGGGCGCGTAACGGAGTAAAATAGGGGCACTCAATTAAAAGGTGTCTTACCGTCCACAGCTGAGAGCAGTGGGGACAGAGTGGTGGAGGATCGCCGCTTAAAAGATGTCGATGGCTAAAAAGACAGTGCCCTACCCGGAGTCTAGTTAAAATTACCTCCTCCCGACGACGCGTTCGGGAGGAAGAGGTCCAAGCACAAGGAAGAGCTTTCACGTCCCGCAATTTATTATGGGGAAGTGTCGACCAATGTGCGTGCCATAAAAGAACAACACGACGACATAAAACGCTCCGTAGATTGGCGAAGGGAATCGATTGAATAGCTGGCTGAAGAATAGAGACTGCAGTCTTGGCCGCAATATCGGCCGCCTCATTTCCACATACACCAACGTGTCCCGGGAGCCAGAGGAACGCCACCGAGACGTCCCCCAGGTGGAGCAAGCGCAGACAGTCCTGAATCCGGTGTACCAGTGGGTACACAGGGTAAAGAGCTTGGAGACTGAGGAGAGAGATGAGAGAATCTGAGCAGATAACATACTGTATCCGCTGATGGCGGCGGATGTCGTGGACAGCCTGGAGAACAGCGTAAAGCTCCGCAGTATAAACCGAACACTGGTCGGGAAGCCGAAATTGATTTGGGGTGTCGCCAACAATATAGGCACTCCCTACATCTAACGATGTTTTCGAGCCATCAGTGTAAATAAATGTGGCTTCCTTCGTTTGTGCACATAGACCAGCAAATGCCCGACGATAAACAAGTGAAGGGGTACCATCCTTGGGAAATTGACAAAGGTCACAGAGCAGGCAGATCCAGGGACGGAGCCAAGGCGGTGCTGTACCCCAAGTTTTCAAGAAGGTCTTAGGAAAGCGGAAGGAAAGAGAATGGAGCAGTTGACGGAAGCGGAGTCCCAGTGGTAGTAGGGAGGAGGGGCGGCCTGCATACCCTACATCAAAGGAGGCGTCGAAAAAAAGTCATGGGCTGGATTAGCAGGCATGGAAGACAGATGGCTAGCATAACGACTCAGAAGGACTGCTCGCCGATTGGACAGCGGAGGTTCAGCAGTCTCAGCATAAAGGCTTTCCACAGGGCTGGTGTAAAAAGCTCCAGACACTAAACGCAATCCACGGTGGTGGATAGAGTCGAGACGACGAAGAATAGACGGCCGAGCAGAGGAGTAAACTATGCTTCCATAGTCCAATTTCGAGTGCACTAAGGGGCGATAGAGGCGGAGAAGGACCACTCGGTCCGCTCCCCAGGAGGTACCATTCAGGACACGGAGGGTGTTGAGCGATCGCAGACAGTGAGCCGAAAGATAGGAAACGTGGGAGGACCAGGACAGTTTTCTGTCAAACATAAGACCTAAGAATTTAGCGACGTCCGAAAACGGAAGGTTGACAGGTCCTACATGTAAGGAGGGTGGAAGAAACTCCTTACGTCGCCAAAAATTAACACAAACGGTCTTACTGGGAGAATAACGGAAGCCGGTTTCGGTGCTCCAAGAGTAGAGGCGATCGAGACATCCTTGAAGACGTCGTTCAAGAAGGCTGGTCCGTTGAGAGCTGTAGTAGATCGCAAAATCGTCCACAAAGAGGGAGCCCGAGACATCAGGAAGGAGACAATCCATAATTAGATTTATGGCAATTGCAAACAGTACAACACTCAGCACGCAGCCCTGGGGTACCCCGTTTCCTTGGGAGAAAGTACGGGAGAGAGTAGTGTTCACCCGCACTCTAAATGTGCGCTCTGCCATAAATTCGCGAAGAAAAAGGGGCAGCCGACCTCGAAAGCCCCAAGAGAACAGTGTGCGGAGGATGCCTGTCCTCCAACAGATATCATATGCTCCCTCCAGATCAAAAAATATTGCTACTACTTGGCGTTTCCAGAGAAAATTGTTCATGATATAAGTGGAGAGAGAAACAAGATGGTCAACTACAGAACGATGCTTTCGGAAACCGCATTGGGTAGGTGTTAAAAGACTGCGGGACTCCAGCCACCAAGCTAAACGGCAATTCACCATACGCTCCAAAACTTACATACACTACTCGTGAAAGAAATGGGGCGATAGCTAGAGGGGAGATGTTTGTCCTTTCCAGGTTTCGGAACAGGAACGACGATAGCTTCCCACCATCGTCTGGGAAAAGTACTGTCGGTCCAAATTCGATTATAAATGCGAAGGAGGTAACGCAGACTATGGGTTGTTAAATGCAGCAGCATTTGGATGTGGATACCATTCGGTCCTGGGGCGGAGGAGCGAGAAGAATAGAGTGCATGTTGGAGTTCCCGCATGGAGAAAACAGTATTATAGCTTTCGCGATTTTGAGAGAAGAAAGCAAGAGGTTGCACTTCCGCTGCACGTTTTTACCGGAGAAACGCTGGCGGGTAATTTGAAGAGCTCGAAATCTCAGCAAAGTGTTTACCCAAGGAGTTAGAAATTGCGACGGGGTCCACTAACGTATCACGCGCGACAGTGAGCCCAGAGACCGGGGAGAAACTAGGCGCGCCTGATAACCGTCGAATCCGACTCCAAACTTCCGAGGAGGGAGTGAAGGTGTTAAATGAGCTAATATAGAATTTCCAGCTTGCCTTCTTGCTATCGCGGATGACGCGACGGCATCGCGCACGGAACTGCTTATAGCGGATACCGTTGGCCAAAGTAGGATGGTGGCGGAAAAAGCGAAGAGCACGTCGCCGCTCACGTATTGCGTCACGGCATGCCTCGTTCCACCAAGGAACTGGAGGGCGCCGGGGCAATTCGGAGGTGCGTGGTATTGAACGTTCCGCAGCTGTAAGAATAACGTCGGTAATATGTGTGACCTCATCGTCGACGCTAGGAAAGTGACGGTCATCGAATGTCGCTAGAGACGAAAAAAGTGTCCAATCGGCTTGGGCAAACTTCCAGCGTCGCGGGCGCATATAGGGCAGTTGAGGCTGCAGTCTAAGGACACATGGAAAGTGATCACTCGAGTGTGTATCATCAAGGGCGAACCATTCGAAGCGCCGAGCTAGCGGAACGGTACCGACCGAAAGGTCCAAATGAGAGAAATTTGTCGTGGAGGCAGACAAAAATGTAGGGACCCCAGTGTTGAGGGAAACTAGATCCGCTTGGTGGAAGACGTCTAGCAATAGTGAGCCACGTGGACCAGGATGTGGAGATCCCCAAAGCGGGTGGTGGGCATTGAAGTCCCCAACCAGCAAATAGGGGGGTGGAAGCTGACCAAGAAGATGAAGGAGATCAGCTCGTGCCATCGGTGTGGACGATGGAATGTATACAGTACAAAGAGAAAAGGTATATCCTGAAAGATAAAGACGGACAGCGACAGCTTGGAAGGAAGTGTTTAAGTGAATTGGGTGATAATGGAGAGTATCATGGAGAAGAACCATGAGTCCTTCATGGGCTGGAGTGCCTTCAACAGAGGGGAGATCAAATTCGAGGGACTGAAAATGGGGGAGAACAAAGCGGTCATGGGGACGCAGCTTTGTTTCCTGAAGACAGAAGATGACCGGCGAGTAGGATCGTAAGAGGATCGACAATTCATCCTGATTGGCTCGAATGCCGCGGATATTCCAGTGGATAATGGACATAGGGTGAACAGAAAATGGAGGAATGTGACCAAGGTTGCCATCAACTCAACGACTGCTCAGAGCTTGCGACCGACAGCATGGAATGACATTCAGCCGAAGGCAGGAGACCCTGATCCATAGGTTGTTCAGGAGCAGCTGCTACCACCAGCGATCGGCCGGTTGATCGGCCCCCAGCAGTGTGCCTTGGCGACACAGAAGACGGCCGAGGGCGATTTCCGCCAGGTGGTGCTGTAGATGAGACACGCCTTGGCGGAGAAGGAGATGAACTGGGTTTCTTATTAGCCTTCTTGGAAATATGATGTTTGGATGAAGGAGGAGCCGATGGTTGTGAAGTTGGGGTAGTAAAAAATCTTCACGAGTATGCTCTTTTTTCAAAGTCTTGGTGTCTGACTTTTGGGCTCGAGATTTAACAGAACCCGATGAAGGGTGAGCCGTAGAGTGGGCAGGCGAAAGTGGTGAGGTTGAACGGGCGATCTTTGCGCTGGACGATCTGACGACCGTGGCACTAAAGGTGAGGTCGCAAGTCTGCGTGGCCGCCTCCTTTGTTGGCCGAGGAGAAGCAAGGACAGTGCTGTATTTTCCTGTCTGAGGCACGGTGTGCTGTCGACTGGCGAATAATTTTCGAGCAGCAAAGGTCGACACCTTTTCCTTCACTCTGATTTCGTGGATGAGCTTCTCGTCTTTAAAAATGGGGCAATCTCGAGAGGAAGCAGCGTGGTCACCCATACAGTTGATGCAGCGAGGGGATGGAGGTGGACAAGCACCCTCATGGGCATCCTTGCCACATGTAACACATTTAGCCGGATTGGAACAGGACTGGTTGGTGTGATTGAACCGCTGACACTGATGGCAAAAAAATGGTTCAAATGGCTCTGAGCACTATGGGACTCAACATCTTAGGTCATAAGTCCCCTAGAACTTAGAAATACTTAAACCGAACTAACCTAAAGACATCACACACATCCATGCCCGAGGCAGGATTCGAACCTGCGACCGTAGCAGTCGCGCGGTTTCGGACTGCGCGCCTAGAATCGCTAGACCACCGCGGCCGGCCACTGATAGCAACACGTAGGGTTTGGGACATAAGGGCAAACGTAAATTATCTCATAGCCTGCTTTGATTTTGGATGGGAGTTGAACTTCGTCAAATGTCAAGAAGACAGTGCAGGTTGGAATGATGTTTGTGTCAACCTTTTTCATAACTCTATGAACAGCCGTTACACCCTGGTCAGACAGGTAGTACTGAATTTCGTCGTCAGACAATCCATCGACCGAGCATGTATAAACGACTCCACGTGAGGAATTTAAGTTGTGGAGAAGTGAAGTACGCAGCAATTTTTGTGCCTGGAGGGCACTGACTGTTTCTAACAACAAGGTGCCATCCTGTAATCTCGAACAAGACTTTTCAGCACCTGCAATTGCGTCGACACCTTTCTGAATAATGAAAGGGTTGACCGTGGAGAAGTCGTGACCTTCATCAGACTGAGAAACAACAAGGAACTGCGGCAACGATGGAAGAACTATCTGTGGCTGAGACTCCGTGAACTTACGCTTGTGAGCAGACATAGTGGAAGGTGAGGAAACCATTGCTGAAGAATCCCCCATGATTACCGGCGTCTCCGATGACGCGCTCCTCCCTTCTGGGGGCCCTCCCTGAGGGCACTCCCGCCTTAGGTGATTGTTCACACCTCAGGTCACACCTCCCGACAAACGGACGGAGGGACCAATCGGCACTTTCGGAAGGTATCAGCTCGGGTAATCACCCCTCCCTGGGCCTGGTCATTACCAGGGGGTATGTACGTGTCCTACCTGTCTACCCGGGGCGGGGAATTACGCGTTACCCCGTCACTGGCTACGCACGAAAATGCGTGGGTCGGCCTTCAGACATGCACAGGGAGGAAGAAAGAGAAAGGGAAAAACAAAGAAAGGGAAAGGAAAGAAAAGAGGTCTCAAACGCCACAGTGGAGAAAAGGGTAAAGAGAAGAGGTAAGGAAAAGAGAAGGACAAAGGAAGGATGAAGACAGACAAGCAGAGAAGGCGAAGAATGCGTTAAATTTATGAGCGTCCATCTCTGGACGTAGGCACAAACCATACTCCCAGAGGGGGAGAAAGGGAAGGAAAGAGCCAGAGGTGAGGGGAGGGGGGCCGAAGATGGGAGATTGGGAAGGATGCGGAAAAGGAAGGTATGCAGCCCGGAAAGGAAGGAGGGCCACATTAGCTCGGGGTCCCGTGCTCGCTACGCACATATCCACAAAAGAGTTGTGGACCCCCTGGGGGGGAGGCGAGCTGTTGCCGACCGATCGATCGATAATGCTTCCCTGTTCACTAATTCTTTCACTGCCTACACCATTATTTGCAGCCCGCTCCATTTCCCTATGCTCAATTACCAAATTACTATGTTGAACATTAGTTAATTCATTACACGGTGGCGCTAACACACTGCTTTCGTCTTCACGGTCATTTCTCAGTTTACTTTGGAGCCTAGTATTACGTTTTTCACACGCCATAATTGTCACAATATTTCACACGATAACACAGCAAGAAAACACATTAACATAGCACTGAAAATAGTATCTACTTAATTGCAAGCGCAGCTGCGAAATACTTGGTGCAAATCTACATGCATGCCACAACTGTTTTACTGTACAACAATGAAAGACTGCAACTACAAAGGAGATTCTCTCCACAATTAAGCGCTAGCATTAAACAAAAGCTACACTAATTACACAAACTACAAGAAAAAATCAGAAGATTCCAGTGAGGTATCGTCGGCTAAGGGTCGACATGTGAAACGTCCCCTTTGAACAATTGTACATGACTGCGCTTAAACTGACACACAATATTTTTAGCGCAACGCAGTCTGACTCCCAGTAATCCCTACAAAAAAATGGCCCTGACTAACACTAACCTATACCTTTCACAAATCACTTACCTCACAAAAATCTTCGTTACTCGAACTACTGCAATTCAGCGAGCGCCACTACTGCCAGCTAAATAAAAGATTCAAACTACTGAGGGCACTAACTACTGATAGGCACAGTTAGCAAATGAAAGATTTTAATAGGAACAAACAATGTATTTGCCTTAATAGTGTTCAAAAGTCATAATGTATATAGCAGTTCATGACATCCAGTCTTACAAATTTCAAAACTCCGCCATCTCTCTCCCCACATCCACCACTGCTGGCGGCTCACCTCTAACTGCACAACGCTACGCGCTGTTAACAGCCAACAGCCCAACACTACAATAGCGAATATTACAATGCCGCCCAGCCACAGACTGCACACAGCACAGCCAGTGATTTTCATGCAGGGCGCTACGTGGCGTTACCAACAAAAAAAACCTGAACAGCCTACTTACATACTGAATTACGATTTTCTCAAGAATTACTGAAGAATATTCCAACATTAGTTCCATTGAATGAGATGACCTTCGATAAACTGGACCTCAAGAGCTAAGGGTTGGATTGTTTTCCCTAAAACCATAGATCCAATATATGCCAGCCGTATTTTTCTCTTCCCAGTTTCTTGGGACTTCTAGCTTGCTGTGCTGAGGCATCTGGAATGTGAAACGCCTTACTTCTACACTGATAAGGCTGTAGCACATTTGAGCACATTTCACCACGTTACATACGAAAGAATGTTCCTATTCATCAAGGAAAATCTCCCGGCAATCAAGCGAATATCTGTTTTCCCTCTTTCCTTACTCTTCTTAACATACCTTTAATATGAACTGTGTAATTTAAAATTACGTTCTACTTTACATAACTTGCTGATTTTGTTAAAACAAATGCTGAAATAATGTTTCATCTGGAAAGATTTCGATAACTGACATTATTAACAGAAAATGCCTTGCGAAGACGAGTTTCAGAAAGCACCAGTTCCACAGCTGCCCTCAAATCATGCTCAGCAATGTGAGCGATCTCAGTTTTTCATGCTCTTTTATGAACTATGTTGACAATCCATGACTGAATACCCTTATTTAAGGCCGCTAGTTTATACGTATTCTGTGCTCATTTGTTTTCTTGTGTACTATTGTATTTTAGAGGAAAATAACTTTTTACTAGAAAACAATGTAATCGAGTACACTGAAATGGTGTTACACTGTGCAGAACATTAAACTTAAACTGTGCCCCATAAGGAAACTTTACATAACTCTGAAAGTTTTAAAAATGAGGAAAACATTACAAATTTTTCGAAATGCAGTATAATACATAGGTAAACAACTATGTGAATCGTACTCAGAGTTATAGCTACTATCTGCTATCGCGAACAATAGAAAGAATGTAATACCCCGATTTTTTTCCATTTACTTTCCGTCCCTCAAAACAGTTTTCTTCGCTGAACACCAAATCTGATTCTGCTTGCTTCCAAAATACACTGGGCAGAAGTGGTGACAAATGTGGTGTGGTCTGTAAATGGGTTACGTAAAACGCTGCCAACATCATAGCTTTCATACAAATCCACGTGTTACACTGTGCCCCGTGTTACACTGTACCCCACCTTCCCCTACATGTGAAACAAAATGAATGCACAATGGGTGTCACTTTTTGATTTCAAATTGAAGAGAGTCGAGGAGTAACGTATGAAAAGCTGGTCCGGATGAGTTGAACAGTCCTCGAGATATCACAGGTTAGCAAAAATACTGAAGATTATCATGAATGATAAGTTTCACGCGTCGTAACAGTCGTCCGATCAAATATTGCCTTCTGAATGTGCACCTGTTGGGCATCGAAATAATTTCCCACCTGCCCCATTTCTGCTACTTGACAATTTCTGTTAGCTAACATGTCCGATCAAATACTGCCTTCTGGATGTGCACCTGTTGGGCATCGAAATAATTCCCACCTGCCCCATTTCTGCTACTTGACAATTTCTATAAGCTAACATTTCCCAAAAATATGTTAGAGTGGTAAAATTACGTAGAACGAAGAGCTTACCTGCACGTATTTAGCTCCCCTCTTGAGTCACAAGCTAAAGCAACTAAATGTGTTCTTTATAAAGTTTGTGAGACTGTATGGGACCTCATGCAGATCAGTGTAACATACACATTTAAATAATAGTACACAGAATGGGAAGTAACTTTTTACCAACTGTAAAGTAGCGAGAGAAAATGTGTTGACTTTGAGAGACACTATGTTGATAAATAAAGTTTCACTTTTGAAATTGTTTATGTCCTCCTTCGTTTTCTCTGAACATATGACCTCACCAGCGTAAATGTTTTGTGGCATCGGTAATCCACGAAGATTATTAAAAAACAAAGAAAACAGTTTCCAATCGAGGTAGCGAATTCATTAGCTGTTCTGATTAACACGTACATGATTGTCATGGGAGCTGTTGTCACAGGACGTTTTATTTGGCAACTAAGACATGATGTACCGATGATTCCGTATTTATAATGGCGATCGTCTGGGAAGTGCAAGACAGTGTTCGGGTTGTGGTGAAGGGTTCAAGAATAGAGCGTATCCGCACGTTGTAACTAGTGTTTTGAAATGGATGTATGAATATTTATACGTTGAGCGATCGAGCAATCCTTAGTCATCAAGATGAAACCAAACAAGGAGGGGCCTCACTATTACACTTAACAGCTGCTCTACTAATGCGGAAGAGCACTATCAGTATTCTGACCCATCACAGGCAGTGGTGCATAAATCTGTCATTGTATGTTTACATTATTTACAATCCTTTGCCATTTGTGGTTCCAGATGGCTGCAAGTTTGAAAGAATTGTGTCTTCAGTTACCTTTGATTCGTTGCGAGTGTGACTGCATTCATTGTCCAGATGTCACGGGGATGAGAAAGCATTCACCGCGGTACCTCGGAAAACTGCTCCCAACCGGTGGAAGAAGATCGAGCTGAATCGTCACATAACCACAGAAACTTAAATGAATTGCCTTATACAGAAAATTGATCGCCTCTCGTCTCTGATGCCATTCAGAAGACCTACTTCTTTATGTCATGCCTTATATCACAACTAAAAACGTAGTTTTGCCCTTTGCTGTTGTTCGATACCTTCGTTGTACTGTGCAGAGCCACTACGGAGCAAACCCAAACGTGGTGGTGTTGCTCCGAGTCACATCAACGTGCACCTGCATTCCGCAAAACATCCACAGACCTCGTTCTGTGACGAGTTCTTGCCGTGTTTTATAGTGCACCGTGATGAGATCCAGCACTTTCCGACTTTAGTATCAATTCGACGATGAAGAATATTTTTGATAGACGAGTAGCAGCCAGACGCTGTGTGATACTGAAGCAAGAAAGGAGGTCATGGTTGTAGCATCCAGTTGGTGACGAGATAACTGGAGCTCAAGATGCGATTTAGGATGGAAATCGGCTCTGTAACTTTCAAAGGAGCCTTACCGACCTTTACCTGAAAGTATTGTTCCCCCCAGCTGTTTTTCCTTTTTTTTTATGCTGGCCTTAATGTTGACCTGCTTCAGTTCTTTTTTCAGCCTCATCTTAGATTTTTTGATAACTACTATCATTTTATTTGAGAAGTTTTACTTCAGTATTCCAGTTAAAATCGGTGGCCGTTCAGCTGAAATTTTACTTTAATTTCTGCTAAGTAATGTTCTGTGTGTATAACGTTTTCCTTGATTTTGACACTCATGACCCATCAGGATAATTTTCTTTGTTGCTTTATTCCTTGGGATGGGTCACATACAAGTAGACGTAAATATTACGATGAAATGTCTAAACAATTCATTAATATTTTCCCATTCGTGTTAGTTCTTTTAGGGCACCGGTAATCCTCTTTACTCAGCTGATATTTCTTTTTTGTTGTCAACAAACTGAAGTCGCCTAATATAAATTTCACACTTGGAAATTTAGGTATTGTTTTCAAATGTGACCTGAAATCATCAACGTTTTTCTTTACACTTCCATTACTCTAGTCTGAGTTACGGACAACGATTGTCGCCTGAGCCCTAATTAATTGCAGTATTAGCATATAGATGTTCATGTTTTATGAGTATTGCCTTTACCTATATTGGTTTACTTGTTTAAAGTAGTGTTTATGTAATTAGAGTACCAAGCAGATTTTTCCCCTACGCCTGATTTCCTGTTATTGCGCTACATTATCGTGACCTACGCCCCTTAACGCATCATATTCATCGTTTATTATTTGTGTGTGAGAAAGACAATGAACAAACATTTTCGAAAAAGCTAGCTAAACAATAATTCCTGAACGAGGGAACTGCTGATTTTTCGTTTCTTGGCCTGCCGATGTGGCCCAGCGGTTCTAGACGCTTCAGTCTGGAACCGCGCGACCGCTACGGACGCAGGTTCGAATCCTGCCTCGGGCATGGATGTGTGTGATGTCCTTAGGTTAGTTAGGTTTAAGTAGTTCTAAGTTCTAGGGGACTAATGATCTCAGATGTTCAGTCCCATAGCGCTCAGAGCCATTTTTTTCGTTCTTCTGTTATATTTTTCAGTGATGTAAAACAATATTCCTATTATCATCTGAGACGATACTGAGGGAAGACGTCGTGTGCAAATCAATGTAATGTGTTCACCATCAGAAAACGAATTTCAAGCCCTTCACTGAAATGAGAGATATCACAGAAAAAAGCATTTTTAGGAGGATCTGTTACGTCACGAAATATCACTACTTCATGGTGAAATGATAGAAAAAGGAAAATGGCTAGTTCCTGGATGAAACACAAAATTCATATAAAATATTCAAACGCTGTCATCTTTCTGACAGTTTTCGTGTTTGTAGAAGACTTGCATCGTGGATCACTTAACCATTTCGTAAGACTGAGAGCCAGGAACATACTCTTCTTAAGTCGTAATCGCCGTATACTCGGCAGCCTACTAAAAACATTTCTAATGTCACTCAGGAGCACAATCCGTAGCAAAGCCCACGTTCTTCGTATGTAGCCACCACTGTGTGTAGAACGACGTCGTGCTTGTTGAGTAAGCTTTGATGTTTAACTGCCTCGGAGTAAACATTTGACAACGCATGTGGACTTGGCCAGCTGACAGAAACAGAGCAGTTTCCAATCGCATGCTCGCTGATAGCGGCCATTGGCGTCGCCTGAAATTTCCAACCAATTAATTCGTAGCTCAATTTCTATTGTGCGGCTTCAGGGACGATATTATATACTGCTGTTTAAAAGTTCGAAAGCCGCTCACGCAGGCTGGTACAAAATAAAAGTTGTTCATCATGCACAATAATCGTTCGCCGTATTTTAAATTTCAGTAATTGTCGCTGCATGCCTTTGTCATCTTTCTTTATCCGTCATTAATTACAATTCAATGTAGCAGTTCAGCTGCAGCGCACAGCCAAACTGAAATTATAATTCTGTTATTCATATTCTTTGCATATTACCGCAACCGTTGCATTTTACATCTCTACGCCCTCGGTGTTCACAGCCATACCGTTATCTGTTTTACTAACCAGAGTTAACAAACACCATAGTAAGACCTGGAAGAAGAGACGATTGTTTACCACGCGCAGCATATTCTTAAATCTCAGGGGCAGTGGAAAACAGATAAAATTTATTAAGTGGTGATCCTTGTGAGGGTGGTATCAGTGATATTGAACAGATCATACGCAACGTGTCAGAGCTAGGAAGAAAGTAAGATATTAAATAGATAAATAGAACATAAAATGAGGTTATGACATAGACAGTAAGAGATCTGACGAACAAAAATTTAAATTGCTTAGTAGTTGTTCTGCGGAGTTTGAATGGTAATAAATCTGCATTTAAGGTGGATCCTGGTAACCAACGAAGCCATATGGCTACATTTTCGAAGTCGGTGAAGCCGAAACGTTGAAGTTACGCCAGAGTTGCAGAAGCGGTATGCCGTAGGATTCCTGACTGACATAGCAGCAGCCTTAGTGAGTGTTCAAGATAAGCGAAGAACCATATCCAAGATGCGTTTTGTTAAATGCTTTCATCCAAAGCCAGAAATTCAATCACAGAGGAAATGTCAAGCAGCATGTCATTTTTTTCTTCTGGCGTATACAATAGTGGCTGTCCGGCAACCTGAGTGAAAAACCTTTTCTTGCTTTGCACGCAATGGCACTACTGCTCAGTGTTGGTAATTGGTGAGTGCAAGTTCAGACTTTTAGTGTAACCTTTGACTGAAAAAGGAGACAGGCTCCCCCTTTTGAACTTTACGTACACTCCCGACGGACAGATCACAGTCAACACGCCCTCATTCCTTAACGCACTGCGGAGCTATCTGGCATTGAAAGTAACTGGTTGGTGCAGAATCCAATGAGTACGGAATGTTGTCACCACGGCCAAATAACGGCGACGAAACGTCCGACACTACCAGCATTCGAACTAACCACCCCTGAGTTGAGCGTTAGCGCACGAAGGTGTATTTATTTGCTACACCAAGAAGAAATACAGATGATAAACGGGTATTCATTGGACAAATATATTATACTATAACTGACATGTGATTACACTTTCACGCAATTTGGGTGCTTAGATCCTGAGAAATCAGTACCCAGAACAACCAGACGTTTTCAATTGGCGAGAGATCTGGAGAATGTGCTGGTCATGGCAGCAGTCGAACATTTTCTGTATCCAGAAAGGCCCGTACAGGATCTGCAACATGCGGTCGTGCATTGTCCTGCTGAAATACACGGTTTCGCACGGATCGAATGAAGGGTAGAGCCACGGGTCGTAACACATCTGAAATGTAACGTCCACTGTTCAAAGTGCCGTCAATGCGAACAAGAGGTGACCGAGACGTGTAACCAATGGCACCCCATACCATCACGCCGGATGATACGCCAGTATGGCGATGACGAATACACGCTTCCAAAGTGCGTTCACCGCGATGGCACGAAACACGGATGCGACCATCATGATGCTGTAAATAGAACCTGGATTCATCAGAAAAAATGACGTTTTGCCATTCGTGCACCCAGGTTCGTCGTTGAGTACGCCATCGCAGGCGCTCCTGTCTGTGATGCGGCGTCAAGGGTAACCACAGCCATGGTATCCGAGCTGATAGCCCATGCTGCTGTAATCGTCGTCGAACTGTTCGTGCAGATGGTTGTTGTATTGCAAACGTCCCCATCTGTTGACTCAGGGATCGAGACGTGGCAGCACGATCCGTTACAGTCATGCGGATAAGATGCCTGTCACCTCGACTGCTAGTGATACGAGGCCGTTGGGATCCAGCACGGGGTTCCTTATTCGAACCCATATTCTGCTAACGGTCATTGGATGTAGACCAAAGCGAGCAGCAATGTCGCGAAACGATAAACCGCAGTCGCCATAGGCTACAATCCTACCTTTGTCAAAGTCGGAAACGTGATGGTACGCATTTCTCCTCCTTACACGAGGCCTCACAACAACGTTTCAGCAGGCAACGTCGGTCAACTGCTGTTTGTGTATGAGAAATCGGTTGGAAACTTTCCTCATGTCAGCACGTTGTAGGTGTCGCCACCGTCGCCAACCTTGTGTGAATGCTCTGAAAAGCTAATCATTTGCATATCACAGCATCTTCTTCCTGTCGGTTAAATTTCGCGTCTGTAGCACGTCATCTTCGTAGACTTCATGGCCAGTAATATGTATATATATATATATATATATATATATATATATATATATATATATATATATATGTGTGTGTGTGTGTGTGTGTGTGTGTGTGTGTGTGTGTGTTTGCCGACCTACGGAAGTGAGTCTAACACCGAGGTAATACTGCTTGCGTCAAGCATCTGCAGATCTGCAGAAGGCTTTAACGAGAAACTGCAGTCCACTTTCAACAGTATGCACAACATTCGTATCCCAGAAGTAAGAACAGCCCTCACTACGGCTGCAGCATTGTTTAATTATTTAGCGCGGCAGAGAGTCAATGAAAGCGTTTCTTACTACTCTTGTCCTCGAAATTTGTCGCTAAAACGTGAGGCTTATTAAGTTACCTTTAATTTTGTACTTTCCGTGATACTAGGGAAGTGTAATTACATGAGAAACATTCCATATACAAACGCTTTCCTCGAGTAAGGAGACTCAAAGCACACTGTGTGATTGCCTCTGTGGACTTCTATTAAAATTGGAATTCTCATTAGGAATCAAGGGCTGCTTCACAGATTGACGCAATTCAACGCTACAACAGATTCGTAAAGTAGCGTAGGTGTTGCAGTAAGGCGAGAAGTCTTCCAGGAAGTCTACTCCCACCAACGAGTTCTTGGCACGGAGGTATCCTCGTAGCTATTGATCGCTTTCCTGTCCGCTTATCTGTTACAGTTTTCAACACAGGTATCAACAATCCATTACTTTTATAACTCTTTACCACATGACTAGAGCAGCATTTGACATAAATGTTCATACACTAAGGGCGTCTTGTCACGGTTCGTGCGGCTCCCTCGTCGAGTGTTCAAGTACTCCCTCGTGTGTGTTGTCCTTAGCGTAGATTAATTTAAGTTAGATTAAGTAGTGTGTAAGCCTAGGGACCGATGACCTCAGCAGTTTGGTCCCATCAGACTTACCCCAAATTTTTTCGTACACTATCACAAAAAATGAAACATGACGCACCACGAAGAAATTATCCGAAATGGACATAAGTAGACAGATGTGATGTGCATGCACAGACAATCAAATGATCACAATTTCAGAAAAAAATTCTGTGATTTATTGAAGAGAAAGAGCTTCTAAAATTCGTGCATCCCTTCATGGTGCGGCTTTTTTTTCTCTTGCAGTGTATATAGTAGATTCCTTTATTGTTTCTTTTTTAATTATCACTTCCTACATGTTTCCAGAACCAGTATTCATAGGTATCATTAACGACATTTTCATTACTTCATCACTTCAGTTTTTTTCTGCTTGGTCTTGGATGCTCTTTGATGTTGTTTATGGAATGTTTGGACCCAAATTTTTTTCTGTCCTTTACACGATATTCAGCACTCGCAAAGTTATGTGGATACATTGAAAATCAGAATGATTTGGGTTGAACTAGAGCGCTCGTGTCCTCCCTCTTTATAAAAATCCCTTTCCATTATTGACACAGCAATCAGTAAGTGTTCTGGTAATTCTCCGGAAAGCGATAACATCTCAATCCTGTGCATAATAGAGAAATACCATGGTACAATTAAAAACTTCAACTGTATAACGATTAAGCTTTTTTTCGTGATGCGTTTTTCTACTGCATGTAAGTTGTATAAAGCTGTTTCTAACACCTGTCTATTTTAGTTTAGAAAGCAGAAAGAGGGGACACAATACTCGGTTGCCAACTGGTACTGTGGTCTAGGTACTGCACTCGCATTCCGACTGGGTGCAGCTCAGATGTTTGGTAAGCCATTCAAATCAACGTTTCACGGAATTTTCTGAAGGTGAATACCGGGTTGTTCTTTTCGAAAGGGCAAGGCTGAGTTTCTGGTTCCTTTCTAACCAACACTGTTTTGTGCTATGCTTCCTGTGATCTTTCTCTCGGCGTGGCTTCAACCCCACTTATACTATCGTCCATATAAAGTACCACCAGAATTCAATAAGTCAAGAGTCGTTCACACTGCACAATATGAAACAAAAGGTATCACGACCGGTTGTCTTAGCTTCTCGTCAGTACTGTCGTTGTCTGCGAAACAACTTCGTTTCTGAAGTTTCCTCCAGGGCTGCGATGGATATTCTGTGATGCTACTGGTTCCGCTGACACAAATACTTTGGGAAACGGATGCGGTAGCCGTTTACACGTGATCGGCAGAGACGACTCTTGTTAAAGAGGCATATACATGGTGCGTCAAAGAAACGTACACACACTTTGAAGCGTCATAGAAAATTTATTTCCCGTTCTACAATGTTAAATTTCAGGAAATGGAAGGCTTAAAGTCCATTTCGAAAAATAAATGTACTATTCAAATGTGATTAATGTTCAAACTGGTGGTCTTCAGCATCAATACATTTCTGAGTACGAGTCACCACTGATTCCGTACATCGTACCAAAGAGTCCAATGAGATTTCTGCGCACACCGCCTGAATCTCATTCCAAAGTGTGTCCAGGTTACGTGGTTTACGTTTGTACACCTCATCGTTTACTCTGTCCCATAAGAAGAAATCCTGCGGCGTGAGGTCTGGAGAGCGTGCCAGAAACTCGATTGATCTCCTGCGTCCTATCCACTGGCCTGACACATTGTGATCCAGGTATGCTGGTACGTCCCTATGATAGTGCGGCGGGGCGCCATCTTGTTGGAAATAAAACTCATCATTACCGTATAATGCACGAATGGCAGGGGATATGGAGTCAGCAAGCATTGTTAGGTACGTTTCTCCAGTAACAGGACCTTCAAAGCGGAAAGGCCCAATGAGTCCCCTTGCAGACAAACCACGCCACACATTTACACCAGGCAAATTCACAGCCTTTTCAACTGTAATGTGAGGGTTATCTTCAGCCCATTACACACAATTGTGTCTATTAACAGTTCCATTCAGATTGAATTGGGCTTCATCCGACCAAATTATGCTACCCATAAATCCCTGTTCACGTCTCACCATCTCCTGAACCCATTCACAAAATTCTAACCTTCAATCTTGATCGTCGTCACATAGCTGTTTCACCAGCCTTGGAATGTACACAAGAAACTTACCTTTCTTCAGAATGCGTAGCACACTACTAGCACTTCCATTACTCTCACGTGCCGCTTGCGTTGAAGATTTTTGAGGCGAACGCTGAAACAGTTCCAAGACCGCAGTTGTGGAATCATCACTTGTAGCTGTACGAGGTCGCCCTGGTTGACCTTTATGCACATCACACACTGTTCCATGAATTTCGAATTTATCTCGTAGACGTGTAATTGTTACCTTGAAGGTGGTTCTGTACCATACTCACTTCTCCACTGTCTTCGAACCGCAGCTACATTCTCAAACTTTCAGTACCACTTAATTATCTGCTTCCGCGCTTCAAAGCTCAAACGCACGTCCGCCATGTTGCAGTTACTTCCTTGCCACTGCTGCCACCTGTTGAAGAAACATAACATTACTTTCTCACAGATATTTAACCTTGTAGAAACGGAAATAAATTGTCTATGACAGTTCAAAGTGCGTATACATTTTTTTGACGCACCCTGTATACTGTCGCTTTTCCCTCGCTCTGTTTGCGAGTGGAACAGGAAAGGAAATGACTAGTAGTGGCACAGGGTGCTCTCAGCCACGCACCGTACGATGCTTTGAGCAGTATCTATGTACGTGTAGATGAAAAGAAAACGTTTAATTATAGACCTGTCACCTGTAAGAGATAAAGCCTGTTCTACTGCCCATATATCGCTAACTTTCACGACGTCTTCTTTTTTCTTAAAATTATCTTAATTTTTATGTATATCGATGGGTTCTCTACACAGCTCTGGATAATAATTCGTCACAGCAGATAAAATTTTACTTTCGGGAAACTACACTTCATGATTTTCTAACTGAAAGGCGTGCTCTGCTACAGTTGATTTTTCCGCTTTACGTAGTCGGAAAATCCATTTATGTTCCTTCAGCCGCGTATTCACGCTTCTGTCGGCAGTTCCAGTGTTGACCTCACTACACATACATCGACGCACAAGTCGCCGAAGTGGCGTCACCTCAAAAGAGTTACACCAGGCGATCAGGTCTCCCCGCCGGGAGGTCCCCGCCACACCACTACGTTTACGAGGAATATTGTATACCCTGCATGGCGACGGAGGAGTACTTCCATATTTTTAAGAACTGAAAGCTTAATATATTTCCTTTCTTTGTCTAATAACCGGACTGATGTCACGTTTCTGTAAAAGCTTCCCGATTTGATCAATAACATTGTTATTAAAGGAGAGCGTTTCTTATACATTAAAGAGAGAAAAACTGTATCCAGTCGCTATGTTTTTACCCTTCAGTCTTTCAGCCTACCGTTATTTGGTAAAACAAATCTATTTATTTCTCTTTCTGAATGCCAATTTTTCTCGAAAACCGGCTTCAGGTGTTGTAATTCGGCAGTTAGGTGTCCCGGAGCCCAAATTTTTTTGGCTCCGCCGATAAGATTTTTAATGATACCCCTCTTTTCTTGTGGATGATGGAGTTCTTATGCAAATATCTGCCAGTATGCTTGACACTATTAAATCTTTCATCTGTCAGCCTCTTAACTACAAATTCTAGGAAGGACATTCCGTTGCCATTTCTCATTTCCGTGGTAAACTGGATTTTTTTCGTTTACATTATTTAGATAACAAAAAAATTGTTTTAAAATTTTTTATCGTGTGAACAAATCACAAATGTATCATCCACGAATTGATGTCATCGAGATGGTAGAGGTTAAAGGTAACGAGTATCCCGATAAGAATGTCTACTTAGTTCAAAAAGAGCATAAAAACGCTTATTGCTATCTGAAGGTGTATGTCCCAGAATTCATGGCTTGCACAGAATTCGTAAAACTGACCTTACTCCGATACTCATTATTCTTACCATCAATAACCTTACCTATTAAACAGCAAATATCTGACAACTCGTTTACAGCCACATACTGAGAAGGTTGACATACGCGTGAAGCACTCGCGTCATTTTATAGGAAAACCTGAAGAGCTACCTTAAGCTCCTCAATATATTCTTGTAACTTTCAAAGGAGTGTCTTTAGTTACTATGATTTCAGTAAGCGAAGCTGTGATTTATATAGCGGATGATTTTCCTGGTTACCTTACTGCTCTTTTCAGACGCTGCCTAACTTCTAGTCAGTTCCACCGGGGTAGGACGATGGTGTCGCATTGTGCGACCGCTAACATTCGAATAATCAGCTCTACAAAAACAAAAAAAGAAACCATCTTTATGTAAATGACACATTTGTGGTTTGGTCACACGGTAACTAGTTATGAGACAGACAGCTGGAATACTGGAACACAAAGTTTTTCTAAAAGTCGTGCATACGAACAGATATGTGCCTGACTCCATCCATTATGCACAACAAAAGACGTGTGTCGTTAGAATTTCTGACAGAGCCAACAGAATTTGTGCGCCGGAACACCTAGATGATGAATTGAAACATCTGAAGCAGTTTTCAGAGAAAAATGGCTATTCAGGAAAGGAAGTGAATACCGTTTTACGACCAAATAAGACTAGGCCGAAGGACAAAGATAAAACACAACAGAAGAATGTAATTTTCCTCCATTTTCTAAAAAATGTAATTCATCTGGTCGAGAAGATTTTGAAGAAACGTAAAATCAGACCGGTTTCCAGTCCAACGAAGAAAATATTTCAAGCTCTGAGATCCATGAAGGATAGACGCCCACTTCCGTCAGCATGCGGGATACGTGAAATTCCGTGTACATGTGACAAGGTCTACATTGGAACTTATTAGAGAAGCGTGAATACATGACTGAAGGAATACAAAAGTCTCTACTGGCTATGGAAAGTGGAGAAATTTGCTGTAACACATCTTTCACTTCAGTCACGAAATCGTGAAGTTTTAGGAGAGTAGAGTTTTATCTACAATGACAAGCTATTATCCACGGCTAAGTATAAAATCAATCGAAATATACGAACATGGGAATAATTTTAACAGAAGAGCAGTAACTATGAAACATAGTAATATACAATGGTTTCCATGGTTGTTCAGTCATACATCGTTACAGAGACTCCGATCTAATACGCGCTGTAACATGGAGCCTCAGTTACAGTATGTGTTGAAAATGGTTTCCATGCGCCTCAACGCATGTGTGTGCGTGTACGCGCATTAGCATGTTCTGTCTCACACGCTGACATCGGCCAGACTGCAACCGAACAGTGGCGAACTGGGCTGGGGCACATTACGTAGCAGCCACATCAATGGCACTTCTTTCAGCAGGGGACGCAAAGTCAACCGCAAAAAGCGCCGATAGTTCCGGCCTATTAGGCGACATGGAAGGAAGACTGGTCCCAAAATACGGTCGCCAGTTATACCGGGACACACATTCCGTCTGCACCGACGATGATGATTCGCTGTCACCATATATGGGGGTTCTGCATACTATCCCACAGACGACTGTTATGAAAGTTGAAGATACCACTTCCCGTAAATGTAGCCCCATCTGTGAATAGGATTGATGACACAAATACCGGAACTGTTGTTGTCTGGTGAAGAAACCAGTGACAGAACTGCTCCCGATGTGAAAAGTCCGTCGCTAGTAAACCCTGATAATGGTAATAACAATTGTCATGGAGAACGTTCCGCACTTTCGCACAGTGGAGCCGAATCCCCAAAACAAGGCCGAAACACCAAGAAGACGCTTATTCAGGCAAAAAGCACCACACAGGGGTTTTTGTTGTCGCTGACAACCAATTTGAAGTTAAAAATTGTGTAAACAAAATGACAGCTCTAATATAGCAACGAAACTCATGAAAACCCGTCATAATATATTAATAACAGCGTATATAGAGGATTTGGTGATCAATAATTACAACAGTTAACACAGTGACAGGATGATTTGTTACTGAGCCAAAATAACAGAACATTCGTCGAAAATGGATTGGAGAATAACATTTCCTTGATACTACAAAAATTGCCGTACAGTAATACACACATCAAAAAAAGTTTCATATTATCCCAGTTCCCAGAACTCCTGCAGATAGAAGTTGACTGGGATATTGTATCACAGACACAATCCTTTGACTGTTCACTAAACCCGCTGAAATATGTAAACAACCATGCGTGAGCAGCGCCTGTCAGAAGGAGGGGGTCCGAGAGCCGATCAGTTCCAGTCATTCCACCAGGAAGGAGGTACACGGCTCGTGTTGTCTGTAGTTCAACCATGCCTAGACGGTCAATACCGCGGTTCGATCGTGTCCGCGTTGTTACTTTGAGCCAGGAAGGACTCTCAACAAGGGAAGTGTCCAGGCTTCTCGGAATGAACCAAAGCAATGTTGTTCGGACATGGAGAAACAGAGAGACAGGAACTGTCGATGACATGCCCCGCTCAGGCCGCCCAAGGGCTACTACTGCAGTGGGTGACCGCTACCTACGGATTATGGCTCGAAGGAACCCTAACAGCAACGTCACCATGTTGAATGATGGTTTTCGTGAAGCCACAGAATATCGTGTTACGGCTCAACCTGTGCGCAATAGGCTGCATGATGATCAACTTCACTCCCGACGTCCATGGCGACGTCCATCTTTGCAACCACGACACCATGCAGCACGGTAAAGATGGGCCCAAAAACATGCCGAATGGGCCTCTTAGGATTGGTATCACGTTCTTTTCACCGATGAGTGTCGCATATGTCTTCAACCGGACAATCGTCGAAAACATGTTTGGAGGCAACGAGGTCAGGCTGAACGCCTTAGACACACTGTCCAGCGAGTGCAGCAAGGTGGAGGTTCCCTGCGGTTTTGGGGTGGCATTATGTGGGGCCAACGCACGCCGCTGGTGGTCATGGAAGGCGCCGTAATGGCTGTACGATACGTGAATGCCATCGTCCGACCAACAGTGCAACCATATTGGCAGCATATTGGTGAGGCATTCGTCTTCATGGACGACAATTCGCGCCCACATGGTGCACATCTTGTGAATGACTACCTTCAGGATAACAACATCGTTCGACTAGAGTGGCCGGCTTGTTCTGCAGACAGTAACCCTATCGAACATGCCTAGGATAGACTGAAAAGGGTCTTAACATTCAAAACGTAATCTGATTGATGTTGATGTTGTTCTACTGCATACAAAATGATGTGATTGGTCTCATACCTATTAATCCGAATCAGTGTTGCTCTCGAAGTCTTCAAAGTCAGAATCCACCTCGGAATCTTCTATGGTCGGTCGTCGTGTGACTGGAGCTACAGGAGACAGTAATAGCTCTATTGTCTCGGTTCATATGAACACGTTGCACAGAAGTCTTTGCGATATCTGATAACATGTTTGTTCCTCGCTTCATGTACTTCTTCAGATAATCGATCGACTCGTAGCAATGCGAGGTCTATTATTTTTGGACTGAGAATAATAGCTTATGCACTGTAGTGGGCATGTAATACCATGGATACTGCTCAACGAATGTTCTCGCAGTTGCCACTTATGATAGTGGAATTTATCAGCACTGATTTCATGTCTACTCGAAATGGCTTGTAAGATGACGTGAAACCGTTCTATCAAATCTATGTCCAATGATGTTATGAGAGCAGATGTTTTCGAATTTTCAAAAGAGCATCGACCTGTCTTTCCGTCGTTGGTACCTCCGTAGCTAGCTTTCGAACGATCGACAGTAAGTCCCAATTTTGAGATGAATCCCTTTTGTATGATTTTCGGGTGTGTTTCTATCATTTCTTTTTCTTCCGCACAGGGTGTTCGCTATTTTGTAATCCCAAGTTTGTATGAGAAGTGCAAGTAGCATTCGATAAACCTTATCCGAGCAATATAGTGGTGATAGTCCAAACCTTAGATTCTGTTCGTTGACTTCTTTTTGTAAAACATCATCGACGTTACTGAAATCTTTACTAGTACTTTCATATAAATAGCACGAACTGACTGGGTTCTTCTGCGTTTCGGCCTCTTGCTTAATGACGCAAACTCCCCAGAATGACGGCCGTTGCATTTACGATGACAGATCACAGTCAGCCTGATACGTGCCCCTAACAGTAGGTGCCGGTAATTAAATGGGTGCAGTAACCCATTTATTGTTTTGTTTCAAAAAGGGGCTGCGTCCTGTTAGCCTTTTTCCACCTTGTTCTCTATTTACCAAGCAATGAGGAGAGAGAGACTTCGATAACCTCCAGTACTGCAACGGTCTACTAGTTTTCTCGAAAAGTTGTTCCTCCAGGTAAGGGATAAATAAAAGTAGGCCATCATTCAACCGGTGTTTATTTCTTGGTGTGTGAATTTCACGTATTCTACATCCAACCCCGAGCGAAAAATATCACTCTAGCATTAGCAGCAAATTAAATACAACCAAATAGTCAAATATAGTGAGCGTGTTGCACGGAAAACATCCTTGTGAAGCCTGGCGCGCGATCGGCAAGGCAAATGTGGGGCAAGGAATACCTTCTCTAACCAAACTGTCAGTCAGTTCATTTCCTGGGGTACGAACATGACCTGGGACCCACTGAAGCGCATCTGAGTAGGCAGTACAACTAAGGTCAGAGAGAAGGTCATGAATGGTAGATATCACAGGGTGACGAAAGTAACAGTGATCAATGGCCTGGGGACTGCTCATTGAGTCACTGCAGATTAAAATGCGGTCGCAGGTTTGTTTAATAAAATGTAGAGCTCTATTAGTGGCTACCAGTGTCTCCATAAAAACAATATGTGTTCCCATCATCGAATGCTTTTCCAGACTCGCGAGAGATGCGAAAAAATATCCCATCCTCTCCACAGTTTTAGAGCTGTCAGTGCAAATCATGGTAGTTCACCGATACTGCTGGAGAACTGAAAGAATGGATGCTAAAAGTTCATGTGGGCGACTGAAACCTTAGGACGCCGAAACAAATCTGCCTTAACTGGTGGCTTGGGTACCAGCCATAGGTTTGTGTGTGGAAAAACACTGTGGGTACACTCTAAAAAGGTTGGGCAGAGGTCCAGTATCAGGGATCGATGTCCTCGCAAACAGAAAGAATGTGCTAAGTTAAAGCTGAGCTTTTCCTGGCGTATACAGTTTTCAAACAACTTACGCGTATTGAGCAAGGTAGTATTTTCAGCGACGGCCGATTTTTCGGTTCTTAGAGTGATGCAGGAAAGATAACAGACACTTATCACCAGTACCACCAAAGATGACCAAAGTCAGCGATATCGATAGTGACACTACAACCTAGCAGGTGAGGTAACATTGACTCTATCCCTCTGTTTTTTGACAAAGGAGAGAGCAGGATTCCAAACAGAGTTTAAACAAAAACCTCCATCTCTGTTTACTAGGTTGCTCGCTAATTTAATCTCAACTGCCTCCTTAATAACACTGACCCAATAGCTGGACGTCCATGCCAATATCTCGGTGTTGTTGTATAGTATGGGGTGACCAGTATCCAAACAATTTTCGGCAATAGCTGATCTACTTGGCTGCTGTAATCTTGTGTGCCGTTTATGCTCAGTACATCGGTGCTCCACGGTCCTGATAGTTTGACCGGTATATGCCATGCCACAGCTACAAGGAATGCGATGTACACCTGCCTCTCGTAAACCAAGATCATCCTTAACAGAACCCAAACGCACTTTAATTTTAGATGGAGGTCGGAAAACACAATTCGCATCGCATTTCCGTAAAATAGGACCGATATTGCTGGAAGTGCTTCCTATGTAAGGCAAAAAGGCAGTAGACTTAGGTCTCGACTCAGAATTATCATCAATCACCCGATGCACAGATGATCGATAGCGCAATGCACGTTCAATCTGTCTATCACTATAACCATTTTGACGAAACGTAGTTTCAAGCTGGGACAGCTCAGCTGGCAAAGTCTCAGCGTCGGAAACGACATGTGCCCTTTGTACTAAGGCACGAAGTACTCCTTCACGCTGAGCCGGATGGTGACAACTATTAGCTTGTAAATACAAGTCGGTGTGAGTACGTTTCCTGTAAACTGCATGTCCCAATGATCCACCATCCATCCCCTAATCAAAACGTCAAGAAAGGGAAGGTAACCATCCTCTTCCACCTGCATCGTAAAACACGAATGTTCTGGTGGATCGAGTTCAGACGTTCTAAAAAGACATTCAGATTCTTCCTACCATGAGGCCAGAAAACGAAAGTATCGTCAACATATCAGAAGAAACAGGCGGGTTTCAAAGGCGCAGACTCCAATGCACTATCCTCGAAGTTTTCCATAAACAAATTTGCGATGATCCGTCGCAACTCCATCTGTCTGATCGTAATACTGGTCACTGAATAAAAAGTAAGTGGATGTCAACACATGCCGAAAGAGATTAGTTAATTCAGCACCAAACCTAACCTCGCTTAACCGCAACGGATCAGACAGAGGAACATGAGTGAAGAGACAGACCACATTGAAACTTACTAAAATATCAGAGTCATTCAACCGCAGTCTCTCCAAACGATGTAAAAAATCAGCTATGTTCCTGATCCGATGTTCACACCGACCAACTTGTGGACTCAACAGAGAAGAAAGATGCTTGGCTACACGATATGTCGGAGTGCCGATTGTAGGATGGAGGGGAATCCCTTCCTTGTGTACCTTCGGAAGGCCATATAACCAAGAGGGAACAGCACTATAGGTTTTAAGGCTCTTGATAGTGTCCTGTGACGAACCACTTTTCTTCAGGTGGCTGTTAGTCTTCCTCTCAACACTTCTTGTAGGGTCCGCATCGATTCTGCGATACGCTGAGTCAGAGTAAACGTGGCATCTTTTTTACATAATCCTGTTTGTTTAAAACAACGGTGGCATTGCCGTTGTCCGCAGGTAAAATAACAATATCAGAATCAACTTTGAGAGAGCGTAAAGCAGCCCTCTCTGCTGCGGTTACATTACTCTTGGGTAGACGGTCCCTAGTCAACACACGGCATGCGTCCCTCATAACCTCCTCTGTAGCGTCAGGAGGTAGTTTGTGAACTGCCTGTTCAACTGAACTAATAAAATAAAGTACCGACAAACTCTTCAGCGTGGGTGCAAAATCATAAGATTGCGTCGTCAAAAGATTTCTATGTGAGATTTATTTCAGAACGTCGAGATATTACAATCAAACTCCGAGCGATGAAAACGTTCAAACTTTGCCAAATACCGAGCAGTAACAGAATAGTATTCCCAGTCGGCTTGAGTCCATGAGACACCGTCCAACCAATCCCAAGTGAAATCAAACGATTTCTAAGCAATCATTAAACGGAAACGAAACAATTCTTTGGAAACACAATCAAAACGTCGACGAATAAAACGAATCCTTTCACGAACAAGAGCCAAGCCAGCTCGTTGCTTAATGCGACTGGCAGCAGGAGAATTAATATGGTGCACAACCTTGGCAAATGTTGTGACATGATTTTCATCACGACACTTCAATAAAAACGACAAAGCACCTTGCAGTCTAACTCGACAGCTACGAAGTTTATCCAACTTTCTTTAACACTGATACATTTCCTCCCCGTACAGCTAAGCAATGTGGGACCAGAGTTTCTCCTGGCGTATACAATTTTCAAACAACTTACGGGTATTCGATCAGGCAACATTTTCAGCAGTGTGCCTTGAGAATGGCGGGGTGTACTCCCAACGAAATATCGGCGGTCGCTGTAATATTACCTGGCTGAATACCCGTAAGGTTTGAAAACATTCAGCTGGTTCTTTGGGACGAAGGTGGGGGCTGTGGTGATTTCCTGTGGCTACTGAAAGTCAACGAGCAAAAGTATCCATGGCTGTTGCTGTATAACAAGCTCTGAAAATTCTATTTATAGCGTCGGATTTTTGTAGTACTGAGCTAAACATTGCATTCCATGAATAATGAGCCAAATTTCTTCCACATCCGAAGATATATTAAATGATCTTCCTGCTATTCTTCCCTCGTTCAACACACAAGGTATGAACACTTTGCAGTCTAGCCACCAGGTCACTGTTGCCACGAAGGAGCCTTGCAGTTCGAACGCCAAATACACTTTTTCACCTGACATGCGGGTTTCGTTGCAGATGGACTTCCCTCTTTGTTATACTTGGTTACAAATCTAACTACGCTAATCACTGACCAGTATTACAAGTAGAGTTTTAACATTTCCATTCCTTTACAAATTATTACTTTTAAAATTACATCCATTCATTAATTGCATTGGCGTAAATGGAATAAATAGTGAATAAAACATTTACATAGGTGTTATATCAAAGAGCATGGTTATACACGTATCATATTAAAAAAAATCAGACAAAGGAGTTATATAAAGTGTAGAGAATATGGCGTTACATGACTGTCTCATCAGTTTATCTATTGTCTGTGTGTCGAACGCAGTATGAGCTAATTTTCAGTAATCTATTCGGTTTTTTATAGCATGCATTCCCCTGTCGTCATAAAAGGCACACAATCTGCTGTCTTGAATGAAATTTCAACGCAATAGTTGTTCACCGCTGTAATAATAATTCGTAAGAAGTTGCTGTAGCAGGCTAAAATCTGGATATCTGTCGTTCTTCCAGGTGAGATATTCTAGCACGTTTCATTGCTCTCACTGAGCGGCGTTTCATTTCACTCTGGTGACGCTGTTTTTGTGAATTATCTTCATTCCACGAATCATCAGGGTATGGCGATATGGAGAGAGCTCATTAAGATCTGTGGCAATGGCAGGATGTATGAGGCATTTCGTGCGACGTGGTTGTACCGTTTCTGGAAAATTGAGATCCAGTCCTTAACTTTCAAGTAACATTTTAAAGTAACAGCATTCGTAATAATCATCAAACATTTCTGCATCTTCCAAAAAATATTTCGAATATGGCAGCTTCGGAAAGCACTGCGATGTCTATAATTTATAAGTCTGTCTCTCGTCCACCGGGAGACAGCGCGGTAGTTGAAGCTTTGTCCATGCATCGTTTTCCGAATTTTTTGTGGATTCCGTGTACAATTAAATGAAAGTGGCTACATTCTTATCAAACTAGAGCTTGTTTTACACACTGAATTACCTCTTCACCGACAGGACGTTAATCCTAAATGTACTTATTTTTACAATGTTGATAGTCGAGATTCAGATCGGTTGAAATGACTCCGTGGTTAGCTTAACTGACTCGCCTTTGGGAGAACTACAGTTCATATCCACGATGGGCCTTTCAGATTTGAGGTTCCCGTGATTTTCCTTAATCGCTCCAGCAAAAGCTGGGATTACTTCCTTCGAAAGAGCACGCCCTATTTCATTCATTATCCTTAAAAAGCAACCTGAGCATACGCTATGTCTGTAACGATATCGTTGCCAACTACATAATGTACTGATCTTCCTTACTTTCTTCTTTTCCTTCGAGGTTCTTCACTCACTGCTAGAATATTGCCTAATGATAACATACAATCGGTTTTACATTAGCCACTTTGAATCCGATATGGTTGGGCAGTTTATGCTTACGTTCGTAGAATTGCCAATGAAAGATAAGGGAGAAGGAAGAGTGTGTAACCTAGTAATGAAACTGATTATTTCCAACAAATATCACAAAAAGCAGAGCCTATCTTAAAGGCCCTAACAGAGGCGGATGGCCTTAAAGTGTCACATGCCCTCACTCCACTAGCTACAGTGGAAATCTTTGAAGACCTTCGCATACAGTCTCTTAATGAGTTTACATCTACCACGGTGCAAGAAATATACTTCGTGGCGCTGTTTGCTTTGCTACGCAAGTAACACTGGCAGTTCACAAAAACGATTCCACGCTTGACCGTCAACAGGTTGCAGAAAGCAAGCAATAAATTTACACACAGACTTAACTACCACGCCAGGTCTTTCTGCAGCAGTGCCGTTAGCAACCCTGAGAATATCCAAAGAGAAGTTCTGGTAAACAGCCAGATAAATTAAGTGCATCGTCGATGAGAGAACAGTAGCTGACCACAGCTCGATACGATGTGTGTCTCTTGGGGAACAGTCAATTTTAGCAATTGTCTGACGTCAGCGACAAAGAATATGTGACAGACTTGGTCGAGCCCTCAACAGCAATGATCGCAGGTTATCGACCTCGCTGTGTGAGGGCAGAAATATAGCAATGAGGCACAACAATTTTTCCCTGCTACCACCTCGTCGAACGTCACCAAACACTACCTACCTCAGCGACCCCGGCTACCCATGTACTTTCCTGTCATGCTTCACATGCAGTACTACTTCGTTTTTGGGCACTGTTATTTCCGTTTGTGGACGATTTATGTACTAACGTTTCCATTTCATAGTATTAATTCACGAGACTCTTTGAAATGCGTCATTAGAATATTGCAACTAAGGATGAAGGCTACAAGCTTAAGGGGACATTTGTACATGAAATTCGTTGAAATTTGCCATTTTCTGTTTTCTACTCCATAGTGTACTTTGGACTTTCCTGATCATTTTGGTATATAATACATTAAAATCAATTGTGAGACATTCAAATAACATTCTGAATGTTGATGTGTGACTGTCAAATTTTGCGGTTACGCATATACTGCCACAGTTGAGCAGTCATATTGGGAACTACACGGTCCAGAAGGCTGTGAATTGCTTTGCTTTGTCCCTACTGCTCCGTCTCAAAAGTTGGCATTACGAATAAACAAACCAGTCCTTTGTTTCTGATACTAGTTTTCGTAGAAAGTAGTGTGATTATCGGCTATTTTTGTAGTAAGCTAACTTCTATTGCTTTTTACGCGTAAATAAAATGAATAAACGTAAAAGCAGCTTCAAGAAACGCAAATTTGCGGCTAACAGGTGTGTGAGACCTGCATTTTCTTCTGAAGCACTTGAAAACACGTGTTCTAGGAGCGAAGGAAACGATGATAATATTTCTGGAGTGACAACGCCACCGAGTGAATCGAAAAGGAAAGTAATTTTAGAAACGGGTGACATTCTCTTCCTTTGGCAGCAATGGGAGCAATCAAACCTATTTACAGAGATTTGGCAAATCCTGAGCTACTAAAGAAGCGTTTACATGGGAAGACCCAGAAGGTGAATGAGTCCTTCAATAATGTTGTGTGGTGCTGTGTGCCTAAAGTGTATTTGTTGGCCTTATGACTCTAAAGTCAGCAGTGTCTGATGCTGTAATAACTTTTAATGGTCGGAATTATGGAAGATTTACGGTTCTGGAGAAGTTAGGGGTATGATTTGGACAGAACACAGCTACAGGACTGCGGGAACTGGATGAGCTTCGTGTGCGTGAAGCAGAGTTAGCTGTTCAGCAAATGACAGAAGAAGCAAGAAAGAAAAGGAGGAGGCAAGCACTCGGCTCTTGTGACACTGATGAAGACACAGACTATGGGCCAGGGCAATTCTAGTGCATAAAAGACGCAGAAATGTAAATCTGTATAGGAACTTGTAATAAAAACTATTTTAAGCCTCAGTTTCCCTGAACTACATTGTTTGCAATAAATGACCCGTTTTCTAAAAAATGACTGGTGGTAGAGGCATGAAATTTTCACAGCATGCCTAGTGTGAGATTCAACACATATGGAACTAAAATAATAAAAATATCCTGAGTTGTTTTATTTTTATGTTCATTTATTTACAAAATTCTATCAAAAAATTGAGTGTTTGAAAAAAAAAAGAAAACATGCCCCACAATACAGCATTGGTAAAAATTCTAGCTCAGTGTATCTAGAAAGGTGCATTCAATAATTATGGAAAATCGTAAGTTGGTGTCTTAAAAAGTTTCCAAGATAATGGGTCACAAAATTGGACAATTTAACATTGGTGGCATAGGACATACAACGTCCCCTTAAGATGGATTCTTGTCTATAACTATTCACGTCGAACTATTTTTGTCTGATGCCTATTTTCCTTTAACCAAGAAATAAGTGACAACTTCTAAGCAAGATGATACATAGTGTTGTAGCAATTTTAGAAAGAGTGAATAGGGATCCACTATAGCAGTAAATTCGTTCTGAAGGTTTAAAATGTTCGGAGAACGACTGTAAGAGATAATACGAAAATACAGTGATTTGAAAAGCTAGTGATTTGAAAGTTACAGTTTTATAGAAAACTCCCAATCCGACGCGTCTCTCCCACCGACGCGGTTTCTCCACATCGACAGACGTGTGTACCTAACAGGCGACGAGAAAAACGGGAAACGCCGCCCACATCCTACTCAATTTTGCGTAAGCTTCTTCTTGACCAGGTGCTCCTCGGACTTAATCCTGCTGAAATTATGGGAGTGTTTTGCAGCTAGAATGGTTAAACTAATGATGAAATTTCTCGTGGATGGGCAACGTTCTAGCTCATATAGCGCATATCAGTCAGCAGCTCACAGTCAGCATTGAACGGTGAGAGATGTGGCAGTCTGTGAGGATTCTTACGACCGATGCATCGAGCGTGAAACACGACCTTGCGCTTCATTAACCACACTGGACTGTTTGATTTACGTGCGTTGCGCTGATGGCGCAAGCAATACTAATGAGGGTAATATTCTGTAATTCAAGTAACTGCAAACACGCTGAAGAAAACTTATTGAAGAACACATCTTTATCCTCGCCAAGTACGATGGGGATTTTCAACACAGAACATGAGTCTGTAATCAAGCAGCCGTGGTCTAAGGGCAGCCGGCGCGGTAGTTCAGTGTGCTCGGTCAGAGAGCTGGATGGTCTCTCTAATAAAACACGTGAGTGAAGGGATCAACAACGAGATTCAACAGACGTCATGTGACTCTCCGCTACCACCAAATACAACGAACAATAACGAACAAAACGCAAAAAGAAAAGGTAGCGTATTCGATTAGTAATCAAAACGTCCTCCGTCACGGGCTCGAAACCCGCCACCACTTATATTTTAATTAATGATCATCACTGGCGGCCAAGGACTTCAGGAATAAGAAGTCAGCCTCATTCTGCCAACGGCCTTGTGAAGAGGGCGGAGGAGAGGACAAAGGTTCCGAGCACTCTCTTGACTTTGGTGGGGGGAGGGGGTGGGGAATACTCCTGAAGACGGAAGATCCAGTAACTATCAATGACGTGAGGATGCAAAAGCAATAGAAACCACTGCATTAAAGACACATAACGTATATCCATAAGACATGTGGCTTATAACCGAAAAAGTGTCTGGATGATCTCTCCACTGCCAAAAGATTCCGGAGTAGCCCCCCATTCGGATATTTGGGAGGAGAGTGACAATGGGGAGGTGACCATGGGAAAAATAAACGAAAGGATAACGTTCTACGAGTTGGGGCGTGGAATGTCAGCAGCTTGCACGTTGAAGTGAAGCTACAAAATCTGAAAAGGGAAATCCAAAGGCTCAATCTAGATATAGTAGGGCTCAGTGAAGTGAAGTGGAAAGAAGACAAGACTTTCTGTTCTTATGAGCATAGGGTAACACGAGCATCAACAGAAAATGGTACAACGGTAGTAGGATTTGTTATGAATAGGAAGGTAGGGTAGAGAGTGTTTCTCCAATCCATATGTGGCATACAGCGAACCAGTGCTTAACAGTATTGGTTAAAACCGGTTTTGGTTGCAATTTTAGTTTTTTTTTATTTTTCAGCGACGCGTTTTGCCTTATTTGGGCATGTTTAGGTTATCTACATAGAAAACAGAGAACAAATACATCTATTTAAGAATCGCCATCGCATTGTGCAGACTTGGATAACCTATAAGCATGTATAAACAGATCAACTATCGAAAGAGCAAATACCTTAATTTGGTATTTCTTAGAAGAATCCTTTAGCCAGTGTAGCCAAAGGGCATCGTCGAATTTATCAGGCCAACATCGCCTTCGTTAAACTCAGTAAAAACTAGAAATATAAAATAGTAAAATCATTACCTTTTCTAGATGGAGGCGAGAGGCACCAAGATCTGCATAACGCGTTCCCGTTCACAGGAGCGAGTAACAGTGAGATGGGAGCTCAGGTAGTAAGCATAATGCGCCACAGTGTCGTGTGCCAGTACTGGGCAGGGCTATTTTCCGTTCGGCCACAACTTCCAGATCGACTCATAGCTTCAACTTGCCACAGACTTCTCTTTCTCTGCTCTGAATGAACGCAGCTAATACACCTCAGAGAGTAAGAATTCATTTCCACCGCGTGCGTCCATGCAGTTTCGGATACCGGTCTTTGTGTGCGGCGAGCAGCTGTACACCTCCACTGGAAGATTCGCAGATACAACGCCTTCTGGCATCCAGTAGTGAGGGGGGTGCAATTTAGGCTTTTGCGCTCTTCGCTTGGCAGCGCCTCAAATGAAAAATTCCGAAGGGCTGACGCCGCGCTCCATGTCGGCCAGCCTTCGTGGATATCGCAGGCTTGGCGAAGAAACACTCGGGGAAAGTAACTGTGTTGATCTGTAAATACCGTGACTCCACGTTGTCAGAGTCATCTGCACGGAATTCTGATTATTAACAGCATGACAGCGGGACTGAGACGAGAAAGATAACAGCGTTGAACGCTGTTCGTTGCCTTCTGCCCAGTCTTTCAGCCTCCTCTTTTCTCGTCCGTGTTCGTGAATAATTGGCAGCAGGACTTCAAGATGTGCGCATGCTTAACGAACAGTGTGGAATGGTTCAAATGGCTCTGAGCACTATGGGACTTAACATCTGAGGTCATCAGTCCCCTAGAACTTAGAACTACTTAAACCTACTTAACCTAAGGACATCACATCATGCCCGAGGCAGGATTCGAACCTGCGACCGTAGCGGTCGCTCGGTTCCAGACTGTAGCGCCTAGAACCGCACAGCCACTCCGGCCGGCGAAAGCATCATCATCATAAACTAAAAGCTATGCCTTGTCGATTTAGCCACGTCCCTCTCTCCATTGTCATTCTCTTCAATTCTTCATACGATTTTATCCCCATACCTAGTTTGATGTTATTAAAATACGTTGCTCTTGGCCTGCCTCTTGGTAAGTGAAAACAATACTCTCTAAAAATTGTACACTGACGGAAGAAAATATCATCACACCAAAAAAATAACTAATGTAGAATAATGAAATTTCTAGAGTACATTTGTGTGGATAACAAATTTAAGTAATTGACATGGCAAAATCACATATTAATATAAGCGCGAGATTGATAATTCCAAATGTGAAATGCTGTTACGTTAATAACTTGTGTAACCGGCATAATGTTGAATGCAAACATTGAAACGTGCATACATTGTGTTGTACAGATTCCAGATGTCAGTTTGTGAGATGGAGTTCCATGCCTGCGGCACTTGGTTGGTGAAGACAGGGACGGTGAATGCTGTTTATCGATGATTCTGGAGTTGTCCGATGATGTCGCATATGTGCTCGACTGGAGACAGATCTGATAATCCAGCAGGCCAAGGCAACATATCGATACTCTGTGGACGATATTGGGTTTCATCAGCGTTATATGGGTAAGCATTATCCTGTTGGAAAAAGAATCCGCTGGAATGCTGTTCTTTAACGTCAGCACAACAGTTAGAATCACTAGACTGACGTACAAATTTGTCTTCAGGGTGCGGAGGATAACCACGAGGGGCTCCTGCTGTCATACGAAATTGCACTCCATACGGTAATTCCAGTCGTAGGTCCAGCGTGTCAAACACTCACCAATACAAGGCCATTACTGCCACCAAAGAAGAACAAGGTTTCTTCAGAAAACATCTATATCTACATACATACTCCGCAATCCACCATACGGTGCGTGGCGGAGGGCACCTCGTACAACAACTAGCATCTTCTCTCACTGTTCCACTCACAAACAGAACGAGGGAAAAATGACTGCCTATATGCCTCTGTACGAGATCTGATCACTCTTATCTTATCTTTGGGGTCTTTCTGCGAAATGTAAGTTGGCGGCAGTAAAATTGTACTGCAGTCAGCCTCAAATGCTGGTTCTCTAAATTTCCTCAGTAGCGATTCACGAAAAGAACGCCTCCTTTCCTCTAGAGACACCCACCCGAGTTCCTGAAGCATTTTCGTAACACTCGCGTGATGATCAAAACTACCAGTAACAAATCTAGCAGCCCGCCTCTGAATTGCTTCTATGTCCTCCCTCAATCCGACCTGATAGGGATGCCAAACGCTCGAGCAGTACTCAAGAGTAGGTAGTATTATTGTTTTATAAGCGGTCTCCTTTACAGATGAACCACATCTTCCCAAAAGTCTACCTATGAACCGAAGACGACTATCCGCCTTCCCCACAACTGCCATTACATGATTGTCCCACTTCATGTCGCTCTGCAATGTTACGCCCAAATATTTAATCGACGTGACTGTGTCAAGCGCTACACTACTAATGGAGTATTCAAACATTACAGGATTCTTTTTCCTGTTCATCTGCATTAATTTACACTTATCTACATTTAGAGTTAGCTGCCATTCTTTACACCAATCAAAAATCATGTCCAAGTCATCTTGTATCCTCCTACAGTCACTCAACGACGACACCTTCCCGTACACCAAACATAACAAACTTCCACCCTGCCCCCCATGAGATCTCGCTTAACACCATTGAAGTCGCAAATAACGGTAGTTTGGGGTCAGTAAATGCACGATGAAGGGCATCGGGCTCGGAGCTGTTATTGTAAGAGTTCGTTTTGTCACTGTAATACCATTCACCGCTCAAATTGGTGCTGCAGATGCAGTACCATGCGTCAGAGCACCACGAGGAACACGATGGTCTTGTGTCTCGGTAGTGCCAAGTGGTCGTCCGAAGCCCGGTCGACTTGCTACCGCACATTCCTGTTACCATCGCTGTCAGCAATCTTGTATGGTGGCTACAAGTCTTTCTGCAGTATCACAAAAGGAGCATCGGGCTTCTCGTAGCCCTATTACACGACGTCGTCCAACCTCAGTGAGGTGTTGATAATGGAGTTTTTGTCGCCCTCAAAGCATTCATGACTAACATCAACTCACCATGTCCAATCTCAAAGGCAATTAAGCGTTAATTTTAATTTTAAAATCCAACAGCCTCAGTTGCAAAGTTTACATACATTTACCTAGGTTTCAGTCGATACAAACCAACCTTCATCAGAATAAAAGTAACTACCGTTTGTCCATAGTGGACATCGTCAAGATTTTACAGTCTGACGATAATTTATAGATTTGTAGTTTTAGCTTGAGGATGTCCACTATGGACAAACGCTAGTTACTTTCATTCTGAAGAAGGTTGAGTTATCCCGACTGAAACCTAGGTAAACCTAGGTAAACTTTGCAACTGAGGATGTTGGTTTTTAAAATTAAAATTAATATTTATACAGTTGCTGACAGGGCGGCGAAATGTTGAAAATATTTAAGTAAGTAAGCGTTAGAGCGTGTATTTAGAGCAAACCTGATTTGCATCCTTATAGAGGCGCTACTATCACCACCCTTTTGCGACTTCCGTGAAATTTGAATAGATGTCATCTTTCAGATGTAGAAACACATCTGCCAAGCTACGTTAATATCGCACAACTCCTTCATGGTGATGTCATTGTTTTTTCCGTTAGTGTATAATGGATGTATGTCTGAATTTTCATAGCTAAAAGAAGTTAGAGAAATGGACAAACGGCGTTTCAAGTTGTCCAACATTGCGTCTACTTTCGCAAAAAAAAAAATTATTGCTTGAAAATAATCAGGGTAATAATATTTCACCAACAGCTGCTAGCGATATAAATATGTAGTGTCAAAAAATTAATATCGTCAATCTCTAGCTATTTCACGAATAAAAAGTCATATTGGTATGATATTTAACTGTCAAGTAACTTGAAAAAATTGGAAATAAACGGTCAAATGTTTTGTGAGGGTAAATAGAAACATTTGACGTGCCTTTGAATGATGGTCGTAATTATGTACAGAGAATTAGGCGCCGATTGAGAATCTAACGTACAATGTTTAACTTACAGTGTTGAAGAGTACAGAGGACATCTGCCATCGTTATCATCTTACGAGTAATCTACCGCTGGCCCCTCTTTCTCACTTCCCGTTTTCTTCCGATCATGCCACCCTCTCTCTTGTAGTCCGCTGACATCCATCACGTCCCAGACGTCTCGACACCAGCTCCTCCTACGTCGTCCACGCTTTCTTGTTTCCCCTGGGGTCCACTGCCAAACTTTCTTTGGCCACCAGCTATCTTCCATTCTTTCCATATATCCATACGAGTTTAGGTTTTTCATCTCTATGGCGTCTACAAGGTGTGATTGGAAAGTTTTAATAATGGGCTTGTAATTGTACAATGGTAGCACTTACATGCTACTGTGATGCATCTCCTGCAAAATAGTCCCCTTCTTAACTAACATAGTGACTCCAACCGTGTGTCTAATTTTGGAAACCTTTCTGGAAATTTTTTTCCTGAAGTGTGTTAAGGACGCACTTCGTATTTGCCTGGATGTCTTCTGTCTAGTGAAATCGTTTCCCTTTCAGTGAAAATTTCAGTTTAGGAAACAGGAAGAAGTCCGCAGAGGCCAAATCAGGGGAATATGGTGGTTTTGGAAGCACAGGAATTTTGAATTTGGTCAAAAACTCAACGATGGAGAAGGCACGATGAGCTGGAGCATTGTGTTGGAGTAGCACCCAACTCCTGTCTTTCCAAAATGCAGGCCTTTTCTTCCACACCTTATCATACAAACTCTCAAGGACACATTTGTAGTATTCCTGGTTATTTGTCTTTCTTTCATGGGTAAAGTCGTGATGCACAATACCGGTAGAATCGAAAAAAGTCACCAACATTATCTTCACCTTCGACCGACTTTGCCGTGCTTTTTTGGTTGTGGTGAACCAGGAGTCTTCCACTCCGAAGACTGCTCTTTGGTTTAAGGATCATATCCATATATCGACGATTCGTCACCTGTAATCATCTTATTTAACCAATCTGGGTCATTTTTAGTCCAATTAATCAGTTCTTTGCACAATTCAAGTCGATATTTTCTCTGGTCACCTGACAACACTTTTGGAATGAATTTTGCGGACACTCGATGCTTGTTCAGATCTTAAGTTAAAATTGACTGAAGTGCGTAGAAACTGAAGTTGATCAGCCATCTCCTTAATTGTAGGTCTATGAGCATAGCGCACGAAGTCGCAAACTTTCACAATACATTCATTCGTTTTTGAAGTGGAAGGACGACTGGACCGTGGTTCATCTTCGAATGATTCGTGGCCATTTTTAAATCTGTTGAATCAGACAAAAACGTTTGACTAGCTCTAACAATTATCTCCAAAAGCTGTTTCTAATAGTTCGTAAGTATCAGAAGCTAAATTCCCAGTTTTAAAACAAAATTTCACAAAAATCGTTGCTGCGTTTTTACGTCCATTTCCACGCAGACAGAATCCGGCGACAAGCCCTAACAGACCCGCACTCAACCAGCTGCCACAACGTACTGAAGAATAAAGGAAACGCATTTTCCTGTCACAGGGCGTTCAAGGACAAGGCAATGACACACTCCCCACCCTCCGTGTACCTGTCCGCCAAACCAGTAAGCAGCAGCGGATCCTTTCTTAAAAGTTTCCAATCCCACCTCATACAATAGATTTATCGAACCCATTGTCTCTCTTATGTTAGTCTTTAGTATACTGTACAGCTTGGAGATGCCACAACTCTGCCTCCAAAAGTCGATCTCAAGTGCAAGAATCTTGTTTCTGTGACGCTTGTACATTTCTCAGGTTTCTCCTCTGTACGTAGCAATGTTTTCACCATTTATACAATATAACATCTGTTTGGTACTTTGTTATTTTTTATTCCAAAGGACCGAGTTCAGTTTTCGTACAGCCCTCCTGTAAGCCCTAATTTATTATTTCTGTCACCTTTACCTTTCTCATTTGCTGACTGACAATGACAAAGCATTACCTCCACTGATCTTACTGGCTCCAGCCTCAGGATCCTCTATGGTATTGTCATTCGTTCTTGTGAGGCTCCATCTTTCATACTCCTCTTTTAACTTCAAAATCATGTACTCATCATCCTGGTCCCTGCTACGATGATCTGGTCATCATCGGAGAGAAGTGTGTACAGGATTTTAACGCCGACAGGGACTTCCATGGCTCCATATTTGTTCCTCCTGGCTTTTAATTGTTTGTTCCACAAAGATTTTAAATAGAGTCGGTGGTATAACACACCCTTTGCATAGCCCTTTTGCATCAGAATTCAGGTGACACTGAATTTCCTACTTTGGCGGCGCTCACGCGTCTCGTATAGAACTGTTTCATTGCTTTGATGTAAATACTTGACACGTCATATTCTTCATACTTACCCACAGATTGTTTTGAGGTACCATGTGATAGGCCTCTTGCAGATCCACGACGACTAAATGAGTCTATCCCTTTGTCAATTCTCTCCTCTATTAGATTCCCTAATGTGAATATTCCATCAGTATATGAGCACCCTGTCTAAAACCATTCTGCTCTTCAGAAATTGTAGCCTCCATTTGTATTCTTTCTTTTAAAATTCTCACATATAATCGCGCTTCTGATGAATGTCTTTTGGATTTTGTAGAACTTGCAATCTGCTGCTGTTTGGTCTCCAATTACCATTGCTATGTGAAGTTAAACACTGAACTTTAAAGTCTAATTTGCTGTCATGATTTCGAGCTTCATTGAAAGACGCGTCAAGTGTTCGTGTAATCTATTTTATTTTTTGCTCTTAGATAAAACTAATATTAAAAAGAAAGACGTTTCCTAATGTTCTGCAAAATTGTATTTGCTTGGCCACAAACCGACTTTCGGCATCTCTTCACCTGAAGATGGCCTGAGATGCCGATACCCGTTTCGTGACCAACTAAATGTAATTTTTCAGAACACTATGAAGTTTTTTCTCCTTTTTAATATTATCATGTTCTGCCAAGCAGCGACGGAAAATTACGTTAATGTTTTAGACAAAACATTTAACAAAACATTTGGCTGATTTTTTCCAGAATTTTTTTCTCAAACGTCTCGATATTAGACAGATAAGGGAAAGTTCAGTGAATGCAGAAGAGTAAAAGAAAATACCAGCTAAATTCACTGCTCTTCTCAAATAATATTGACCGGAATTTCATAAAATACCAGATTTTAGTATAATTGTTATCGAATAAGTACTGGAAGGCAAATAATTACTTACTTTGTAATATTAGGAAGTATTCTTAAAAATGAACGGCTCTACGTATATTTTCATAGAGACGAAATATAAAACCTAGATTCTTTTCCCTTTTTTCTTAACCGTTGTTAGAAACACTCAGTTTGACATATCTGATGTTTCAAAAAAATAAACTGATCAAAAAACGTTTTGCACCACCTGGTGATCAGCGAACGGGTGTGGGCTTAGATTCGCGTCGGGCGAGGAATTAAATGGAGCCACTATAAAGCTTAATATTAGAGTAAAAATGGAACAAAATAATAAGCAAAAGTGAGGCCGGCAGTTTGACAATGCAGATCTTCACACATCTAAGAAATCAAAACATTCACTGCTTTACAATACTCAGTAACCTGTCTCCCCACGCCGTTCACTGGAAACTGTTCGGTTCCTCGTTAGAATTCTGTCGACAAGCTGGTCCAGACGATGCTGTTCAAGATCTACGAAGCGTTATCGTTCCCAACATTACGTCCGAAGTTGCCCTAGACATTGTCTGACGTGCTACTGTTTCTGCAGGATCTTGCCAACATAGAGCCAGCAGAACCACGGGCACCTCGGAGGGTGTGTAGCGCAGCTCTGGCCGATACGTTAGCAAAGAAAATGTTTCATTGACCACGAGCACACAATCGGGTAGTTTTGTCAGCAGCTATGAAATCCGATTGTGAAAGTTTTCACTGTTCAATGAGAGGTAAGATAATACTCCATGGACAGAACATTACGCATACTCATGTTGAGAAGTGGCAGTGTTCAGAACTCTAGCGGTCTGTGGAGCTTCAGTTTGGTGTTTACATCATGAAATAGAAGAAATATGACAGTTAAGATACAGTGTATGTCGAGATTCATTGCAATGTAACTCACTGTATCATTTCTTTTGAAAATCATTATTCGAAATATAAAACCTCCACGTTTATTTCAGTGGCCGAGTGGAGCCGGCACGCCAGCTCTGCGTGTTCGGTCAGAGGGTTAGTGCCCTCTGTAATAAGAAAACCTGAGTGAATGGATCAACGATGAATTAGAACGGGTGTCATGGAACGTCCGCCACGAACAGTAAGAAATAAACTGAGATAAAATGGATTGGCTGAATGTTTATGAACGTAAAGGATGAGCATTCGAATCGAAGTGGTGTCAGTTGTCATTTTTTTTTATTTGGACCAGTGCAGGTAATATTTTAATCCTTAAATTTCTACAATTGTACAGTTGTAGGCTTTTCTATGTTTCACGTTCTTTCAAAATATTCCATTTTATAATAGCCTAATCTTTAAACAAAAAGACAAATGATCATATTGAAAATGGGCGGATTTATCTGTAATCACTTCGACCTCCACCTGAGAGAAGCGTATCAACATATTGGCATATTTCTGTAAGTCCTTACGTGCGGTTTACACGAGCGAGAGGATGTGGCTTCCAGTAAATGTTATTTCCAGTTTAATATTTGTTCCTTAACTACGGTAGGCCTAATCGACCATTAGGCTAAAAAAAGATCGGTAGATCTTTGGTAGCGTGTCAGGTTACTTTCCTGGTAGCTGTAGTATGTATCTCACCACAGCCTTTGTTTAATAGCGTCGCAAATGTTTCGTGCTTTATTTGCTTTTTTATTAAATTATTTTTTTTTACTTTTTTCAATACGATCTTCACTAAATACCTAACTATGGTTCGTGAATTTGAAGTGTAAATATAATCTTCCTTGGAAGGTAATATTTGTCTGACCTCCCATGACAAACAATCGTCCTTGGATGGCGATACTCATCTGACCTCCAACAAAAATAAAAATAATCTTCTATGGTGGCTGATATTCATCTGACCCCACGTAAAAATACTAATAATCTCCCTTGGAGGGTGAGACTCGTCTGACCTCCCATAAAAATACAAATAATGTAGTAGCAAGTAGATTTGTATTCTGAAATTTATGTTGTTGGCCTAATAACAGAAAGATAAATTAAAATAAAATGAAGAGTAGGCTGCATATAGTTTCAGTATTCTGTCTACACACCATTGGCATCAAGAACAAATTGTATCCTTTGAAGCACAGAATTTACAAGTCTACGAAAAAAGTCCTCGTCCATGGCAGTTCTCTCGCATGAGGAGTGAACCAAATCCAATAGCGCGTAAACAATTTCCAGAGTAGGGTATTGCCAACTGTCCCGCACAATCTTCTTTAGCTGAGCGCTTAGTGCTCTATGGGATTGACATCAGGTGACCTTGGGGGCCACGGAAGGCAGTCCCTTCTTTGAAACCAGTTTTGAATCGTAATGCTAATATGTGATGGATGATTATCGAGTAGGTAAGTGAGCCGTCCTTCAGGGTACCAAAGTCGAGCTCCAGCGATGATTACATTTTCAAGGAAATGTTCATAGCATGCTGAACTGAATTTACCTTCGATACGTTCTAAGATTCCCGCACCCTAAGCAAGACATCCAACCCCAACATTTTACACTTATACGTCTGCTTGTAGCGCGTGTGGCCACGAAGCGTGCGTCATATCGTTGCCCATCTGTATGGTAAACAAGAGCAGGACCTCTGCTCGTGGACTCAGTTGTGTGCTCGTAGGACAAAATGATTTTCCTACAATCGACATCTTCCCAGGAACTCAAAATTGCTAGTCTGTCCACGGCTTGTTCGTCAGAGAAGGGTTCTTTGATAAGAACACGACGGGACCTGATTCCATGGTCCTTTAATCATCTGAGAGCAGTTTTCGACGAGCCGGGGAAATTTGAAGCTCTTATTAGTTCCCGGATGAGTGACAAAGGAGTGTCCTGGGTCACCCTGACCAGTTCCTCATCTCGTCTCCGTGTAGAGACTCATGGTCTTCCAGGTATTGGACTTCTCGCTACCTCACCATTATCTCTAAATCGTCTAACCCATCTCTTTGCTGTAGAAGCATCAACACGATAACGAAGTTCTGCCTCAGATGCACTGACACCGTTTTAAAAGTGAGCAATTATTCCCTCGCAGACATTCACATCAGCCATTTCGAAGCAGACCTATGATGGACGCTAGTTATCTGATACGTTTCTCATAGCCGAAAACTATAGAGACCAGGTGGCGGTCGAAGTAATTACAAATAAATACATCCAGTTTCAATATTTTTAGTATCGCCATTTGTCCGTCTGTTTAAAGATTAAACTACTATGAATTGGAACCTTTTGAAAGAATGTGAAGCCTGGAAATGCCTAGAACTGTAGCAAATCATGGTTTAAAATAGTACCTGCACAGATCTAAATAAAAAGAAGACATGACTCCAATTACATTCGAACGCTCGTCGTTTACGTTCGTAAACCGTCAGCCTTTTCACTCCTCTCGCCCATTTAAACAGATGTGAACCGCTCGTTGTTGTAGTACCTCTACCGACGTGGACTTCTTGTATTTCAACCGTTCCTACGTGCTCGAATAAATATTTTAAAAGGAAATGATACGATGAGTTAAACTACAACGAATCTCGTCATATACTGCGCCGTAACTGTTATATTCCTTCTATTTGACAATGTAAGCACCAAGCTGAAGCTCCACGGACCGCTAGAGTGTAAACAGTGGCTCTTCTGAATATGGGCATGCGCAATGCTCTATACTTGGACTTTAAATTATTCGGGCAGTGCAATCTTTTTGCCTCTCATTGTACGTGACGTATGATCGTACTGTGGAGTGATTGAAGACACTTAAAAGAATTGCGCCGTGCGCGGCTCAAGTTCATGCCGCTTATTACTCGTCATCTAGTTTTTGTGGCTCTGTCGCCTCATTTTACTTTTGATTCGATTTACTGGCGTCACTAGGTTGCTGGTCTGCTTGCCCCTGAGTGGCAGTGGCAGGGTTTATCGATAAGTGAACCATCGTACTATCTCTGGAGCGACCGCTAATATATCCGGGTCGTCGTGTGTCTGGGGGTTCCCCTCATCCAATCCAGGTCGCCCCCCCCCCCTTACCCAATCTGCCCTTGGCTAGGGAGTGTCATCTTTGCGCCGACATTTTCGTGCAGTGTTTTACAGTGAGTGTTCTGTGTTGTGTGTCTTTGGGAAGTGTTGCGAACGGCCATCATACCGTCGCTGGGTGTGACTTTTTATCTCTTGCGAACAGAAACCAGACTGTCGCCATGTTTTTTTAATTGTGTGTCTACTATGTTACTTGTCTGATTCCTGTGTCTTTTATTAACATTGCCAAGCCCTTTGCTTTATGTTTTTAACTTTCCACAATTTTCCGCCGTTTCACAATTTAAGTCTCCGTTTTATCGCCTGTTTCTCTTGTTTCTTTCCTTCTTACGATTTTAAAACGTCTGTAGGCTGTAGAGCAGCGTACTAAACTGCTGCCAGCCCTCCCCCCCTTCGAGGGGAATTGAAATTCAATAAAGGAAAAAAAAGAATGTGTCTGGGGGGACCAGTTAGGAGTTCAGCCGGCGCGCAGCAGCAGTGAAGGACGACCGTTGGTTGGTCGTTCGTTTGGTCGTCTTATCGGGCGACGTGTATTTGGTCTTTTCACCGGTGCTGGGCCTCGTCAGTTGGTCACCTTGCCGGACGTGGGTCGGTTCCTTCCTTGTGCAGAGATGTCGTTTCCAATGGGGAAGAGTCACCTCCGCATGGTTGGGTCCGAGCCCCAGTGTGCCCGGCTCTCCGTGTCTCCGGATTCCGAACGGACAAAGAGTTGAGTCGGGTTGGAGCTGCAGTCAGCTGGGGGCAACCAAGACTCGCCCGACCGTCGCCGAGACACGTAACTTCAGTGGGAACTATTTGGGTTGGTCGTTCGGTCGGTAGTCTCATAGGACGATGTCTATTTGGTCGCCGACCTCTTGTGCAAACACTCTGTGTGTCGAATTGTTGTTCTTCAATGATTGCTTTTACGATTGTTCGAGTTCTTGTGCAAGTGTGTTTACGTGAAACCGTGTTTAGCTTCTGTGATTTCCACTGAGCAGATCAATGCTGTCTGCGTACGGGAGCAGTCAGTCGGTCGGTTGAAATAGAGCAGCAAGTGTGTCGGGTGGAAGGGAATTATTTAGGCTGTTGGTTGGTTCTTCAGCCGTCTGTAGGTCGTGTTGCCACCCGGTTGTTTGGTGTTACTCTTGGCTGCCTGTCTCACCTAAACTATGCTTAGAGTTTCGTCCCCAGGCCGATCCTTGGAACACTTCTGAGCATCACTGTTTGTTGTTTACGATTGTGACTTTTTTTTGGTCGCAGGTATAGAGCCACGCCTTCAGCTGTGTATTAATATTGTCTGTTTTATGTTTAGTATATGGCCTTAAGTCGAACATAACTGTAAGATAAGGCCTTCAGCAGTGTTTTATTTAAGATTCTTGTTTGCTCTGTCTGTAGGCCTTCATCCGCGTTTGTTTTAAAATCTGTGGCTTTTCACCGTCCTGTGTAAATTCCTATCTCTAAGGTTTCTCCTTAATTATCTTGAATTCTTAAAATGGCCTTCAGCCGTACTGTGTAAATGCTTATCTTAAGGTTTGTCTTTGATTATTTTGAATAATTGTTTGGGCCTTCAGCCGTCAAGATATTTCAAGTTTTCTTAAAATGGTTTTCCATTGTACTGTGTAAATGCTTGTCTATGAAGGTGGCCTTTTACTTTGTTGAAATATTATTGGGCTTTCTGCCGAGGAACTAATTTAAATCTTCCTTAAATGGCCTTTAGCCGAAATTGGTAAATACTTGCAGTCTAAAGGAGTTCCTTTGCTGGTCTCAAATATTAGTTGGGCCTTTAGCCGAGAAGATATTTTAATTTTACTTAAGTAAGGCCTTCAGCCGTTTGTTTACATTGTTGTGCCTTAAAAGAATTACTTAAGGATATTTTAATTTTACTTGAGTAAGGCCTTCAGCCGTTTCTCTGAATCCTTGTGTTTTAAAAGTAATTATTTAAACCTTATTATTGAGAAGTTACTTGGGCCCTCAGCCGTGACCTGATCCTCGTTGCTTTAAAGAGAAAACTGTGAAATGTGTTTTCGAGGAATAATGTTGTGTGTTCTTGTGTAACTAACAGTAACTAATCTTGGCCTCTTTCCACAACCTGATCCGGTCTGTCCTGCGAAACCAGATTTCAGAATGACTTTGCTTACTAAATCAGAACTCAGTTATGTCCTTGAAAGAATATCCACACAACATATTTATGAATATCTATACAGCAGAAATGTCTCTCCTATGACGTTGTTTGTGATGTACCTACACGACTAACCCTACAGCCTTGGTAGGTAGTGGCGTGAAACCCCGAGACGTTACAGGACCGGTGATACCGGCGTGTGACGTCTGACGGGCTGCTGGCGCAGACCAGGATAAACTGCACCAGGTATGCGTGGAGCACTGACACGAAACTGATGGTACTGCCTGCTTGTAGTGCTGAGACTGAACTGCCGATGCGGCTTGACGGAACTTTTGGTGCTGCCGACTTGAGGCGCGGGGGATAACAGACTTTGAACGGTGGCCCAGAGGCCGGGGGCGGATATATATCCACGTGATGTTGCGAGGGCATGTCACTTGGCGTAGCAAAATAGTGCCTTGGTGACAGTGCTCTCTGCTGCGACAAACACGCTGTGTGTCGCCAAGGTTGGCGCACCAGACACTGTGGAGGCGAACTCCTTAGTAAACAGCCCAGACAACTGAAGGACAATTTCCCTGTTTTGATGAAAGCCATTCACCCAAGTCCTCCTGTCTTCCTGGAGGGCCGGCCTTCGTGGCCGAGCGGTCCTACGCGCTGCGGTCCAGAACCGCGCGACTGCTACGGTCGCAGGTTCGAATCCTGCCTCGGGCATGGATGTGTGTGATGTCATTAGGTTAGTTAGGTTTAAGTAGTTCAAAGTTCTAGGGGACTGATGACTTCAGATGTTCCAAGTGCTCACAGCCATTTGAGCCTCCTGCCGGGCCAGCTGCCCGCACGGTCTGCCTGTTGTGCAGAGGAGTAGATTACCAGGCGGACACAACAGTGTGATGCTGCTCCAGCCTGTCCTACTCAGCGACAGAGGTTCTCCAGAGATGGATATTGAGCAGGCCTCTTGTACGAAGCATTTCTTGTGCTACCGATCCGAAAGTTGCTCAGTCCTTTCACGTCAGCAGCTGCATTGCATTTGGTTGATTCCTGACTCTTGGAGCAATGTCCTCACAAGATGGGTGCACTGCGCTGGTGGCTTATCGTTTTCAAAGAGTAACCAATCGCCGAAACGTTGAGTGCAGAGCTGTATAATAGCTTGAGAGTCTCGTCCTGATTCTACAAAGTCCTCTTAAATTACCGTCGATAGCACTGTGACGCTGTTGGCATCTGTACGTGATCAAAATATGACCCCCCCCCCTCCCCCTGCTGAACTATGTTGCTGGATACACTGGTATCTAGCCACTTTCACGTTCTTCTATGACGGTCGTCAATGCCATCGCAATCCTGCAGTCATCGTTTAACCTTCCCCTTTACTAAAAGTTTCTGTCAAATTTTGACCATGTTCGCATGTGCCTAATAGAAAAAAAGAACTTTGACAAGGCAGTCGTTTCCGAAGAACAGCTACCGGTTATTGGGGAGAAATGTACGACAATTTAGTCAAAATAACAACTTATTTAACTTTCTCTGCTCGCTGATCGTTTGCATATCGAATAATGAGTGTGAAACAGCGCAATCACGCAAATTACGAAACGAAAAGTGGTACCTTGTAACTTAAATAATCCACAAGAAACTCAAATTAAATAATGTAGAGATAATTAACACGTTTGTCAGCTCAGTTGAGCAATATCTGTTCACTGCCTGAACGATAATGAGAATAGCACTGCTTTTGTACCTGTTTAACTTCACGTGTGACAAACACGTTTCCAACAACACAACACGTTACGAAGTAATAATGGGAAATATTAGCAACTGTTCTCAATCGTAAATTAAGGCAAAACATAATAATTTATAACAGTAACAAACTCCAGAATGAGATTTTCACTCTGCAGCGGAGTGTGCGCTGATATGAAACTTCCTGGCAGATTAAAACTGTGTGCCCGACCGAGACTCGATCTCGGGACCTTTGCCTTTCGCGGGCAAGTGCTCTACCAACTGAGCTACCGAAGCACGACTCACGCCCGGTACTCACAGCTTTACTTCTGCCAGTACCTCGTCTCCTACCTTCCAAACTTTACAGAAGCTCTCCTGCGAACCTTGCAGAACTAGCACTCCTGAAAGAAAGGATATTGCGGAGACATGGCTTAGCCACAGCCTGGGGGATGTTTCCAGAATGAGATTTTCACTCTGCAGCGGAGTGTGCGCTGATATGAAACTTCCTGGCAGATTAAAACTGTGTGCCCGACCGAGACTCGAATTCGGGACCTTTGCCTTTCGCGGGCAAGTGCTCTACCAACTGAGCTACCGAAGCACGACTCACGCCCGGTACTCACAGCTTTACTTCTGCCAGTACCTCGTCTCCTACCTTCCAAACTTTACAGAAGCTCTCCAGCTGGAGATTTTGAGGATCGAACGCACAGGATGCACTATATCCGTCAGGAGGACATACTACAAATTTGTCAATCAATGGCAAGCCGATTAATTGCTCACATAAGGGCCACAGGTGGACCAACGCGTTATTGACTTGTGCAATTTGTGGACTTCTTTGTCTTGAATAAATCATCCAGTTCTTCTGAAATTGCAATCATTTGTTTGTCTGTACATGTAAATCACATCTACTAATTTCCGTCCGATTCGGACAACTGTTTCGTGGTACCTCGCTTTTTTTGTATACTGTGTAAAAGTTATGGCAATTATTTTTGAAATATTAATCAGTTAACTTTTTTTTTCATCTGCCTTGTTTTTACGCTAACGTTGGAAGCTGAAGAAGTGAATTAAAATTTGTGCCACGGCCGGGATTCGAACACAGGTCTTCCTGCTTACTAGGCAGATATGTTGACCATTTTTTTTAGTCTCATTTTGTTCGCTTTTGTTCGTTGCGTCTGCTCGGGGTGGACATCGAGACATCCGTTTAAGTTTTTTCATTACAGAGGGCAACTAACCCTCTGACCGAACACGCTAGGCTACCGTATCGGCTGCATTAGACCATGCTGTGGTGGTGTAGTGGTCAGCATATCTGTCTAGTAAGGAAGTAGACTCGCGTTCGAGTCCGGGCCGCGGCACAAATTTTAATTCACTTCTTCAGCTCCCATCGTTATCGTAGAAAAATTAGAGACTTAAATGTCTCAGGGAAAATTTAATTTAAGATGTCTAGATTTTGTGTTGCTTGAGGCTTTCCCGACGAACGTGTTGTACATATGGTTCTCGGGCGAGACGTCGGATGTCATAGTCAAAACTCTACAATATTTCATCAGCGCAACTGGCCGACATCTTCAGGTGCGACGAACAGTTATACGAGTATAGCACTTGTTACTGAAATAAAGTTCACGGTAGGTAATGCTTCACAATGTTTTTCTAAAGTTGAATGAGGATAAAGAGACCTTGCAGTTCGTCGTAAGTGTTAAAATGCTACCTTCGCTGTCATCGATAATGCTCCTTTGTTGCATATACCGTATGGCCGATTACGGGGCTGTATCTTGGTTTTCCTGGAGCCTCGTGCATTTGCCCAAAATTGTGTCTCGCACTTTACAACTTCGCCTTACATAGGCCTGATTTTCCGCTATACTCGCAGTTCGCGAGTCCTCTTCACTCTTAGTTTCACTTTCACAAGGCAGTCCAGCCAAGCGCTCGCTCTGACATTACATTACACGCAGTCAGAGACGGAGCTAAGCCGTCGGCTCTCGGACCTTGCTTCCGACCTTCAACGTTTACCATCCGGAATTCAACGTGCTGCTGAACTCAGAAACGATGCACCTGTGCCTACGTTACATGTGTCTCGACGTGGTTCATGCGATCGCAACGCGCTCCAGCGGCATTTGCCGGCTGCATCTGGTTCGTAGATCAGACAGTGTACGAAATGGGCAGTCGTAAAATTCCAGCTATAGTTCTATTAGAACGTACATTTCTTCCCTTGTCCATACGGTAGTCATGTTTTTCTGTCTGCAGTATTCACAAACCAAAACTTCAATATCAACGAACATGTAATAAGGCAGAAAGGAAATTACAGAGTCCTATTAATAAGGACATGGGCTTATAAAAGTTCCATTACAAATAGTGCTATACACATTTACAACGGTTCTCCATTAAGGAGAAAAATAATTACATCATTCTCACGTTTTAGTAAAACCCTTGGGTCATTTTTAATTGATCAGTGTTTATATTCGGTAACAGAATCTTTATAACAGGTGAAATACGAAACTTGAGACAAAAAAGGGTAAAATACCATACTGTGAGTAGTGAAAGCTGTCTTATACAGAAAACCAATCGAACAAACTCACTCCTCAGAAAGAGCGCACTTATATTCAAGTAAAAACTTCAAATATTACAGAATATACTGAACTGTGTGTTCCTCACAGTTCGATTCCTCTCCCTCTTAATGTCGCTTGCAGCGTTAATTTCAATTCCCGCCACGCGCCACCTTTTGTTTACTAGCGATTCCAAGGGGGCGCTGTGTACTCTGCGCGGTACGGTTCCTCGTTGCACGCGCAGCAGGGGGTGACCGGAAGGCCGGCAGTGGGGAGTGGTCGCGAGTAGTGCGACCGTTGTCGACGCTCTATGCCTAGTGTGGACGTGGCCTCGATAAGGTTACTGGCTTCGGGACGTAATAGAGGTGTCTGATTCAAAACTTTATGGAAATTCTACCAGTTCTGTTTCCTCCATGTTGCCGGCGTGGAAACAAGACTGTGTCTCAGTACTGGTAGCTATTTGTCGGAGTGTGAATCAATCAAAGTAAGACCTATCAAGCAAGCCTTTCTCCTGGTACCGGTAGCTATTCGTCAGAGTGTGCATCAGTCAAAGTAAGACATACCATACACCTTTGCTTAGTGGTGGTTGACATTCACATTAAGCTAAAACAGTGATTCAGTAACCCGGCCATATTGCCGAAGCTATTCGTCGTGACTATTGTTGACTGTTCCTATCAGACGCTTTAATATTCTCTTCCGTTTCTTCCGCTGCGTGCTGCTGGGTTCATTTCAGTGTTATTATTCATCCCAATGTATTACAAATGAATTGTTGTTGTCTTGTGGTTGAGTCCTGGGTGTGTTTGAATCGATAACCAGAACGTCCCATACCACTCACGACGCACGTCAAGCAACCGAGATAAATGTGACTTAAATTTGCATTAGTGTAATTTGTTTTCTGTGAGATTTTAGTTAATTAGTTAAATAACTATTTTATACTTTAAATTATGAAAAACTTGCTCCCCCCGTGAAATGGAGTTTTGACATATGATGGTATCTTTTTTTTTTTTTTTTTTTTTTTTTTTTTTTTTTTTTTTTTTTTTTTTTTGATTCTGGCAAGTCCACGTTATGTCATCTTAATGGTCTGTTAAGTTCCTCAGCACTCGCAACAGTCAGATGGGGTATATCTAATTCTTTACTTAGGTTAATAAATAGTAATTTCATTTGGTTCATTACAGTCTTCTCATTTCTTGAGTGACTACAGGGTCTTGTACTTTCTACCCTTATTCTGGAAGTGTAAATGCCCGCAGTCTCCAAAGCCATTACAGTTGCCCGGCTTTCTATCGTGACCTGTTTGTTCTTCAGCCAATCACTTCAATTAATGAGTTTAGCACCTTCTGGAGGGCAACCTTACCTTTTCTTTACCTGCCTCAGCCTTAGGGAGGGGTTTAATTCCTCAAGCTAGCTTTAGGCCAGCGCTGGTCCATCAGGATTCCATTCATCTTATGACAGATTTATATAGCTCTAGAGAGTACCTTATTGTGCTCGAGTTCATTAACTCGTTTTATGCGGCCAATGTGATCCCAAAGTGATAGTGTTTCAAGAATAATTTGTAATCCCTTTTATATGCTGAATTCTTCAGGGTGAAAAAGAGTTGTGTTAGAAGCCTGTTTAGATATGTTTATGATATCGTTAAATTTGTTGTGCTGTTTCCATGATTTAATGTATACGCCCCTTTTAATGGGTGCTAGATTTATCCTGCCTTATTTAGTGTTTAAGTAAGCCCACTGAAATATCACTCTCAAATTAAACTAACTGATGCGGCTTCCTGTAACGTGTGAATTTGCTTAGTTACCCGTGCTCTACGATTTATCTCGTCGAAAAGTGTTTCAGTGCTATAATGTATACCAGTCAAATCTGAACCAAGTTGTTCTGTAGTTTAACTGTTTATTCCCTAAGTTTCGTGGAATTTTAAATTTTTCAAATTTGCAAGCCTTAATCTGTTTGGTGTAAATTGTTGTGCCAGTATAGCTGTGTACTACCTAATTAATTGAAGGACGTAGTTGTTGGTGTTTTAACTGGTTGTGTTACAATAAATGTGAACTTAAAGTGAAGATTGTCGATGATTGATATTCTCTGGTTCCTCATCCTCAGTAATGCTAGAATTAAATTTTTTTATTAAAGCTTGTGTTAAGATTTTTCAGTGAGTTACTGGGAGAAAAGAAAAGGAGGCGTTACATATACTTCTAATGAACTAATTAGAAACAATCAGAAGAAATTAGAAAACGCGAAGGGTAGTAAAAAATGGTCTGGATCCAGCGAGATGCGAACCAGCGATACTACACCTGTTATCTTGCAGTTCATGGCGTCTCGCGACTCTGTACTGAAGTGAAATGGCGTCCTACGACGTAGGTGGCGTTCGTCCATTTCTTTGGTCTACGTTCAAATGCAGATTCAGAGTATCTGACATGCTTAATATTGCTCTGTACGTCCGGGAATACTCTCCAATGTGCTTTTTCCACTCTATAGCTTCAAAACTCAGCACATTCCGCGTTCAAGTTTCGAATGCACGCTACATGTGCCGGCGGCTTTAGTTTCCTGACTTCACTGAAAAGCGATACTACATCTACCGAAAATTCCCTAACCGCACTAGCCCAGTAATCTTACATCATATTACAGAAATAATTTACGTAGTTTACAAAACATACCATTTTCAGTTTACAAATAGTGGTTCAAGATTTATGTAAAAGATAATCAGAGAATATTTATAATATACAAATTTAGCAAAACATTTTAGGTGGCACATCTGTCTTCAACGTCGCAATCGGTGAAGAAGCTGTGACGTCATTGATACAGGTTCCATAAAAAGTATTCCTCGCCCACCTTCGCATACCACTTTGCTGTTGTTCATAATCTAAGCCTAGGGGCCAAGATTATCGTATGGAGACGACTGTACAGTCAGGGTCGTTACTGTCCTTGTTGCCTCCAAAACAGCTCCTGCCTGCTCCTCAAGGTTCCAACAAGTCTTACTTTGCAGGCTGCCGAAGTCGGTTGGTGGTGTTGACTGGGAGAACCCATTGCAATGTAAACCTTCAGTTTCATCTATCTCATGACGGCGACTGAACACTCGAATGACGTCACTGTGACGTACACCAATTCGGCTAGCAACTTTCTGCTGTGATAAACCTTCTTGCAGTAAGGTCGTAAAATGCACTTGGCCCAAGCTTCAAATGGCACTTCGTGGCGTGTTGGTACTCTGAACAGTAGAAAAGCGGTCACAACATAAGACACTATAACCACTGTGAATTTACAGTGTATTAGGGGCGACTAATGCCAGAAGTTTCCTTGCGGCAGCGTAGGAGGTAGCCTATCTGGTGTATGTTGGTCCTGACAGTGTTTACAAAAAGAACTTAACTTTGATATATGTATATGTACAGTATTAACATGGTATGCATGCTGTTACGGAATGTATCGTTTTGTTTGTTTGGATAATTTGAAAATGGGTTCAAGTGACCCGAAACTAGACATTAGTTAAATAAATAAAAATCTTGCAACTTTGGTTGTTTTCTACATCAGACTATAGCCCCTATTTTAATGCCTTCAAATGTTTCCTTTTAAATGAAGCCTGATCGAGAAGTGAACAAAAACGCTATCTGTCTGTCTTTTTCACCTTATACTTTGTAGTGCTAGGATCTTCATAATATTGCATCGGAATAGTGTAAGTTTGATTTAACATAGGCTGAATCAAGGCAACTTTTAATTAGAACACTTTCAACAAATCTCATCTAGTTACTTGGTGTCGGCTTATGTGAATTACGTCTTACAAGTGCAGTTCGTGCACAGTACATGTCGTATATGCACTCTATATCCTACAATACCTCATATATTGTAATGAGCTCATGTGGTAGCTAAGCATCGTGTTCGTCAGTGCAAATAAGTACCTTTCAGTTCCTCTGTGACCCACCCTTACCTTGTTAGCTGAAAATTACATTAGAAAATACGATAACTGTTCTGCTGAAAGCAGATCTTTCCCTTGCTTTAGAAAATATAGTAAGACTGAATTTAATAAGCTCGTTAACTGGGTTCTTAAGGGAACACACGTTAGAATTTAAACAAAGACCAGGACAGTAGAAAATAACTTCGCACGAGTCGCGAGTTAAAGCGAAACAACCAGTATTCATATATTATACAGAAATGGAATACCAAGCCCCGTCTCTTACATGCAAATGTCCTTCATCGGACCACCTTATTTTACGCCACAAAAAATTAAAAAAAATCTCTGTTGTATTCACAAAACTCCCATAATAGTACTTAATTATTGGCAATCCCATCCGATAAGCTACTTGCAGACTTGGATAAACCAATAGGAAACGGATATCCATTCCCACAAGTGTTACAAACAAGTTATGAAACTGAACAAAGAAACTAACATTGATAGCATGAAATGCAACAGAAAAATATTACGTGCGAATAAATCTGGAGACAACGTAATGGATAGGTAAGCAAAGGCAGCACCATAAAACAACCATCTCACCAAAGTCTTGGACGATGTCGCTTCAGTGTGCCCGTCTGAATATCACAAGACAAATGTCGGCACAAAATAGCTCGACAGACCCAGCCACCAGGAAAGCAGAACGTGCCCACGGCAGCAGGTGGAAATGAGAAGTGTCCCTTTGTCCCACAAGCCGTGTGGCATCTCGCTCACCTATCTCCTTGCCAAGCAATGTTATTGTCCGGCCATTCTCAGAGTTCAAGTGGCGCGCTTAAGATATGCCAAGCAGACAGAGGACTGGCTAGATGTTCTTTGAAAGTGCAAGTGCTTACAGCTAAGCGTATAGCAACTACTTTAACGGCGCACACAAGGCACATTGTCTGTTCCTGACCAGAATCTTAGTGAGCTCACGGTCTAGGGAGTGGGAAGTGTGGAAAGAATTTTCTGTACAAATTTGGAGTGTGTTGATGCCACGTCGATGATGGTATAAGCTAAGCACAATACTAATCGGACAAGAAATTTTCGATGCTTGTGCTGCATAAACCTCGTTCGCGAATGGAAAGTCTTTGCCCTTGATTTGGGTTTACTACAGTGTGGTTTCCTAAGTAGTTGGAGAACTTCGATAATATTATCCCTCTTGGATTTTGAGAACGAGTTTGATTACATCTCTTGATTTAGGTTAATTTGAACAGTTCAGTTATTCAAAGGGATTTTAAATTTATAGCACCAGAAATTGAATCTACTCCAGTAAAATAACTCTTTTAGCATACCTTCCATCGAGTTCAAAATAGTTCTTTTTCCTACGTTTGTAGCAATAATGGATTCAAATGCGAACAATAGTGACACGTTTCAAACTCTCAGTATAACGTCGAAAGTTAATAACAAAACACTGATTAGATGTAGTGTAATACTAAATCCATCAGGTCTTTCGCTGCAGTTGTGAATGATAACATAATGATCATTTACGGAAGTCACCATTGATGTTTTCAAGAATATGCAGTGTTTAAGCAGTTTCACTGCTAGTTGTGCACAATGACGGCCTCACGGAATTTTCAGTAATGCAAGGAATGAATTTAGATTGGCCTTATTGGTCTAGATTCCAACCTCAGCGGCAATTTTGGTCTCCGTTACAGTGATGGTGGACCGTTACGGAACAGTCATCCCTACTCTTGTAGAATAAATGTGAGTGAGTGCCATATATTACAATGAAATTAATTTGTTATCTTCCACACAGTGCTCTACGAACTCATGCAATATGAAAAATGTTGTATCACACACATTTCAAATGCGATTTTGCGATAATTAGTTCATGTTACTAGCAACATTTGAGAAGTATATTTCCAACATAACCATAGTGTTTCACTAGCTCTGCTCATTTTGTGAAACTCGTTTTCGTCAGTACCATAAGCAAACACAGATACCGGAACCTGCTATAAAGTCTTTTCTATGCATTTATCTGTATATCTTATTATTGAGGTTCACAAAATTAGAAGATATGATAATTCACTCATAAATACTCATAAAAATTTATTTTCTGTCTTCATTTCAAAGATGTTTATGATCAACTAGCTGAAAAACCCGGCATTTATGGCCACTTATCTATTAGAAACGAAAACAAAATATGAACTGTGTTTGCAGTGAAGTATTGAAAAAATTTTATTTTCGGGTATCCTGAAAACACCTTTTAAATTACGGAACAATCTTACGAAAAAATGTGCATAACGTACAAATGAATAAGCTCAGAGAGTTTCTGAATGCTGGCCGCAGCTGCTTCGGGTCTCTAAAACGCGGTTTTATAAATTTCTCTATGTCAGCGCCTCTTTGTGCTCTATAGATGGCTATCGTTTTCGCTTAGGGTCGTTTTTGATTCGCAGCTGAAAGCTGTTAAATGTGCTGCCAGGTGTCACAGATTTCCTTACATTACCTCGACTGTAGGATTTTTTTTAATATTAAAGAGTAAATGACTGATGATGAGGATTTTTTCAGTGTTTTTGACATCATATATATTGAACTATATGCCGTACAGTGATACATTCGTGTAGGTACATACAGCGGCCTATGTAGATACTTTCAAGGAAATATGTTGCGGACAGAGTTAATAGCATAGAAATACACTACTGGCCATTAAAATTTCTGCACCAAGAAGAAATGCAGATGTAAACGGGTATTCATTGGACAAGTATATTATACTAGAACTGACTTGTGATTACATTTTCACGCAGTTTGGGTGCATAGATCCTGAGAAATCTGTACCCAGACCAACCACCTCTGACCATAATAACGGCCTTCATACGCCTGGGCATTGAGTCAAACAGAGCTTTGATGGCGTGTACGCGTACAGCTGCCCATGCAGCTTCAACACGATACCACAGTTCATCAAGAGTAGAGACTGGCGTATTGTGACGAGCCAGTTACTCGGCCACCATTGACCAGACGTTTTCAATTGGTGGGAATATGGAGAATGTGTTGGCCAGGTCAGCAGTCGAACATTTTCTGTATCCAGAAAGGCCCGAACAGGACCTGAAACATGCGGTCGTGCATTATCATGCTGAAATGTAGGGTTTCGCAGGGATCGAATGAAGGGTAGGGCCATCTGAAATGTAACGTCCATTGTCAAAAGTGCCGTTCATGCGAACAAGAGGTGACCGAGACGTGTAACCACTGGCACCCCACACCATCACGCCGGGTGATACGCCAGTATGGCGATGACGAATACACGCTTCCAATATGTGTTCACCGCGATGTCGCCAAACACGGATGCGACCATCATGGTGCTGTAAATAGAACCTGGATTCATCAGAAAAAATTACGTTTTCCCATTCGTGCACCCAGCTTCGTCGTTGAGTACATCATAGGAGGCGTTCCTCTCTGTGATGCAGCGTCAAGGGTAACCGAAGCCATGGTCTCCGAGCTGATAGTCCATGCTGCTGCAAACGTCGTCGAACTGTTCGTGCAGATGGTTGTTGTCTTGCAAACGTCCCCATTTGTTGACTCAGGGATCGAGACATGGCTGCACGATCCGTTAGTCATGCGGATAAGATGCCTGTCATCTCGACTGCTCGTGAAACGAGGCCGTTGGGATCCAGCACGGCGTTCCGTATTACCCTCCTGAGCCCACCGACTCCGTATTCTGCTAACAGTCATTGGATCTCGACCAACGCGAGCAGCAATGTCGCGATACGATAAACGGAAATCGCGGTAGGCTACAATCCGACCTTTATCAAAGTCGGAAACATGATGGTACGCGTTTCTCTTCCTTACACGAGGCATCGCAATAATGTTTCACCAGGCAACCCCGGTCAACTGCAGTTTGTGTATGAGAAATCGGTTGGAAACTTTCCTCATGTCGGCACGTTGTAGGTGTCGCCACCGGCGCCAACCTTGTGTGAATGCTCTGAAAAGCTAATCATTTGCATGTCACAGCATCTTCTTCCTGTCGGTTACATTTAGCGTCCGTAGCACGTCATCTTCGTGGTGTAGTAATTTTAATGGCCAGTAGTGTAGTAAATTTAAACGTCATGCATGATGCCGCAGTTTTTCAGTAACCGAGCGTTTGTGAGGTATATCCTCTGAGCTGTGTGTCATAAAATGATATAATTTTTTAGGTACATTCCGCAACATATGTGGATACTGTATGAATGTAGAGTCTCGTGGCGATAACATTGAAGAAAATGTTCTCGGATTTCCTTCCAACCGCGTCAGTTGCTTAAATCTACACGGGCTTTCGGCCAAGCACTCCTTGGCCATTGTCAAGTGGTATGACCACTTGACAATGACCAAGGAGTGCTTGGCCGAAAGCCACTTGACAATGACCAAGGAGTGCTTGGCCGAAAGCTCGTGTAGTGTTAAGCAATTGACGTGGTTGGAAACCCGAGAACATTTTAATCATATGTGGATAGTGTCTCCAAAAGTGATGCGAATAGATTTTGTAGAAAGGAAATAATAAATTTAGATGTCATGAACAGTTCAGAAATTTTTCACGCACCTCAATGTTTATCGTGTCATTACTCCTCAACTATGTTAGGTGGGTGGTTCTTACCCCGCAGATATTGTTTTCTTACAGTATATATAGTCCGTTGATTTATAACATACACACATACATACATTTTTATGATATGTATGGATATCTACACAATATAGTTAACAAGTTCGTGAATTGCATTTACAACAAAAGTTCTTATGTGTTAATAAACAGTTTTCTTACAACCAATGGATACCCGTCGGAGAAATTAAAAAAAAAAATGTTTTCTATGAGCATTAAAATAGTAAAAATGTCCAACATAACAATCAGTTTATTTCTTCAGTACAAACGTGATTTCATATACACTTCTGATTTCTTCTGCATTGCTGACGAGCACAGACGGATGGCCAGGGGAAATATTAACAAGTGACATTACAATAAGGTCAGAGATGTTAAACTCTTACAGCAGATGACACTAAACTCAAATGACGGAAACGTTGGAAAATTTCGAGGCATCCTCCCAAAAATGTAAATATGTGGTGGAAATTAATGATGAGAGTAATCTTTGCAGTTTTACTACCGGTTTTCTTGCAGTTGACGGAAAGACTTTTCTCATACCGAGAGACAGCGCTCTGTCGACGTCATAGAGCGTGTAACGGAAACGGCTGTTCTGAAGTTGAGCGATGGAGGTCTGTAGGTTTCGTGCATCTACCGCGTGAAATTTTAAACAGGGCGCCTCAGGGGCAGCAACCGCCGAGACTTCCCCGGAAAACGCTGCCAGATCGATAGCGAGATTGAATCGGTAAAGCACAAATGACGACATTGCTGTGCAGACCAAAGTTACGACAAAACATCCTGCTGGCAGTCTTTCAGATACAGTTTTTTTTGTGTGATCGAAAGAAGAGGCGAACTGTATCACAATGTACTGTTCTACACATACACAGCCATCTAATTAAGACCGCAGGTGTCTCAGAATGGAAGGGATAGTGTGGGGAATACAAGCAGACTTGCAGCATACATTACTTACATGTTGCAGAAAATTTATTAATATCAGAGTATCGTATACAGAGTTTATAAATAGTGTGTATCATAGTTAAGCGGCACATGAGAGACATTGACATCTTGCAGTACACAACCATGTGATTTAAACACGCAAATAAACAATCATCATGTTATATTGTTTACGTAATTAATAGGCGTTTATTGTTACGCTTCGATACAGTAGACAGATAATGGCATTATTCTTCACAAAATATTGTTAAGGCAACAATTATGTTGATTTGTGTTATATTTCTGTAATTATCTGCGTTTTAAACCAAAGGCTTTGTAGTCAAAATACTAGTTGCTCGAAACGTAATCGCTCGGGTGACAGAACACTTGAAATTCTAAATTGAAAGACATAATTAAACTATATAGTGGGCCTTTGTTACTTTTTTTTACATTTACCAAACCAACGAAGTGTGATGGCTAAATTGGTACATTCTGCCTACTACAGTCAGTAACTGATACGTAAGAATTTATAAACAATGACCAGATAAACTAGGCACCGTTTTCATTTCTAAAGATTGCAGGCTGTGTCGTTATTTGTGCCAAAACTACTGAAGCAGAAAATTTATTGACTTACAAAAGATATAAAACAACACGTTTATTTCATGGAAGCACCATATCATACCTTAAGCTAAAACCCGTAAAGTACGTCAGACATTAGAATAGAATGTTCAATGCTGAAATCTCTATAAGTTACATTGGTTTAATATTTCATGTAACCAGCAAGTGGGGAGAAGTATTCACGTGGAATTTAGCACATTTGCTCAATATAGCTTCCTTGACATAGCAGCTCTCACGTCAGTATAATACAATGGCCAGTGAGCACAGTTCTCGGTAATTAATTAAATTTCAGCTTTTCATAACGTTCTATGACAGCTAAAATATTTGAGTTCTGCATGACGTTTTAAGCTGTTAGTAATATTTTCAATTCACCTACTGCAGGCTTAATTAGTGTTCCTCCCCACTTGTGTGTATAATGAAAAACCTTATCATAAATTTGATCTTGAATCCAGCGATCTGCATTTTATATTTCATCACCAATTAATATGGTCCCAAACATTAATGAAAACTATATTTAGCTGCATTTTTATGGCGTTAAAATATTTAACGTTATTCTTCTCATTTTTTTCTTAGATCTTTAAGGACTGCCATTGTGGTGTTCGTAAATTTCACTGTCTAGGCTTCACATTTAAGTTCTAACCGAAGCTCTTCATTCCAACAGTAACGATTGCGTGCTTACAATCATACGAAATGATATTGAAGGGCAAGTCGGCAAAGCATTACAGCTATTTTATTTTACGTATAGTTTAGAAAACAGAAAGTAATTCTAAATTTACTCGGTCAGCATTGGCATAGAGTTATAAATATTTCGGCACTCATTCCCTAAGAAGTTGCATGGATTCTCAAGGAAACCTCTGAAGATTTAATACTAATCAGTGAGGAAAGTTCATAAAATATTTGCATAAGTAGAATAAAATCTCACTGCAATGACACAGTTTGTTTGGCATTTTCAAATTACTTATTTTCGATGTTCGCTTCATTAATTTGTACATGCTCCTCTTGTTAATTTCGTTATTCGAGAAAGCTCCAACTTTGTGGTCTAGAGTCGCACTGCTTACATGTTGTCGAAGATAGTACTCTAGAAGCAAATTGGAATGATTATAATTAAAAGAACGCATTGAGTCGAATAACTGAGATGCAGCAATGTTGAGTTGTGCTGATGTCCACCTGGAAATTATATCATTGTAACTGTACATGTTTATATGTAAACATTAGTGTTGAATAGCTTAATTTTTCTACTTTTCACTTTCCAGTATTCCGTCAATCAGATGTACTTATTTTATTTTACTACATTGTATAAAACAATTTAACTATCTCCTAACTGATTTTTTTCTGACAACTCTTATTTTCTGTAATGCGAATATTGTGCGGTTCTTCACAATATTAAACTTTAAAGATTGACACACTCGGAACTCTTATGTACATCTAGTGGGGAAGAACTGAGGTTTCATTATTGATCAAATCATAGCCTTCAGATACATTAATATCCAAGTTTATCTACGTTGTGACTTCAGAATGGCCGTGATTAATTGTGTTTACCAAAATTGCATCTCTGCCTCAATGTGCGCCTTCAATAATGCTATCCGTTTGAGAGGATTCATCTCAGTGCTGCCGAAAACACGGATGTTAGTCGACCAAACCTGGTACATTACTAAGAAAACACGCTGTAGAGGTGGTCGAATTTTATTTCTAGCACGTACTATATATATATAATGATGGAGATAGCGCATAGCGTATTATTCAACTTTTAACTTTTCGTACTGCCTTGTTGATGAAATCTCTACTCACATTTTTTTTTCAAAAAAAGGAGGAAATGTTTTCTCATTTCGCTGTTCTTTCTTTTGAGCTTCCATCGTTGGATTAACTTTGCACACGATAGATAGGAATGCAAACATTCTTTCCGCAATCACGATACATTTTTAGCTTGTATATACTATTACATGAAGCCAAATTTTATAATCACTATTCTTCATTTAGGTACATTTGGTGTCTGTTCTTTCGGAAATGTCTGAAAGAACGGACACCATTTTAGAACCAGCAGCCACTAAGAATTAAGACACAAAGGAGTTACAGGCATTGGCTGTGAGCGAGCATTGATTTAAACCAATGAGGAAGGTTGAAAATTTGTGCTGAACCGGGATTCGAACACGGGTCTGCTGCTTACTAGTCAGATGCGCTGACATTTGCAACGCCCGGACACAGTGCTCATAGCGAATGCACGGACTACCTACACAACACGCCTCCCGTCATACCCAAATTCTCAACATTATCCTCATACTAATAATGTAGTGCCCCTCGTCTTAAAGCGAGACAGCCAATGACCTCTTCAGTCCAAATGTGCACCAGGCTCGAACTCCAATGGGATTCGAGGTTTTTGTAAATCCGTCCTAGTGATCGATGGTACGTGGGACTTCAGCTGTAACTTACGTAATAAAATGAAATACTTGTAGCCGTCGTTTTCATGTTAGTTTATTGTATGGCAACCAGTTTTGGCGAAATACCACGAATAATAAAGGTAAACGGTACTACTTTAGTAGTGTGAGGAAAAGCTGAGAATTTCTACATCTACATCTATGTAATTACTCTGCTATTCACAATAAAGTGCCTGGCAGAGGGTTCAATGAACCACCTCCCAGCTGTCTCTCAACCGTTCCGCTCTCGAACGGTGCGTGGGAAAAACGAGCACTTAAAGTTTTCTGTGCGAGCCCTGATTTCATTTATTTTATCGTGATCATTTCTCCCTATCTAGTTGGTTGCCAACAGAATGTTTTCGCAATCGGAGGAAAAAACTGGTGATTGAAATTTCGTGAGAAGATCCCGTCGCAACAAAAAAGGCCTTTGTTTTAATTATTGCCACTTCAGTTCACGTGTCATGTCTATGGCACTATCTCTCTTATTTCGCGATATTACAAAATGATCTGTCCTTCTTTGAACTTTTGCGATGTCATCCATCAGTCCCACCTGATACTGATCCCCATAGTGCTCAGAGCCATTTGAACCATTTGATACTGATCCCACACCGCACAGCAATACTCTAGCATATGGCAGACAAGCTTGATGTGAGCACTCTCTCTAGTAGACCTGTTGCACCTTCTAAGTGTTCTACCAATGAATCGTACGTAGTCTTGGTTTGATCTACCAACAACATTATCTATGTGATCGCTCCAAATTAGGTTATTTGTGATTGTAATCCCTAAATACATAGTTGAATTTACAGCCTTCAGATTTGTGTGACGTCTCACGTAATCGAAATTTAGCGGATTTCTTTTAGTACTCGTGTTAATAACTTCACACTTTTCTTTATCCGGGGTCAATTGCCACTTTTCGCACCATACAAATATCTTATCTTAATCATTTTGCAACTCGTTTTGGTCATCTGATGACTTTACAAGACGGTAAATGACAGCATCATCTGCAAACAATGTAAGAGAACTACTCAGATTGTCTCCTATATCGTTAATATACGTAGATCAGGAACAATAGAAGGCCTATAACACTTCCTTGTGGAACGCCGGATATTACGTTTGTTTTACACGATGACTTTCCGTCTATTACTACGAACTGTGACCTTTCTGACAGGAAATCACACAAGTCCAGTCGCACAACTGAGGCGATATTCCAGAGGCACTCAGTTTGATTAGAAGACAGTTGTGGGTAATGGTGTCGAAAGCCATCTGGAAATCTATTTTCCGAATCCGTGTTGACTGTGTGTTAATAAATCGTTTTATTCGAGGCAATTCCTAATGTTCGAACACAGTATATGTTCCAAAACCCTATTGCAAATCAACGTAAGTAATATGGATCTGTAATTTAGCGGAATACTCCTATTTCCCTTTTTGGTCTGACGGGAGGCTTTCTGGGGTAATCCTTGCTGTTGTACCGACCACTGTGTCCGGATGGCGCAGTGGTCAGGGCATCTACCTAATAAGCTGAAGATCGGATCCATTGTCTGTAACTTCTTTGCGTTATTCTTCATTAAGCGATAAGGGCGTCTTTCATGTTTACTCGATTTTTACCAAATAAATAAACAGTTTTCTAAATCTCGGTTCATTAAATATCGTTGAACTTCCATTAGGCTATCTGGAATTTCCATCATCGAAGCCGCGCGGGATTAGCCGAGCGGTCTAGGGCGCTGCAGTCATGGACTGATGACCTTAGCAGTTAAGTCCCACAAGATTTCACACACATTTGAACATTTTTGAACATGTATCGCAGTAGGAGACCTTGCAGTGAGACGTTTATAATGGCCCCAAATAAACTAAGGATAGGTATATTGATTACCCAAAACATTTTGACCACTTCCAACCGCGATGTTGTATGCCGCCTCGTGGCTTTGCGGGTACGTGACGCGGTAAGGGAAGTATGTAAACGGAGAGGACACTGACGGGGGGGATGACGCTAGCGAACATATGGGCTGCAAATGGGGAAATCCAAAGGGTAGGTTATTATTAAGCGGAAGCTGTAAACGAATAACTCTAAAACGCAAAGTTGGTCGAATGCTCATTGGACGAATGCTCACGTGCTACTGTCATGAGCATCTACGGAAAGAGGTAGAAGGGCAGTGAAGCTACTACTAGGCGCTAAATGATTGGACGTCCACGAGTTTGATTGGACGTCCACGAGCTCACGACCGAACGTGGGTTTCGGAGACTTTTCTGCTCCGTAAAGTAGGATAGATGGTGATCTGTGGCATGTGTAACGAAAGAACCCAACGCTGGTGCACGCACAGGTGTTTAGGAGCACACCGCTCATCGTACATTGTTGAACATGAAGCGCCGCAGTACACCACCGCTACGTGTTCACATGTTGACCCGACATCGTTAATTACGATTGCAGTCGGCACGGAACCATCGGAATTTATTTGACCGTTGATCAATGGAAACGTGTCGACTCTTCGGTGATTCACTTTTTTGGCTGCACTAGGACGATGGTCGTCTCCACAAATGCCGTCGTTCGAGATAAACGGCTTCTCGAAGCGTTCAGGGCGCCACGGACGCAGGGTGGTGGGAGCAGTATTGTGCTATGGAAGACATTCTGCTGCACATGCATGAGACCTGTAGCAGTAATCGAAGACACGCTGGCAGCTGCGAACCACCTGCATCTTTCACTGCATGATTTCTTCAAATGGTTCAAATGGCTCGGAGCACTATGGGACTTAACTTCTGGGGTCATCAGTCCCCTAGAACTTAGAACTACTTAAACCTAACAAACCTAAGGACATCACACACATACATGCCCGAGGCAGGATTCGAACCTGCGACCGTAGCGGTCGCGCTGTTCCAGACTATAGCGCCTAGAACCTCTCGGCCTCTCCGACCAGCAATGATTTCTTCCTCGACGGCGATATCATCTTTTTGCAGGCCGTGTGTCGGAACCTGAACCGTGCTACACTGGTTTGAGGAGCATTATAGTGAACTCATATTGATGTCTCGGCGACCGCTTTTGCCTGTTGTAGGTCCCATGGAAACCCATCTGCCTAGCTGTCCTACGCCATCACCGCGTACGCAAATCAGCGGCCCGTTATTTACGCGAATTACATGACCTGTGGGTAGATCTCTTTGGACCAATACCTCCACGAACCTAGCAACAAACTGTCGCATCCGGGGTAGGAAGAATCTTTTATGTATTTCGTTCAAAGACAGACAAACAAATATTAAGCAGGTGGTCATACGTTTTGGTTGATCGGTGTATGTGATTTGTAAGCTGGAGGAAGACGAAAATTAACACAGGTATTGCAGATTATTTAAGAATATGTAGTCAGTAGATATTCATGTGAACTGAAACGTTAAACAAGATTTTTATCTCTATAACAGTAAACGTTGACTTGAATGAGAAGGCGATAAGGGCTCTGTCAATATGTTCTGAAAATCTTACATAAATTTTACGACTGGAAGTACCGAACATCGGTGGCCACTACTTCTCCCATCTTTAGAGCGGCACACGGATCCCGTGGCGGAACAACTGGGCGTCTTCTAAGGAGATACATGAGTCGATCGAATGATATCATTGTTCATATGACCGGAAGTGCAGTTCAGCGAGGACTAGCGCCATTGAGGGAAAAAGATAGTAGTGGGAACAATGTCTGGAGAATACAACGGGTAGGGGAGGACTTTCCATTACGACTTTTTCAAGTATTTTTGACGGATTTTGCGAAATGTGGTCGAGCACTGCCATGGTGCAAAATCACCTTTTCAGGTCTGCCACTGTGTTGCGGACGTTTGTTTTTCGGTGCTCGGCTCAGAGGCATCAACTAATTTTGATAACGATCTCCTGTGATTGTTTTCGTCGGTTTGAGTACTTACAAAAACCTTCTCTCTTCCACTGCAATGCCGGTCTTCAAAGCACCGATCACCGTTCTTTAATTGTTGAAATGCTTTCCCTCTCCTTCTTTCCTTAATCGGTACCTCGCCAAGACTTATCCAGCCTTTTTTTTTTTTTTTTTTTTTTTTTTTTTGAGTTTCAGCCACAGACTCCGTCATGCTAAATGAGAAACTTAAAACTTCCCGTAAGTAACGGAAACTGGGCTCATAAGTAAATATTTTCAGTCGAGTGTAACTTTCTGATGTAATCACAAATCGACAAATATTTTGAAGGCGTTATGTTTACAAGTGGTCGAGCTAACAACCTGCTACCTGGACGACCACTTGCCGCTACTGTCATCTGTTGCAAAGTGAGTGGAAAACCGAGCGTGTGAAATGGTCTAAAGAGGAAAGATATATGGGGGTATGAAAACTGTGTGTGATGCAAAAGCTCGAAGTTCATCCTCTGTAGAAAGATGGCGGTCTTTCAAGCTGTCAAGTATGGTACTACGAGTCTAGTAATTTACGAAAGGCGGGCATAGGTTTTCAGTTATCGACAAGAGCATAGCTATGGGGACGGGTGGTTGCTGTAGAGGATACGAAAAAAGAAATTTAGTCTGAAAAACTGAAACGAGGACGTTGTTACAACTAGTTTCACGCTACCTTTCATGGCCACAAATCTTCCTTTGAAATTACAATGAGTGCTGCAATTGGGAACTGTTATTCGATAGTGAGTAAACTGTCCAAAAGAATGAATCTGTGAAACCTTGGGTACCGTACTGTATCTCGTACAACAAAAGTTGAAATAATTGTCGAATAATGCAGTCGCATGTTTTCACTTGTCTTCAATTCGTCTCCGACTCATGCTGAATGATGTCCTCCCATGGATGTCTGGGCGGTGTTTTGGTTTTACAAAATCTTTAAACTTCATACATGACGCGGTATTTTTCTTGTATCTCGGTGTTTATGGGGTAATACCGTCTCTCTTCAACTACGTGTCGCACAATGATATATCTGTGTGTACATATAGTGCCACATGTAGATATTGTCAGCGAAATATATAGCAAATAGAGTTAGTAGCAAAGAAGTAAGAAGTTTAAACGTCATGGATAATGCGGATGTTTTTCACGCATGTTAGTGTTCATGACGTCTTGTCTCCTGAACTATAGATGTTACGATGATATATTTCTGTAGGACTATTTAGTGGCATATGTGGATACTTCCGGCAAAATTTATTGCGAATATGATTACCAGCATGGAAGTAATACATTTAAACGCAGTGCATGATGCGGCTGTTTTTTACGCCCACAAAGATAGTTGCGTGTCAGTATGGTATATGTGTACCATGTTTGGTTAAAATCGGACCAGTGAGTTAGGAGGAGACGTGGAACATACACACTCACATACAAAACACACACACATTTTGTAACATGCATGAATTTTTTAGATCCATCAAATACTGAGGATTCCTCTCCAAAGTCACATTTGCAAAGGGTTGATTTACTTGCGACCCACTTTCTTCATTGCCCACGACTTACATCCGTATAAAACTATGGTGAAGATTACGTATTCAGCGAGTTTTATATTATTCAATAGTAATGGTTTCCTTTCGTTTAACAGTTTGCTTTATTTAGCTGTAGTGGTTTTTCCAAGGTGTACCTTCTGATTTCCTCGGTGCAGGAGCTGTTTTTTGCTGTCGCAGATAAAGATAATGCTCGGTGGATCAAGTCTCTCTCTCTCTTTTTTATTTTTTAAAGATTCTCCACCTAGTGCCATCTACATGAGCAAACGGATAAAGTGATAAGGATTGTTAAATCTGCTTTAAGAGACGTGTAACAAGGTGGCAATGGTGAGAGTTGCCCACAGTTGACAAACAACGATTCAGACTGCTAATACTTCGAAAGATTATTCTTTTTGTTGCACGTTGCCTTTTATTTATGTAAGCTCAGTCCTTGCGTACTGACGTGGGTATCTTTTTTCTCGTGTCAGTCTCTGACTGAAGACTTGATTACAGATAGTAAGATAATTCCTACTGAGTAGTTGCGTTTCGTGAGGTGCAAATGCCATTTTCGTTTTATTTGTGGAAACGTAATCACCCACTGAAAAACATGAATCACTATGTGTATGACTATGACTTCTGTAATAGAAAAGTACAATTGAAACGAGTTGTTTCAAATTTTAGGCTGTGTCTCTTCATTCAAGGAAAATACCATATCGACAGACCGTCAAATAAGGGCTGCATCGACTGTCACCGGACGTAACACAAATTTCACGATTTCATAGTCGTTGCTGTCACTCTCGTTGGAGCACCCCAGCTCGCTTGTCTCACCAGATGCTGATGGCACGTACGAATTAGTGTCCGTGTGTATATGTCAGAGTGTGTAACAACTCACAGGACTGTATTTCCTGTTTTTTGTACTGCGTCAGTCAACATATTAAACGACTTATTTCCGATTTGAATATAGCGTAAGTTTCACGCAGTTATATTGCGGAATTTCAACGAATATGGGGCAACAGACAACTAATCAGATACGATTTTGATGTTTGAGTAATTAGCAAAGAGAGTAATCTGTAGTTGATAATCTGGCAGCAGATAACAATCTCATAAACTCTAATTTATCTGATCCCATTTCTTACATTCGAATTAGATTTTTCACAAAGATAGACTGATTGCATTTAAATAACGAATCAGCTTCTAAAGATTCTTAATCTCGAATGACAATTAGGTTTAGCGATGGTTCATTTACCAGAAATGACGAGTGTCTCACATACAATCTCATTACAGTAGATCTCCCAAACTACTTTAAGTTTAAAAGTTATGTGGCTGGCGCACAGACATTTGGAAAAACAGTGGAAAACTTTTGTGAAGTGCCTGTGTTTGAAATGTGTAAATCGTATAGCGCATCCAGTCTCTGTAGCGCACACATTTTGTCTTACCGGGAAACTAATCATCGGATAGAGGTTATGACAACGTAAATATGATACTTTTCACTTTCCGCGGCGATTCTGAAATTATTTATGTTCCTGCGTCTATGAACCAAAAATGGTTCAAATGGCTCTGAGCGCTATGGGACTCAACTGCTGAGGTCATTAGTCCCCTAGAACTTAGAGCTAGTTAAACCTAACTAACCTAAGGACATCACAAACATCCATGCCCGAGGCAGGATTCGAACCTGCGACCGTAGCGGTCTTGCGGTTCCAGACTGCAGCGCCTTTAACCGCACGGCCACTTCGGCCGGCTGTCTATGAACCAATCTCATAAAACCCCTTAACTGATACAAAACGCTAAATTTTAATTCTAGCTTACTGTCTAGCGTAAACCCAGCACTTTAAACTTGAAGGAATATATTTTTAGCAAATAAAAACAAACTAAACTGCAAAATACACAGAGTGTATACCATTGAATCAATAACCGAAATTTAACCTGATCGTGAAGTAAACAGAATTAATGAGCTACGCACAACAACTGAAGTCTATGACCGTGCTAGGTACAACATATTCATATTTATATTTATAAATATACGCCCTGCCGATAGAGTTCGTGCAATAGTCAAGCCATTGGATTCGTTTCCAAGGTAATCGGGATTTAATTCTCGTCCGGTCTTATAGATTTCTGTTTTCTGTACTTTCGCTAAATCGCTTAAGGCAAATACCTTGTTAGGTTTGCAGGAGAGCTTGTGTAAAGTTTTGAAGGTGGAGACGAGGTACTGGCAGAAGTAAAGCTGTGCGGGCCGGGCGTGAGTCGTGCTTGGGTAACTCAGTTGGTAGAGCACTTGCCCGCAAATGGCAAAGGTCACGAGTTCGAGTTTCGGCCCGGCATACAGTTTTAATTTGCCAGGAAGTTTATTTCAGCGCACATTCCGCTGCAGAGTGAAAATCCCACCTTGTTAGTTCCTTGGAAAAGGACGTTCTCGGCCGGCCTGGGTGGCCGAGCGGTTCTAGGCGCTACAGTCTGGAACCGCGCGACCGCTACGGTCGCAGGTTCGAATCCTACCTCGGGCATGGATGTGTGTGATGTTCTTAGGTTACTCAGGCTTAAGTAGTTCTAAGTTCTAGGGGACGGATGACCTCAGTCCCATAGTGCTCAGAGCCATTTTTTGAAGGACGTTGCCAACATCCTTTCCCGCTTCAGAGCTTGAGTGCCGTCTCTAATGTTATTTTTCCAAATGCCCTTTAACACGAGGGTCGTTCAACAACGAATGCCCACATGTTTAAAAAAACAATTAACATACATAGACAAACCTCCTTGTTGGTGGTTCACAGCTGATGTTTGTTCTGTGCGCCTGTGAAGTTTCGAACCGTTCTGACAGATGGCAGAGCCGTAGTACAGCGTCAAAATGGCGTCTACATACGACTCACGTTACAAGCAACGTGCTGTTGTTGAATTCTTGTGTGCAGAAAAAGAAACCCTGGATAACATCTATGAACATTTGTTTGCAGTGTATGGCGATTCTGCAGTTGATAGGAGTGCAGCTGGGCGATGGGTAAAGAACGTTACAGCCTCAGGAAATGCTGAACCAGAGCACCATGATCAGCCTTGCTCGGGACGTCGTCTCACAAAAAAATGGCTCTGAGCGCTATGGGACTCAACTGCTGAGGTCATTAGTCCCCTAGAACTTAGAACTAGTTAAACCTAACTAACCTAAGGACATCACAAACATCCATGCCCGAGGCAGGATTCTAACCTGCGACCGTAGCGGTCTTGCGGTTCCAGACTGCAGCGCCTTTAACCGCACGGCCACTTCGGCCGGCCGTCGTCTCACAGTCCCAGACATGCTGAATCGTGCGGATGCCATTATTTGTGCTGACCGGAGCATCACAACCCGACAATAGGCTCTACAGTTGTCGGTCAGCATTGGAAGTGCGTCTGCAATGATCGAGACTCCCGAATACTCAAAGAGCTGCTCACGATGGGTTCCACGAATGCTCGCAGCAGTCCACAAGATTTAAAGAAAGGCCATTTCATCTAAATTGCTGAAGTGTTTTGAGACCGACGGAGAGGGCTTTCTGTCGCGGATCGTTAAGAGGGACGAAAGCTGTGTGCACCACTTTGCGCCGGGAACAAAAAGGCAGTCCATGGAGTGGCATTATCCTCATTCACCACAAAAGAAGAATTTCAAGACAGCCCCCTCTACCGGAAAGGTCATGTTGACAGTCTTCTGGGGTTGTGATGGCGTCATTTTCCGTGGATGTGATGCCAAGATGGTCAGTCATCATTTCAGAGACATACGTGAAGACTCTGAATAAACTCAAGAACTGTTTCCGACTTGTTAAATCGGGAAAGACTCCAGCAGAAATATTGCTCCAACACGATAATGCACGCCCATACCCAAGTGTGAGAACCCGAGAACACATCGCCAAATTGGGTTGGATATCGTTGCTTCATCCACCTTACAGTCTAGACATGGCGCTCTCGGACTTCCGGCTCTATGGGCCGCTTAAAGATTCTCTTCAGGGCACACACTTTTAAGATGACGAGAATGTCAGACATGCAGTGAGAACATGGCTACGCTTACAGGACAAGAGTTTTTACCAGGAGGAAATACATACTCTTCCACAACGTTGGCGTACGGCCATAGAACGTGGCAGAGACTACGTGGGAAAATAGTACATTGACAAGACATGTTAATGTATATTGTCACCAAATTCTGACTCTTAATAATAAATATGTTCTGAGAAACAATTTGGGGTCATTACTTATTGAACGACCCTCGTATCTCAGAATGGATTATCAGGTGACGAAAGAAGTATGTAGGATTCTTAAAAATTCATTCCAGACGTCATATGGGTGTAGAGATTATTCGAGTTGGAGGACATGAGTTGGATGAACATTGATTTTATGTGCAGTTCATACACCGAAGCTAAGATAGTACTATATTCCTGGGCAACTGAAGACCTAAAGCAACCTAATTTTGTACCGCTCTACCGGAAATTAACTGATACAGAACTATCTGCAGGAAGACATTTTCTTATTCCTCCTCTGGACAGTGTGTAAGGCAGAGTTGCTGTCATAAGTGGCTTGGTAACCGAAATGGACTTCAGAACCTGGATTAAATTAATTATGTTTCTTAGAAAGAGTAGATGTGACACTGTTCATGGTGATCAATTCGTCAAATCGCAAAGATTAGTTGAGCTAACGTAATTGCGTAGACTTCAGCGGCCAGATTCAGTTTTCTAGGTCATAATGTAAACTCAGTGCAGTTCTTTCCTTTTTTACTTTATGACACGGTGCCGCACTCAAATAGATTTTATGTCAATAGTAGAGTTTTCAGTGGTTTCCCCAAATAATTCCGGGCCTAACAGCATATTTCCGCCACTTTCTCAATCATTACTACCATTTTTATTGTTTCGTTAATAGTTATTTTTTTTAGTCTTCTTTTCATCAAATCGCTGTGTCTAGTTGTACCTGATTATCTCGCTCTAGTCAGGCATTTCTCACTTCGCAAATACTTGAAATCCATTTCAGCCTCAGTTATTTGCATGTTCTGCAATTGTTTCCAGTCTCAGATATCTAAGGTGCTTAAGATTTATCATGGATAGTACATATGGTTTAAAAGACTGCAGAAATTCTACATTTGTGCATTATACATCATCTTCTCCACACACAAGCACAAAAACACACACACACATTATATATACATGTCAAAAAAAAGTTTTGCATCACTCCCATTCACAGAACTCCAGAAGGTAGATGTGGACTGTGGATATTCTAACACAGACACAGTCCCTTTGACTGTTCAGAGATGTCACTAAGCCGTGCCAAAGATGTAAAAAACCATGCATGAGCAGCGACTATTGGATGGAGGGGGTCCGACAGCCGATCGGTTCCATTCATTCCACCGGGAAGGAGGTACACGGCTCGTGTTGTCTGTAGTTCAGCCGTGCCTGGACGGTCTACACCACGGTTCGATCGAGTCCACACTGTTGCTTTGTGCCAGGGAGGGCTAACAACAAGGGAAGTGAACCAAAGCGATGTTATTCGGACATGTATGAGATACAGAGAGACAGGAACCGTCGATGACATGCCTCGCTCAGGCCACCCAAGGGCTACTACTGCAGTGGATAACCGCTACCTACGAATTATGGCTCGGAGGAACCCTGACAGCAGCGCCACCATGTTGAACAATGCTTTTCGTGCAGCCACAGGACGTCGTGTTACGACTCAAACTGTGCGCAATAGGCTGCATGATGAGCAACTTGACTCCCCAAGGTGGAGGTTCCCTGCTGCTTTGGGGTGGCATTATGTGGGGCCGGCGTGCCCCGCTGGTGTTCACGGAAGGTGCCATAACAGCTGAACGATACGTGAATGCCATCCTCCGACCGATGGTGCAACCATATCGGCAGCATATTGGCGAGGAATTCGTCTTCATGGACGACAAGTTGCGCCCCCATCGTGCATATCTTGTGAATGACTTCCTTCAGGTTAACAACATCGCTCGACTACAATGGCCACCATGTTCTCCAGACATGAACCCTATCTAACATGCCTGGGATAGATTGAAAACGGCTGTTTATGGACGCCGTGACCCACCAACCACTGTGGGGGATCTACGCCAAATCGCTGTTGAGGAGTGGAACAATCTGGACCAACACTGTTGAGGAGTGGAACAATCTGGATCAACAGTGCCTTGATGAACTTGTGGATAGTACGCCACGACGAATATAGGCATGCATCAATGTAAGAGGACGTGCTACTTTGTATTAGAGGTACCGGTGTGTACAGCAGTCTGGACCACCACCTCCTAAGGTCTCGCTATATGGTGGTACAACATGCAATGTGTGGTTTTCATGAGCAAATAAAAAGAGCGGAAATGATGTATATGTTGATCTCTATTCCAGTTTTCTGTAAAGATTCCGGAACTCCCTGAACCAAGGAACCGAGGTGATGCAAAACTTTTTTTCACAGTAGCAACTGGAAGAGGAGAGACATAAACATGGTCTTTACATAACCTCATAAAAAAATCACAAGGGCACACATAGATCTGTTGCTCCACCACGACCATTCAACAACTAGATTCTGCTGTATTTAGATGTGCCCTAACATCACAGTGAAAATATGTGTGTGCACCATCTAACTGAAGGACAAAGTTATCTCATCCTGTTTGCAACAATGGCATTAAGCAGTTCTGCAAAATCTGGAGTTTGTACTCTCCAGTAACAGTTTGTACCTCAAAGAAGAAAGGCCTATAAAGTTTCTTGTAAGATATGGCACAAAAAATATTGACCTTCGGAGAAACTCGCTCGTTTTCAGAATATGAGGGTTTTCTGTTCCCCAAATCCTACAATTTTCGGCCTTTACTTTCCCATTTGTACGAAATGTCTTTGTCCTTAGGATATAATTTCTGTTACTAACTGTACTCTGTATGATTTCACGTTTAACTTTTTACACAAAACACGCCATACAGTCGTTGTTGACATTTCCAACTCAAGGAAAGCTCTGCGCACAGATTTTGCGGAATCCTTGTGAAGGCTTCTCTCATTCGTTCGTCATTTGTATTCATATCTATCCGAACACTACTCATCTTGTCACACGAACACCCAGTTTCAATTGACTTTACGTGCCAGCTGTAGATTCCATTCTGGTTGGTGCTGCTTTCCCGTCCTTCATTTTGAATTTTCATTCGACTTATATTACACTCTTTGTTTCGTCAAATTGTAGCACGCAGAAAGCGTTCTCAGCCCCAGAAAGTGTCATCTTGATTGTGATACCATCTAGTGATCATACGTGGAACTATACGTCACACCTGCAATGAGAGCAAGAAAGAATACTTAAAAGTTTACTCTTCCAAATCATACGTGTTGCTACTTTGTAATGCTACTCATTCGGCTACAATAAATTTTTAGTGTTCCCGGACTTTTGAAACATATTGTGTATGAATATTCGTTAAGGTAGTTGTATAGAGAAACTTTAATGCCGTATAGATCAAGTATGATCTGTAACAAATTTCATTCTCTTTTATAGTACATGGAATAAATACTTTTCAGCAAGTTCCTCGATAAAATATTATACGAGATGTCGGCAATTTTTATTGTTGATGTGGATACAGTTCACATAATGGTTTGACACACTCCGTGATCGTGTGGAAATGATACAATCAAGTAAAAGATTAAAAAGTTCGATGATCTTTCTTGATTAAATTTTACAGAGATGAATAACACCAGTATCGGCTGTTAACAAAAAATGGTTCAAATGGCTCTGAGCACTATGGGACTCAACTGCTGAGGTCATTAGTCCCCTAGAACTTAGAACTAGTTAAACCTAACTAACCTAAGGACATCACAAACATCCATGCCCGAGGCAGGATTCGAACCTGCGACCGTAGCGGTCTTGCGGTTCCAGACTGCAGCGCCTTTAACCGCACGGCCACTTCGGCCGGCTCGGCTGTTATCTTCTGCTTTGATATTCAGAAGGTACCAGAAAATATTAAACGCAAGAATGAGTGTTTGGTTGGAGCATAAGTTCGTAGGGTTTATCAATAAGTTCAATGAACACAACAGATAGACAGTGTTTTTGATAACTAAAGTCTTTTAGTTATCAAAAACACTTTCTCCTTCGCTGTGTACAACAATCTGCCAACGCTGGGTAACTTTTCGATTCCGCGGCTGTAGAAATCACTTGGTTTTGAGCAAGAACTCGTCGAGCCATTTCCGGAGCACACTTTCATCCGGAAAGAAAGTTCCTCGAAGGTTCTTCGAGAGAGGACAGAAAAGATGAATATCTGAGGACGCTATCCATCACCTGCAAAGCGTTTTTTTGTCAGTCTAGCAGAATCTGGGCACGCCTTATCGTGGGATAGCATAATTTCAAAGCAGTCTTCCTGGTCGTTGTTCTTGGACTTCGTCTGCAACACATCTCAGTTGTTGACAATAAATGTCAGTAGTGATGGTTACACCTCTAGAAAGCAATTCGCAGTTCACCACACCGCCAAATGCATAAAATTATCTTTTGTGGACGCAGGTCTTCGTACAGGGAGTTGCTACTTTGTTTGGGCTCAGTCATTACTTACTTTTATAAAGACATCATTTCTCGTGACCAGTGACGGTACGGAGTAGGAATGGCCGGTGTTGTTCACGAACCAATTGATGACGAACAAGCAGAGACACCAGGTGATTTTTGTGATTTTGGGTTAGAACATGCGGTACCTACACACACGATTTTTGAACCTTCCCCACTGCATGAAAATGTCGCGCGATGGTGGAATGATCACAGTTCAACACATTTCCCAGTTCTCGATTATAATGACGTGGATTAGGGTGGATTAATGCGTTTAAACGATCGTCATCAGACACCGAAGATCTTCCTGATCGTGGGGACTCACCAATGTCAAAACGACCCTCCTTAAAACGAGAAAATCATTTTCTTGCAGTGGTCAGCCCAGTGGCACTATCCCCATACACAGCGCAAAAGCTTATACGTGCCTCCACTGCCGTCATCCCTCTGTTTGAACTCAAACAGAAAAATAAGTCGGAAATATTCGGATTTCTCTACTTGGGACTCCACTTAGCCTACTAGCATCCACAGTTCCATTCACTATCACCGAATGACAAAATGGCAATGTGTAAACTCGAGTACCAACAGTGAATTACAAATAAAAAGTGACAATCGACAAAGAAACTCATAGCTTCCGTAATACCAACATGCAAAACAAAAACGCTGCGAACTTATGCATCATTCATTTACAACTACCGTTCGTTAGGTTGACGCACGATTTGGCTACACTTGATACACTATGTGATCAAAAGTATCCGGACATCCCCAAAAACATACGTTCTTCATATTAGGTGCATTGTGCTCCGCCTACTGCCAGGTATTCCACATCACCGACGTCACTAGTCATTAGACACCGTGAGAAAGCAGAATAGGGCGCTCCGCTGAACTCATGGACTTCGAAAGTGGTCAGGTGGTTGGGTGTTACTAGTTTCATACGTCTGTACGCGAGATTTCCACCCTCGTAAACATCCCTAGGTCCACTGGTTCCGATGTGATGCTGAAATGGAAACGTGAAGGGACACGTACACCAACAGTTGAAGAGGGTTGCAACGTGTAACAGGCAGACGTCTATCCAGACCATCACACAAGAATTCCAAATTGCATCAGGATCCACTGCAAGTACTATGACAGTTAGGCGGGAGGCGAGAAAACTTGGATTTCGTAGTCTAGCGGCTGCTCATAAGCAGCACATCACGCGGGTAAACGCCAAACGACGCCTCGCTTGGTGTAAGGAGCGTAAACATTGGACGATTGAACAGTGTAAAAACGTTTTATGTAGTGACGAATCATGGTACACAATGTGGCGATCTGATGGCAGGGTGTGGGTATGGCGAATGGCCGTTGAACGTGATTTGCCAGACTGTGTAGTGCCAACAGCAAAATTCGTAGGTTTTCATGAAGGGGGCTTGCACGCCTTGTTGTACTCCATGGCACTATCGCAGCACAGGCCTACATTGATGTTATAAGCACCTTCTTGCGTCCCACTGTTGAAGAGCAATTCGGGGATGGCGATTGCATCTTTCAGCACGATCGAGCACCTGTTCATAATGCACGGTCTGTGGCGGAGTGGTTACACGACAGTAACATCCCTGTAATAGACTGGCCTGCACAGAGTCCTGACCTGAATCCTATAGAACAGCTTTGGGATGTTTTGGAACGCCGACTTCGTGCCAGACCTCACCGACCGACGTCGATACCTCTCCTCAGTGCAGCACTCCGTGAAGAATGGGCTGTCATTCCCCAAGAAACCTTACAGCATCTGACTGAACGTTGCCTGCGAGAATGGAAGCTGTTAGCAAGGCTAAGGGTGGGCCAACACCATATTGAAATCCAGCATTACCGTTGGAGGGCGCCACGAACTTGTAAGTCGTTTTCAGCCAGGTGTACGGGTACTTTTCATCACAGAGTGTATATCGTCCCTTGGTCGGTGGAAGACAACGGCAAATCATCTTCTCTACTAAGATCCCTAGAGGAGTTAGAAGCCCCAAATTTCTGCTGCATTCGTCAATAAGTACTTTGATGTTATCAACCTAATAGCCTTTCGAATCATATTTGGTAATGAGGGTCTATTTCAGATCAGATTGTCTCTGATATACATCAAACAAAAATGGACAGGTTATCCTTGTGATGCGCCCCGATCTGTGATGTTAAGCTACCACGTTTCATCCACGAGATTCGATTAATCTGCCTCGAGTGTAACAGTAGGTGCGTGCAGCGGGTGCGTGTCGTCTGTGCTTTAGCGTTTCTTTTGTTCAGTATGTGAAGAAGACAAAAGTAACTGCTCACAGCACCCGGGTTACCTGATTCTTGACTAGGTAGTATTAACAGAGAAAACAGAACAAAGAGAATAGGTCGAAGGGAGAGCACAGCGTCACGGGTTGCTTCTTTAAGAGCGAGAGCGTCACGAAGATGATCACCGAACTCCTGTATGTAATGTTTCAAGGGAGACGTTGTGAATTATTGAGAAATTTACTGTTACGTTTCTGAGAACATACATCCCTTGAATACTCGAGCAAACATATCCCACAAAATTACCATGGTAGTGAAATTAGAGAAGTTCAAGCTGATATTCAGACTTCCCGGCATTCTTCCTTCCAGCTAAAGATTCGGTAGTGCTACAGGAACGGTGAACAGCTTCTAGAAAAAATATCTTGTCGGAGACAAGACTTTTCTTTGTAGATTTAATATTGTCATTGAAAAAATTATATAAAGGCTGTATACTGGTAATCGGTATCGGCTACCAGCGGCCATCGACAAGACAATCGAAGCAGCATCAGGATGGGCGCTAAGTAATGCTCTGTCAGATTTTGGTAGACTCTGATAATTTGGACATAGACGTTTTCTGGGTATGGTACCACGTCATAATGTATAAAACTACGCTTGAGAAAACCCAACGTTTGGGCCACTGTTGCAGCGGCCTTCTTATGGGTCTACTGGTGCGTTCTAGCTATACAGTGTCCCTTATATTTTGTTGTTACCCTACAGTTATAAAAAATATAGTTCATTTCATTGACCACTTAAGGATGAAGGAGAGGGAACTTTATTTTAATGGGTTATTGCGGTGGAGCGAGAACGTAACCTATGTCGCTATTGTCTCTTGTGTTATGTGCCATTATTGGTGGTCACCGTCGAATGAGAAGTTGGCTGTTGTTTACCAAATGCTGGACGTCGGCCACGCGGCAGCAGTTACTCGCCGGTAGTGCTCGTGCCTCGTGTTGAGATTTTGGTCTGTTTGGATCCGAGTGCTGGTGACCAAGATGGGTCAAGCCTGAGTCTATTCTCTCTATTCGTGTTATTAGGGTGTTTAAGTATTTCGAGGGCCTCTCTGCTTGGCCAACGCTGAATTTTATTTCTGTTCCACAGTCTTGCTGATGATCTGCCACTGCAGATTTGTTGTGTTGCCCCAGACGTATTTAGCTCTCGTTCTCCCGAATGCGCTATGCTATTGGCCTGTCAGTCTCGCCAATGTATGCCTCTCCACATGCGCATTCCACCTTGTACAGTCCTGCTGTGTGTAATGCATCTACCTTGTCCTTTGTGGAGCCTAGCATGTCCTGGGTCCTGCGAGCACAGGCTGCACCCCATCCCGGCGAAGGTGTTTGCCTCTTCGGTCAGTAACATTTTTCACACAAGGTAAACGCACTGTTGGCTGCAGTTTGTCTATTTCTTGCTTATCTTTCTTACTTGTTTTGTAGGGAGAACATTGTGCTCATATGTGATGGATCTAGATGGGCGTAAAACAGTAAACTGGCAGCCAAGATTGCAGGAATTCTTTTTATTCCATGATTACCGGTTTCGGTGAAACTAGGGCCGCCTTCATCGGATCTTAGGACCCATACATGTGTTTATTGTTTTACTTTCTTACGCCGGTCGTTGTGGCCGAGCGGTTCTAGGCGCTTCAGACCGCAACCGCGCGGCTGCTACAATCGCAGGTTCGAATCCTGCCTCGGGCATGGATGTGTGTGATGTCCTTAGGTCACTTAGGTTTAAGTAGCTTTGAGTTCTCGGGGACTGATGACCTCAGATGTTAAGTCCCATAGTGCTCATAACCATTTATACTTTCTTACTTCTGTTAGTCGGAAAGGCTGTATGGCTCGACTTATGGCTGTAGCCATTGGCTATAAACGTTATGCGTATCCTTTTAAGCTCAGGTGTATGTTTTGAACATCACTTAGGAGCTGCACACGGATTGCCAGAAAACAGATGGTTCAAATGGCTCTGAGCACTATGGGACTTAACTGCTGAGGTCATCAGTCCCCTAGAACTTAGAACTACTTAAACCTAACTAACCGACGGACATCACACAGATCCATGCCCGAGGCAGGGTTCGAACCTGCGACCGTAGCGGTCGCGCGGTTCCAGACTGAAGCGCGTAGAACCGCTCGGCCACTCTGGTCGGCAGAAAACGGATGACCGAGTTCTTCTGCGCTGGGTGGTGGTAGGATTGGGCGTGCAGATACCTATCTGTATGTGTAGGCTTGCGATATAGTCTGTGCCCCACTGTGCCCTCCGTTGTCCTGTATACTTCGACGCGTAGTGTGCCCTCCGTTGTCCTGTATACTTCGACGCGTAGAAATGGAATTGCACCACACTTCTCTACTTCGAGCGTGAACTGTATCTTACCGTGCACGTTGTTCAAATATTCGTGGAACCTGTGTAGCTCCGTTTCGCCATGAGTCCATATAGCGAACGTGTCGTTCACGCATCTGAACCAGCAACGTGGGCGTAAAGGAGCTGAACGAAGGGCCGTTGCTTCAAAGGCTTCCGTGAATGTGTCGGCTGCCAGCGGAGATAGGGGAGACCCCATTGCTTCGTCGTCTTTCTGCTCGTAGTATTTTCCTTGCCAATAGAAGTACGTTGAATTCAGGCACAACTCAGCCAGGTCGCATATGTCTGGGAGGACATGCTCCTGAATAATGCGAATAGTTTCATCTACTGGCACGTTCGTAAATAGTTACTTCACGTCAAAGCTGACCATGATGTCCGTAGCTAAAATTGTTTCTCCGTCTAGGCGTTCTAAAACGTGTGTCGAGTTCTTCACATAAGAATCAGTCTTACCAACTAGAAACCTTAATTTGCAGTCTAGATACTTTGCCAAATTGTAAGTAGGCGAATTAATCCCATTCACTGTTGGCCTCAACGGGTAACTTCCCTTATGTATCTTTGGAACACCGTAAATTCTAGAAGAGACTGGTACTCGGGAATAAGACCCTTGGCTGTGTCAGCGTACTTCGAATGTGTTTCATTATGTTTGTGTGAGTGCGTTGGCATGAAGATATGGCGCGAGCGATCCAGCCAATCACAGCGCTCGTGAATGGTTAGTTCTGGCAGTGCGAGAGTTCGGGAGGGTACGACACTGGACACGGGAAGTGCTGGACGCGACGGCGTGACGGACGAACAGTCTCGGAAAGGACTTGGAAAGTGGAGCGGTTTGCGCGTGATCGCGGCAGATAGAAATACTTCGGAGTGTCGACTTGTGAGATTCAAATGGTTCAAATGGCTCGGAGCATTATGGGACTTAACTGCTGAGGTCATCAGTCCCCTAGAACTTGAAACTACTTAAACCTAACTAACCTAAGAACATCACTCACATCCATGCCCGAGGCAGGATTCGAATCTGCGACTTGTGAGATTTCCGTGGCTTCTACAGTGAAGACGTTGTGTGCGTTTAGAAGTGAATATCTCGCAAGCTATGTTGTTGTTCATAGCTAATTACGTGCAGTAGGAATCTATTGTTTCCCTATTATTAAACTTATATTTTATTTAATTGCTGGACCATCGACACCAATAAGTGTTTTTAAGAAATGTACCGCATTTTCGAAAGTACTTCTACTATCGTACTCATCATTAAAGTCGTTAAGATAGTACCTGCAGATTTTATTTAATTGCAATCTTTCATTTATAAATTTATATGTTACTTTCATAATTCACAATTGCGGAGGGATAGACACCTTCGACCATTCGATTCATGTGTGTAGTCTTATCGTATATTGTAGACTCTACGCATCCCAGCCCCTAGACATCGAAACCAGCCAAAAGTTTTAATATTTCAACTCTGAGTCAGAGGGTGCGTAGTTGAGGGCCATCACATCATTTCGTATTGTTTTGAAAGCCCGTAGGCCGCAGTTCGTGAGGACGACAGTGTAGCAGGGTAACATTGTAGACCAATACTGTGGGAAATATGCAATTCATATGGCCTGTGAGACGCACATTTACATATTTACATAAGGTGATCCAAAAGATATAGCGAACTACAAATGACACGTGCTCACGTTGGAGTCACTCTCTTCTGCACCACACTGCAAGAAAAAACGACCTTTTCCAAATAAAGTGACCATTTTCTGCATTAGCGAGCACTCATATCCAGAAATGTCACTGGTTTGTAGTCATGGGAGTCCTGTGCGAAGGACAGCAAACGGAATACTAGGTGATGCATACGTAGGCGAAATGTATTGTATGTAACGGTAAGCGCTTAGTAGAACCGAAAAGCTGTGCAGACAGTGCTGAGGCAACCGCTATGTGTATCACTACCCTGTGGGTGAGATGGCTGTCATCCAGCGATGACGTCACATATCACAGCTTGCTGTCAGATATCGCACACACGCTCACTGTTGCGGCATTGCGACCCCGCATTACCAATAATTTCCTGGTACAAGCTGGCTCCCTGTCTGCCCCCTCTGAACAACGTAATTGATTATATGCCACTGGCAGACACAGGCACTGAAGTCCAGCATTCCTTTGCTATCTTCTATATCTATTAGAAGTACGTACGCTGCTCAGAGGGCTTTGATCAGCTCACACATGCGCAATAGATAATTTTCAGCATTTACACCTCGTGATGGCAACTTACTGTTTATCGTTTTCAGTGAGAAAGCAGCACCGATCTTAAAAAACAAACTTACGTAATCGAAGCGAACTGTAATCCTGTCCATCCCATAAAATTTGAAGACAAGTGATTGACAGTGATAAAACAAAAGGAGTATATACTACCGAAACTAACAACATTTTTAACTTTTTCGAACTTAAAATTAACACTAACAAATCGAAAATCACGACAGTCATCAAATCAAGGGAAATAAGAATATCTGAAATGGGAATTCACAAAAATAAATGGAACTGAGTAACATTGTCTCTTATTTTGGTACTATAATTAAAAAAGGCAACAAGTGCTGTGTGGATATCAACTAAGGAAATACAGCTGTACAACGTGTTTTACACAAAAATAAGACAAGTAGTATTTGACAACTAACTTATTACTGAGAAGATGAAACGCTTTTCCAATACTTTCATCTGGAAAGAACTGTGATACTGCTGCAAAGGGTAGAAACTGTAGAAAGCAATCAAGATACAGCTACGGCAGGTTTAAACCAAGATCAGACTGTGATATAAGAAAGCCAATGAAGAAATGTTAAAGGAAATAAAGGAACAAAGAAGCCTGATCACTACTATTCAGATGATCAATGTGAAACTTTATGTCACTGATTAGGATATAACACATTCTTAGAAAATAAGTTTGAAAGAAAAAAAGTAGTAGGAAACGTATGTGGAAGCCGTAGCATAAGGCAACAGGGGATTTTATAGAGGTAAATAGAAATAAAAATATCATTATCAAAATGCTTTGCTTTACTTATGTCGACAATAGCTGGCGTATTGTTCAGTTAAAAAATTTCGTCAACTATTGTTGTTTCGGTCTTTAACCCGAAAACTGGGCTGATCTAACCCTCCATGCTATTCTATGCTCTACAGGCCTCTTCATCTCTACATAACTACCGCAACCTACATTCATTTTAAACTGCGTACTGCACTTCAAACTTTGACTCGCTTTGCAATTCCCCCCCCCCCCCCCCCACGCCTCCACCCCTCAATACCTTCCATTAGAAATTGACGATTCCTTCAGAACGCGGCCTATTAGTCAAATTATGCCACAAATTTCTTTTTGTCCAATTCGATTCAACGCCTCTCCATTTGTACATAACCTATCCACCTTAGCTTCAGCATTCTCCGTACGGAACTCCTTTTGAAAAGCTTCCATTTCGTTCTTGTGTAACTGGTCATACTCCACGTTTCACTTCCATGCAAGGTACACTCCAGACAAATTACATCAAATGTTAACTAATTCCCTTTTTTCCGGAATTCTTTTTTTTGCTAGACCGATTTTGCGTTGTATGTGTTCACAGTAACTACTTCAACTATGGATTCTTGGTGGCACATTCTATGTCCTATTAACTAAACAAAACACTTTTTGCCTTCTCTCACAGAACTTATTTTTTATACCAGAGTTCCGTTCTCCAGTACACGAGTGATTCCATAGACTGCAACCAAACAAAGATCATCACATACGAACGTCTTAAGCTACCAGTTATCGACGTAAACTACAAAAGCCAACTCTATTGACTATTTCGTCGCAGTTACATTCGTATTACATAACCTCAAGACACTCTTTACGACAGCATTTACTCTATGAATAAGCTTACACCGTTGAAGAGCTATGTATGCAGGAATGGGTATATATGTGACTGTTTATGAACGAATGCACTAAGATGCTCTTCCTGTGTGGCAGTTACAAAATTAGCTAAAAGAAATGAGCTGAATTCCGTCTACTTATTTAATACCAAATCTGAGGATATACACAACAGTTTTTTTTTTTTAATTTTTATATTTCTAATTCAGTGTATGTAGGACTTTTTACCGCAAATATTTGCGGTTGTGGTTCAAGCAATACTGAGCAGAGGATGGATCCGGATTCTTTGCTTTTTAGCTTCTAGGGGTTCTCTGAGCCTTTTGCAGACTGACCACCCAGTCTCTCATACAGCAGGATTGACACCTTTGCAGACGGTCCTCTAGATCCAAACTTTTCGTGACTGCAGGTTGTTTATTCTTTCAAATGAAGAAGAACATCCGTGTAATGTCCATGGGATGTAGAACAACACTCGCAAACCCACGGTCCTTAAAATGTTGCTTATACTATCGAAAATTTCACTTGTATTTATAAGTCATTATTAGTTAATGAAAATTAGTATAATTCTAATTACTGTTATTATTTCTTTCCTTTCTCAGACGTTATGTCTGGTTAAAAATGGAACGTGACGCGGACCTTGATCAAGCGTGACTTCCTTTTAACTGTATGGCGTATGTTACATTGCATTTAGGAACTTTCGGGTAATTGAACATGTATCAATAATTACAGATTTCTGTAGTTCTATATATACGTTTGGATGTAGCTGTATTGCGTTGATGTACTGTTGGATATTGTGTGGTATGACTCCAGTAGTTGATGGTATAATTGGTATAATGTCAACTTTATCCCGATGCCACGTGTCCTTGACTTCCTCAGCTAGTTGGATGTATTTTTCAATTTTTTTCTCCTGTTTTCTTTTGTATATTTGTTGTATTGGGTTTGGATATTTCGATTAGTTGTGTTAATTTCTTCTTTTTATTGGTGAGTATGATGTCAGGTTTGTTATGTGGCGTTGTTTTATCTGTTATAATGGTTCTGTTCCAGTATAATTTGTATTCATCATTCTCCAGTACATTTTGTGGTGCATACTTGTATGTGGGAACGTGTTGTTTTATTAGTTTATGTTGTATGGCAAGTTGTTGATGTATTATTTTTGCTACATTGTCATGTCTTCTGGTGTATTCTGTATTTGCTAGTATTCTACATCCGCTTGTGCTGTGATCTACTGGTTCTATTTGTTGTTTGCATAGTCTGCATTTATCTGTTGTGGTCTTGGGATATTTAATAATATACTTGCTGTAATATGTGGTGTATATTGTTTGATCCTGTATTGCAATCATGAATCCTTTGGTCTCACTTTATATACTGCCTTTTCTTAGCCATGTGTTGGATGCGTTTTGATCGATGTGTGGCTGTGTTAGATGATACGGGTGCTTGCCATGTAGTGTTTTCTTTTTCCAATTTACTTTCTTTGTATCTGTTGATGTTATGTGATCTAAAGGGTTGTAGAAATGAAATTGCAGTTGTGTAGCCGATGTGTTTATATGAGTGATTGCTTTGTGTATTTTGCTAGTTTCTGCTTGTTCTATAAAGAATTTTCTTAAATTGTCTGCCTGTCCATAACATAGGTTTTTTATGTCGATAAATCCCCTTCCTCCGTCTTTTCTGCTTAATGTGAATCTTTCTGTTGCTGAATGTATGTGATGTATTCTATATTTGTGGCATTGTGATCGTGTAAGTGTATTCAGTACTTCTAGTTCTGTGTTACTCCATTTCACTACTCCAAATGAATAGGTCAATATTGGTATAGCATAAGTATTTATAGCTTTTGTCTTGCTTCTTGCTGTCAATTCTGTTTTCAGTATTTTTGTTAGTCTGTCTATATTTTTCTTTTAGTTCTTCTTTAATATTTGTATTATCTATTCCTATTTTTTACCTGTACCCTATATATTTATAGGCATCTGTTTTTTCTATCGCTTATAAACAGTAGCTGTGGTTATCCAATAAGTAATCTTCTTGTTTAGTGTGATTTCCCTTGACTATGCTATTTTTCCTACATTTGTCTGTTCTGAAAGCCATATTTATATCATTGCTGAATGCTTCTGTTATCTTTAGTAATTGGTTGAGTTGTTGATTTGTTGCTGCCAGTAGTTTTACACCATCCATGTATAGTAAATGTGTGATTTTGTGTTGGTATGTTCCAGTAATATTATATCCATAATTTGTATTATTTAGCATGTTGGATAGTGGGTTCAGAGCAAGACAGAACCAGAAAGGACTTAATGAATCTCCTTGGTATATTCCACACTTAATCTGTATTGTCTGTGATCTGATATTTGAATTTGTTTGGATATTAAGTGTGGTTTTCCAATTTTTCATTACTATGTTTGGGAACTGTATCAATTTAGGATCTACTTTGTATATTTCCAATATCTGTAGAACCACGAGTGGGGTACACTATCAAAAGCTTTTTGGTATCCAATGCATGTGTAGTGTAGTGACCTTTGTTTAGTTTTAGCTTGATATGTCACCTCTGCATCTATTATCTGCTGCTCTTTACATCCTTGTGCTCCTTTGCAGCAGCCTTTTTGTTCTTCATTTATAATTTTGTTCTGTGTTCTATGTGTCATTAATTTCTGTGTAATGACTGAAGTTAATATATTGTATATTGTTGGTAGGCAGGTTATGGGGCAATATTTTGCTGGGTTTGCTGTGTCTGCTTGATCTTTAGGTTTCAGATAAGTTAAGTGTATCAAGGACTGTGTATGGGTCTGCAATGTAACTGTTAAATAATTTAGTTAGATGTGAATGTGTTGAGGTGAACTTCTTTAGCCAGAAATTTGCTATTTTATCTTTTCCAGGGGCTTTCCAATTGTGCATAGAATTAATTGCTCTGGTGACTTCATGTTGCAAAATTATCACTTCAGGCATTTGTGGTATCATCTAGTATGTGTCTGTTTCTGCTTGTATCCACCGTGCATGTCTATTATGTTGTACCGGGTTTGACCATATGTTGCCCCAGAAGTGTTCCATGTCTGTTATGTTTGGTGGATTGTCTATTTTAATGTGTGTGATATCTATTGTCTGATAAAATTTCTTTTGGTTTGTGTTGAATGTTTGGTTTTGTTTCCTTTTATTTTCACTTTTTTTGTATTTTCTAAGTCGTTTGGCCAATGCTTGTAATTTCTGCTTCTTTTCATCTAATTTCCCTATCACTTCTTGTTGTGAGATTTTACCCAACCTTTTTCGTTTTTTGTCTGATATTTCATTTCTTATAAATTGTGATAGCTGTTCGATGTCTTTTCTCAGTTTCTCTATTTTGATCTGTAGCCTGTGTTGCCATGCTGGTTTTGTGGGTTTCTGCTGTGTGTTGGGTGGTTCTGATCTCTGCCTAGCGTGTATATTTAGTGTAGTGAGTGCTCCTATATAAACCAGTAGTTGTAACTCTTTCATGGTTGTATTTCCATTTATTTTGTTGTGTATGATTGTGTTGACAGTTGTTATTGTTGTTTCGACTTGTGGGTTATTTGGGGGTCTATGCAAGAAAGGTCTGATGTCTGTATTTGTGTCTTTGTATTCTATATATGTCAGCTGAAATTTTTCTTCTATATCTAACATCTGTGTCACTTCGTGTTCTATTTGTGCTTGTTCTGGTGGCTGTCTTAAGATTTCGTTTTCCTCTGATTGTTTAATTGATGCTTGTTGTACTTTGTTTGTTTGCTCCAGGATGTTTGAGTCCATTACTGTCTTTTCTTCTTCTTCTGATTGCACATTATTTTGTTCCAGTATTTGTTGTACTTGTTGTTTGATGTTTTCTAATTCTGACTGGGGTATCCTGTTATTTTTGATTATTATACGGATCTGATCAGCTAGTCGTTGTTCTGTAAAACATTTTAATTCTGGGTATCTGGTAATAAATGTTGTGTATACTTGTGATCTGTATCCAATTGTGTTGGTTCCTAAGTGTGTTGCTTGGTAATAACATAACATGAGGTGTCGGTTAAATTCATCTGACCATCTCAGCCTCTGTCTTTGTTTTCATTCTAGGAAGCATGTCCTGCAGAACACCTCTATTTAGATTTAAATCATTTACCGTGTGGCTAGCAGTGTCGTTACCATTGTGGACGGGCATAGGGTTCAAGCGTCGTCCCCGACCATGACAGCGCTTGTCCGAGACTTCTTTAGCTCTGCCTGAGCCAACTAATCACACTAATAGGGGGGTTAGCCCCATTAGTGGTTTGTTCTTTTCGTCGCCTTTTACGACTGGCAGAACATACCGGAAGCCTATTCTTTTCCCGGGCCTCCACGGGGTCCGTTATTATTATTATTATTATACTTTATTATTATTATTATTATTATTGTTTGTGGTTCAGTGGCGTAGTGAATATCTGTTAATTTGGTTTGTGACATGCGCGTCCTTAACTTACACCTACATGGAATCCGAACTACGTGTCGTTTATCCAGCGTCTTCACACTATCGAACGGTGAAGACTAGGTTAAAGGTAGAATAAAAAAATTTGTAGATCGTCCGTGATTAGATCCCGCAACCTTTCAGTTTCCACGTATGCGCTTTAACACTCTTTTTCTCGTTCTATCTATCTGTTTATTCGTCATTTTCGTCATTATTTCTGTGTCGATATCACATGATACCTCTGAAATTTCATCGATGAAATCTTCAATCAGTTCTCTTATTACAGTCGAATGACCGAACACTCTGAGTTACGATGCCGACAGTTTTGTCACAATGGACATAAAGAGTTGCGGTTGTCCAGTAGAAAGAACTGTTTTTAACGGAAGCATTAGGGAGTACCCTAATCAGTCTACCAATCATAAAAATGGTGGTAGTCGTGTAAATAGCACCAAAGAGTTGCTCCAACCGGTCTAAATACTCAACGACTCACGTACTGTAGATCACCAGGATAAACACCTAGCAAAGGTAACCTTTATCATTTATTTATTGTTCCACCTTGTTGTTCAGTGGGTACAGAAGAGATCTAGCAGGGTTCTTCAGTATCTTTTTGAGAAAGTTATCCATGATGGTGAATATAAATTCATCGTTTTCAGCTATTGTTTCTATTGTATTGAATCTCTGGTCACAGTCTTCTTGGGACATAGGCAATGAAAGGAAACTGTGGTGTATGTGATGGGTGTAAAGAGAAATCCGGGACCAAAGTGTCAGTAAAGGAGTCTTTCCAGTAAATCTTAAAATTATGGTTATTATTTTGCATATGAAGTTTGATGTCTAGTGAACTGATAGTAGATGCCCTTAACTCCATACTGATCAGTTTCTAAATAGAAGGGGAACCTTGGTGCCGTCATTCATAAAAAGGCAAACTGACCTCTACTGTGAACATAGCTCTACTCTGGTGTACGTTTATTCAATGTTAACCACAAAGGCAAACGTTTGTTCATACATTGAGTGTAATAGGCAGTGACTCGATTACTAAATAACGCCAATAATCTAATACCAAGATCAAAGGAAACAAAGATTCCGCAGAATATGTGAAGAAGGCAGCAGAAAAACTCTGGATAAAACTAGAAAGTTTGACCTAATTTCACGTACGTGGTAATGTATGCACTTGAAATTGGTGCTCATGCAGCTTACTCATATGGACAACACAGATAAAGAAACGGTTTCAGACATTACTGAGACGTTTTCCCATCAAAAGAAGAATTTAGAGCAATTACTGTCGTTTGAGAAGTTAACTCTAATCTCAAAAAAGTCAATCCGATTTGCAGATAGAATTTTGAACTTACACCTTATTCTTATGTTTCACTTATACATACAAATCAAATCTATTTACTGGCAGTGCTCCAATTTAATGACAAGTATTAACGTTGTATGCACGGTAGGAGTCTGCTGCGCTCTGTGAGATTCATCTTCAAGCTAGGTGCTATCGTTTCTGTTCTTTATCGAGAAAGCGTCTAATATGATTACATTTGATTCTGGACCTGTGATGGAGACGGATATAGCATTATAGATGACACAGGTCATTATACAAGTTGGTTGAACTGCATAAAGGGAGATTGGTTTATAAATATCTCTCCGCGCACAAGGTGAAGCTTAATTAGGTTCTTTACGCCTCAGTCATTTCTAATAAATTATTTCAGGATTTCAGGAATTTATTATGGTATGGATAAGTTGAAAGTTTTTTTTCTGCGAGTGATCCTGCAGGCGATCATTAATTAATTTCACAAACCTCGCGTGAAAGTCGTGGAGCACTACAATCCGGAACGCATTGCACTGAAAGCAGGCGTATACCCACCACTACTTTCTTCACTAAAACTAAACTAAACTCTGCTCCAACAGGCCATGAAGGCCCAACGCTTCCGATCGGCAGCCGTGTCACCCTTAACCCACAGGCGTGGCTGGATGCGGATGTGGAGGGGCACGTGGTCATCACACCGTTCTCCCGGACGTATGTCAGTTTACGAGGCCAAAACCGCTCTTCTCAGTCAGGTAGCTCCTCAGTTTGCCTCACAAGGGCTGAGTGCACCCCTCTTGCCAAAAGCGCTCGGCAGACCGGAGGTCACCCATCCAAGTGTTATCCCAGCCTGACAGCGCTTAACTTCGGTGGTCTGACGGGAACCGGTGTTACCACTGCGGCGAGACCGTCGGCCTACGTTCTTTACGGATGACAGAAGCTGCATTACTGATGTTTCATTAGAATTTGTGGACGTTTTCAGAATCAATTTCAATGCAAAGACAGTTACAAAACTTAATTAAATATTTTATTTCAAATTTATCAGTCTCCAAGGATAGGAGACAATTTGAACTTATCAAAATCAACCCTGTCATAAGCGGAAAAGAAGCAAATATCAAATACTTTCCAAACACGATACCGAATCGTCTAGGAGTAGATCTAGAATAAGCCCTGTAGAACTATACTGAGCAGAGTAAATTAAGCAGACATAGCAGCGGCTACAACAACTATAAAGTAGGAAGGACGACAAATTCTTAGTCATTAAAAAACCTAGTTAGGATTGAGAGGAGCAATGTGATTGTGACTATAGCAGATAAACGAGGTACTGTACAGCAGTTACCTAAAACTGATTATACAGCCCCAAGTTGAAGAATTTTTCCTCTCATTGCAGTAAAACAATAGAAAGATCCAACGATTCCATACAAAGTCGAGTCGAAGCAGTTAGTAAATAAATCCTTCAGTATCTTTTTCTCTAAATGTGATAGTAAGATGTTCTTCAAATGAATCCCAGGGGTCCTCACCAGTGTAAGGTATCGAAACGCTACAGAGCAGAAGTGTGAGTCCGAGATTTGGTATCTGCAACAAAAGCACTAGTGTATAATATTGCCAGGAGGATAAACATCAACATGAAGAAAATACTAAAATATACAGTTAAGAACAGCATAGATTGAGTAAAGAAATTAACAGATGTTACGTTAGTCCTCCATATGTACACATCCTGTTCTCAAGCTTTCCTGTGAAAGACTGAATAGATGTTGTGTCACAGTTATTGTAGTTACACAACATTAATCCAGAAGAAATGCGTACCATAATAAATATAGTAGAGTGTTTGTTTAAATGAACGTTATTTCTGCTTACGAGGTAGCTACTACAAAGAAGCAAAAGATCTGTCAACGAGCTCATGATTATTCCCCTTACTAACTGAAATGTTCGTGGACAAGAGGGAGCCTCATTTTCGTAGCAGCCACCCACTGGCAAAATATGTAGTGCAGGTATGTTGACAGTATTTTTATGTAGAAACGTTACAATAGACAACTCCAGAAGTTCTTCAGAAATATGAACCTGTGGCATACTGATATAAAGGTCAATATGGAATTAGGAGGTTTAGCCACTAACTTCCTAGACATCAACCTAGAAAATAAGGTCAGTGGAGTTAGCTAGCCCACCATTAATTTCCTACACATCAGCTTACAAAATAGCAACTAGAAACCTCAAATTTACTTGAAGAATCCGTTTACTGACATGTTCATCTCGGCTTCCTCTACAAATCTAAAACCTCAGGAGGCCACCACATGAACCACGGCCACTTTTGTGTTCTCAGTCTCAATAGGACTATGACCAGGAATTTAACAAAACAAAAACGGTAGCTACAAATAATAAGTTTAAAGTCAACATTGGCGAGAACACTAGAAATGAAAAGCTGAGCAGGCAAGTCACATCTCTACTCTACCCACTACACAATATAGATGGACCAAAAGGAAAATGATGCAATTTACCATTTATAAGTAACATTTTCGATAGCGTAAACAACATTTTAACGATAAGGGTTTTCTCTGTGTTCTTGTATTTTCACAGACATTTGGTAGATGTCCGTTCAGTTTAAACGCTAAACAACCAACGACCAAGTAAAGAGGAGTATATAAAATCATCTACCAAGAATGACAGTCCAGATGTATAAGACCGACAGTGTCTTCACGCTGTCCTAGGTTCAGAGAACACCAAATAAGTTGGAGATTAAGGATGCTAGATTCATCCTTTGCCTAACACTGCTTGAACCAGAACCACACGTATGTAACATATGTAAGAACTAGGCACGTTCGTCATTAGACAGTGCCCGCGATCTTGCAGATGACCGGGTTTGGGGTAGTGGCGCGTCTTCAGATCAGTCAGGCAAAAATTAATTAATAACTGATTCAACACTGATTACGAAACTTCAGTATTTTAAGAAATTGGTTACACTGCAAGGCATACCATTTGGTACAGTTACAGAGTAATGTATCGATACAGAGCTGCAAGTTCCCTGTCAGGGCTAAAAATACACTAGCCTGCTAAGACTTTATAATACAGTTTTCAATAACCAAATTAGTGTAACGCTTGTAGCGCTGACATGTGCCCAACATCTGCAGAAAATGAATTCACATATAAAAAACATTCCTAAATAAAATAACAATGATAATGGTTATAATTTAAATAGTTAAAAATCGTTAAAACAATTTTAAGAAACATTTCAAAAGAATATTATAAGTGTGTCTTCTTTCTACCTGATGTTCGTAGAGGAAGTTTCTCCCGAGCCAGATCGCACACAACGCCATGCTTTTTAAGTTTCCTCTGCCTTTTCCATTTCTCCGCCGTCAGCACGCTGAGGGCCGCTGCAGCTGCAGCTTCTCAGAGCGTCCTTCCTCATCCCAAAGTTGGGCTAAAACATGCCTTTAAAAATTTCTTAAGAATTCATAACGCTAAGTGACTGTGTTCGATAAGCAGCTTTTTCTGGGGTTTTCATCGGTTGGGCGTAAACTTCCGTTTCGCCCAGCACGTTCAGATTAAAATTTTTCGTAGCTCTGTGTAGCACCTCCATGTGTCCATTCGTTCTGCTAACATCACGTTTGCCGTATTTGATACGCTTTCGAGGTGCAATCCGACTACTGTGATTACAATATTCCATCGAATGGCTCCCAAAATTTCGTCCAGTACGTCCTGTATAATACTTGTCACAGTCCGCACATTTACTATTGTATAATCTGCGATTACTGTATTTGTTTTATTTTACCGTTGTTGGTTTACACTTCAACTTGCGTGATACCTGACGTTCATTTTGAAACGACACGTTTTTTAGAAAGAATTTAAGAGTCATGCCAAATTCTGTCCAATTGTTGCGTCAGATCTTCAAAATAAAGAGCTATTGGAGGGCCCTGCTAATAATGCTCCAAACCCTCTCAGTTGAGAATTCATCTGGCGAGCTTTCTGGCAAAGGTAGGCTAAAGCAAGCACGGAGACAAGCAGTAGATATTCTCATTGTGCGGGCGAGCATTATCTTGCTGACATATAAGCCCAGAATGGCTTACCGTGAAAGGTTGAAAAACCTGTTCTAGAATATCGTCGACGTACCGCTGTGCTGTAAGGATGCCGCGAATGACAATGAAATAGATTCTCCTATGAAAAGAAAAGGCGCCACAGACCATCACTCCTGCCTCTCGGGTCGTATGGCAGGCGACTGTCAGGTTGGTATCCCACCATTATCTGGAGCGTCTCCAGCCTGGAATCTCATTGACTGGAGTAGAACTGTCTTCAGTGATGAGTCCCAACTTGAACTGAGCCCAGACGACAAGCGAAAACGTGTCTGGTGAGTCCACAGACAGATGCATACCAACCCGACTGTCGCCGGTTATGCGATCCGACAACCAGGAATGATGGTCTGGGGTGTCATTTCTTTTCACAGCAGGATCTCTTTGGTTGTCATATGCGGCCCCCTTACAGTACAGTAGTACGTCGACGATAGTGTGGAACAGATTGTGCTGCCATTCGTGGCAAGCCATCCTGTTCTTACGTTTCTGGAAGATAATGCCCGTCCGCACACATCGAGAGTTTCTACCGCTTGTCAGATCCTGCCTTGGCCAGCAAGGTCATCGGATATCTCCGCAACTGCGAGATTTTGTAGCAGTATGGGCACAGCCCAGATCAAGTCTGGATTTTGATGTCATAACGTGTCAATTGGACAAAATTCGACACGTTATCCCTTAGGAGGACATCAACAGCACTGTCAGTCGACGCCAAGCCGAATAATTGCTTGCACGAGAGACGGATGTGGACCAACGCGTTGATGACTTGCTCAGTTAGTGAAACGCTTTCTCTTTCAGCAAATGATCCATTTTTTTCTGAAACTGTAAGCATTTGTTTGTGTGTAGATGTGCATTATATCTACTGATTTCCGTTCCACTGGATATTTTCTTCTTGTTGAGCCTTGTCTTTCCGTTCATCGACCAACAATTTTATCAAACTTAGGGTCCTTAAAACTGACACGTTTATGCGAACACTTCTTGTACCGTACTGAACAGAACAGGCACGCAGTTCACAAGGTGCGCTCTAATAAACATCAACGCCTGTCAACAACAAGTGTTAGCGACAAACAAAGAACGCGCTAATGCGATGCGATCACAATAAAATATTGTAGGTTTGGGGATTTAAGTAAGATGCGTTGGATACAGAAGCATTTCACCAAAACTAACCTTGGGAAACTAGTTTGAAAATTTTCGGGTGGTCTGAGACAACACACCTCGTGAGTTAAGGGTGGTTTTTGGAGGCGAATCTGAGGTTGTTTCCCCGGTTTGATAGATCACAAGTGCCTTATATCCAACCGTTCGTTTGAAGTTCCCTAAACAACTATGGAACGTTGTAGACAGATAGAGTTTACATTCTGTATAATAATTATCAGCACTTGGTGCTTAGGAACACTACAAAGGAAAAGTACCAACACCACAAAATACTGCAAAGAAGAAAACCTAGTACTAAAACTGGGAAACAGAAATAGGAAAATAAATCTACTTTCTACCACCACGGAACTTCATCCCTCAACGAATTACCCAACTACTAGACTGCGCAAGCTCCCTTTCTCTAAAATGCGGGTTTCAATTTATTTAAATTTTAGTTAAGTGCGCTGTCAATTTACGAGTGCTACTACTGCGTCTAAGCTTATGTTTGTTTTATAATTTATGTCAGGGTGAAATATCACAATAAAGGGCCTAAATAAACATCCACGGAAAATTTATGGTAGCAGTATGAGAATCATAACTGTTTTACTGTCTGATTGCGTTAAAAAATGACCGCCCCATTGGGCGACATTAACAAAACTAGAGAACACTGTTATAGATAGAGTGCAAGGGCAATGGAGGAAGTGTATTGACATTCTCTTGAACAACTTCTTTTTGTTACAATTTTAAACGCAGCAAATATTTTAAAATCCCAAGATCACAAATAAGAGAAATAGTTAATATATTCCCTGACACAATAAACAATAATGATACTAACAATCACATACAATTTCAAACAGTCGATTCCAATGACCTAGGTGAGTTGAACGAGTAACTGAATGAGAGGAACGCCCCAACAAGTACATACACACATCAAAAAAAGCTTTGCATCACCCCAGTTCCCAGATCTCGTGAAGACAGACGTCGACTGTGGATATTGTATCACAGACACAGTCCCCTTGACTGTTCAGATATGTCACTAAACCTGCCCAAAGATATAAACAAACATGCATGAGCAGCGCCTATTAATGAAGAGGTCCGACAGCCGATCAGTAGGCCGCCCAAAGGACTACTACTGCAGTGGATTCCCGCTGCCTACGCATTATGGCTCGGAAGAACCCTGGCAGCAACGCGACCATGTTGAATAACACTTTCCGTGCAGCTACAGGACGTCGTGGTACGACTAAAACTGTGCGCAGTAGGCCGCATGATGCGTAACTTCACTCCCGACGTCCATGGCGAGGTCCAACTTTGCACCCACGACACCATGCAGCGCGATACAGATGGGCCCCACAACAAAACGAATGGACCGCTCAGGACTGTCATCATGTTCTCTTGCCAAATAAGTGTCATATATTCCTTCAACATGACAATCGTTGGAGACGTGTTTGGAGGCAACCCGGTCAAACTGAACGCTTTGGAAACACTGTCCAGCGAGTGCAGCAAGATGAAAGTTCAGTGCAATTTTGGGGTGGCATTATATGGGGTCGACGTACGCCGCTGGTGGAGATGGAAGGCGCCGTAACGGCTGTAGGATAGCGAGCGATAGTGCTACCATATCGGCAGCATATTGGTGAGGCATTCGTCTTCAAGGATGACACTTCGCGCCCCCATCGTGCACATCTTGTGAATGACTTCCTTCAGGACAATGACTTCGCTCTACTAGAGGGGTCAGCATGTTCTCCAGACATGAACCCTATCGAACATGCCTGGGACAGACTGAAAAGTCTGTTTATGGACGACGTGACCCACCAGCTACTCTGAGGGATCTACACCGAATAACCTTTGAGGAGTGGAACAGTCTGGAAGAACAGTGCCTTGATGAACTTTTGGATAGTATGCCACGACGAATACAGGCATGCATCAATGCTAAAGGACGTGCTACTGGGTATTAGACGTACAGGTGTGTACAGCAGTCTCGACCACCACCTGCTAAGGTCTCGCTATATGGTGGTACAACATGCAATGTGTGGTTTTCATGAGCAATAAAAAGGACGGAAATGAGGTTTATGTTGATCTGTATTCCAATGTTCTGTACAGGTTCGGGAATTCTCGGAACCGAGGTGATGGAAACTTTTTTTTGGTGTATGTAGATAAATGATTTTGAGAATGCACCACCTTAAATCATGCAATATTTAACATTGCGTTCATGAACAAGACTGCCACAAAAGTTACATATCCAAGGCAGCACAGATTACGTGTGTGTTCACCAAATAAAATTTTTATTGTATGAAATAGTACCGGTACAACAACCGGACTCAGCTTCCACTAAAACACATCGGCTAAGACTTTCAGCAGCTCACAACAGGTTCCAATACCAGCAGGAAGTCTTGCCTAACCGCTTATAAAAACGCAGCGGAGTTCAATGGCAGCGGCACTGACATCGGTAGTGACCAAAAGGTTAACGCGGTGGTGCGGCGAGCGGCGTGCTGAGGGAAGGCGCGCCGACTCATCGACGCTTGCAGACGGACGCCTGCATCACAAGAAGGCAAGGACCGGCTGGCGGCAGACGGCGCCACACTCGCAACGCTCCCGTCGCAGCGCCGGCGAGGCGGCGCGGGAATTCAAGTCGCCACAACTCGTGACGACTTTATGGCGGCACGAACAAAAAGTATTATCTCCAAGGATGAAACTATTGTCGTAGCTTCTCCGATGATATGAAATCAACACGCTACGCAAAAGTACTGAAAATGGGAAGAGAAAACGTTCATATCAGTTGACTCTATAAAACCATTGATCATTGAACTACAAACATTACACACTGAAGCACAAAAGAAACTGTTACAGGCATGCGTATTCAAATACAGAGATATGTAAACAGGCACAATACGGCATTGCGGTCGGCAACGCCTGTATAAGACAACTAGTGTCTGGCGCATTTCTTAGATCGGTTACTGCTGCTGCAATGGCAGGTTATCAAGATTTATGTGAGTTTGAACGTGGTGTTATAGTCGGCTCTCAAGTGATGAAACACAGCATCTCCGATGTAGCGACGAAACGGGAATTTTCCTGTGCGACCTCTTCACGAGTGTACCGTGAATATCAGGAATCCGCTGAAACATCAGATCTCCAAAATCACTGTCGTGAATGCATCGCTGTGGCCGGAAAAAGATCCTGCAAGAACGGGACCAACGACGACTGAAGAGAATCTTTCAAGGTGACAGAAGTGCAATCCTCCCGCAGATTGCTGCAGATATCAATTCTGGGCCGTCAACAAGTGTCGGCGTGTGAACCATTCAACGAAACATCATCGATAAGGGCTTTAGGAGCCTCGGCCCGACAGCACCGACATTGGATTGTTGATGACTGGAAACATGTTGCCTGATCGAACGCGTCTCGTTTCTAATTGTATCGAGCGGATGGACGTGTACGGGTATGGAGACAACCTCATGAATCCATGAATGCTACATGTTATCAGGGGATTACTCAAGCTGATGGATGGTTGTAAAGGGTGGGGCGTGTGCAGTTGGAGTGATATGGGACAGGTGATACGTCTAGATAAGACTGTGACATGTGAGACGTAAGCATGCTGTCTGAGTACCTGCATCCATTCACGTCCGTTGTTCATTCCGTCAGACTTGGGCAATTCCAGTGGGACAATGCGATACCCACAAGTCCAGAATTGCTACAGAGTCGCTCCAGGAACACTCTTCTGAGTTTAAACACTGCCGCTGGCCACCGAACTCCCCAGACATGAACATTATTGAGCATATTTGAGATGCCTTGCAATGTGCTGTCCAAAAGATACCTCCACTCCCTCGTACTTTTACGGATTTATGGACACCCCTGCAGGGTTCATGGTGTCAATTCCCTCCAGCATTACTTCAGACGTTAGCCGAGTCCTTGCCATGTCGTGTTGCGGCACTCCTGCGTGCTCGCGGAGGCCGTACACGATATTAGGCAGGTGTACTAGTTTCTTTGGCTCTTCAGTGTATAATCGTCCAATAATATTACAGGCACTGAACGTCGTAGAACAAATTTTCTGGCAATCTTTAAAAAATATTAATAATAACTGCAACAGCCCTGACTTTCGCAATGTCATATTTGTATTACTTTTTCAGAAAACATCCGCAGGTTGTAAATATTGCCTTCCCAGATACTACATTCCCCAGAAAGCAAAGTTAGGTGGCCTCCGAGACTTTCCTTGCAGTGTACATGCAACCATTTTTTCTGGTTAGAAGGATTTTTTCCTATATAATGCCCTCCTCTCATTACTCAGAAAAAGTTTAAACTTCATTATCCTCGCTTTTACAAATGCCATTAATAACAATAAACTGTATGAAACTGGAGGGTTACGCCACTCCTGTTGTGCTACTCTAACACCTTCCCAGCGGACTTTGTAACCTGAGGGCAGACGGGCCAGATTGCTGCCTCCGTAATTGTGACGTATCGGTCACAGGGGTACTGAGTGGGTGTAGTGAAAGCCTCCGCTCCGCAACTGACAAGAGGGCTACGCCTATTCATCACCGATTTCGTTAATATTTATGTATACAGGGCTTGGCCAGAAACGGAAGTGATAGAAGTGGTAGCGTTTGTAGAAAATAGCATTTGTGCCGCGCGTCGGACAAGGCATTAGCCACTTATGTTAACTGTTAAGTTCCAGGCAGCGTTTGGCACAGAGAAAAGAGTACATGCAGAACGGTAATCAGAGATCTGTCGGGTCAAGACCTGGAGCAGAAAATTTTTAATTTTCGATTTTTGCGTTACTAACACTGAAAATAAGCCAAAATAATGTTTAATTTATTGGATTTATTGATATTTTCGTAAAAGTCATGAATGAAAAAGCCAAAGGAAAATATGGGATTGCAAATATATTTCCAGGAAGGTATTATAAGGTGTCTACGTGAACTTTGTATACAAAACTACATACATTTCTTACTTTAGAGTTAATGATATACATGTGCTGCGGTGATAATTATCATAAAAACAGGTGAAGCAGATATCTTCTTGGCATCTAGAACACGTTATAAACGCCGTATTTTTAAAGTTACGTAGTTGTTGTAAAATACCTACAGAAAACACAAAATTGGTTTACATTCATAACAGGTTCGCTCTCAATGCACAGTATGGCAGCAGACAACTTGAAGCCCAACATTTTGCCACGTACTGGCAAGGATAACTAGTGATGTACTACGAAATGTGTTTTACTGCAATCTTTTCGGGATGTTATTTCTTTCTCTCGCTCGATGAGATAAGAGCAATGTTCAAGCTTGTTGATGAAATTCTTTACCTGACGTAAGAAATAGACATCTTAGGTTTGCACTAGAGGAGTGCAACTGTTCGATGTCAATTCCCAACTTGAAAAACCTCGTCGTATAATTGTGTGCCGCGCGGGATTAGCCGAGCGGCCTTTGGCGCTGCATTCATGAACTGTGCGACTGGTCCCGGCGGAGGTTCGAGTCCTCCCTCGGGCATGGGTGTGTGTGTTTGTCCTTAGGATAATTTAGGTTAAGTAATGTGTAAGCTTAGGGGCTGATGACCTTAAGCAGTTAAGTCCCATAAGATTTCACACACACTTTTTTGTATAATTGTGGATTTATTTGTCTTCCCAACGAGACAACTAATAGAAGAAATTTATTCTTCTGCAGGTAGTACACGTAGGGTGTGAGCACATCAGTCAATTTTTTTTTGTATCGAGCCATTGTAAGTTTCCCAAATGTTAAAGAAGTAATGAAGACGTTTCTACATTTTGCTGCGTATCTTTGAATCCTCAGTCCAGAAGAGTCAGTACTCTCTAGCAAGCGTACGTAGTCTGTTACCAATAATGTTGCAAGTACAGTTACAGCATATTGCGCTGTACATGAATGGGTAATTTGTTCATGTTTCGGTTTATTTTCAGTGTACGTAACGCAAATACTGAAAGTAGGAGGTAAAAACAGTTTCCACAAAGACACTTGTCTCTATGAGCCAAGCATTTCCATTTTGTAATCTGACCATGAAAAAAAGATTAAGTAACCAGCGAAAGGATAACCTTCCACGGATCGTGCCGTGGAATGTCTGAAGCTTGAACATGGTAGGGCAACTAGAAAATATGAAAAGGGAAATGCAAAGGCTCAATCTAAATAGAGTAGGAGTCAGTGAAGTGAAATGGAAAGACAAGGATTGCTGGTCGGATGCGTATAGGGAAATATAAACAGCAACAAAAAATGGTAAAACGGGAGTAGGTTTTGTTAAGAATAGGAAGATACAGCAACGATTTTGTTACTGAGTTCAGTTCATTGATAGGTTTGTCCTTATTGGAATCAACAGCAAATCAACACCGACGACGATAATTCAGGTACACATGCCTACGTCGCAAGTTGAAGGTGAAGAGATAGAGGAAATATATGAGGATATTGAAAGGGTAATATAGAATGTAAATGGAAGTGAAAATCTAGTAGTCATTGGGGATTGGAATGCAGTTGTAGGGGAAGAAGAAGAAGAAAAGGTTACAGGAGAATATGCCGGAGGTATACTTGGGAAAGGCCCGCTGATGTGGGAAGATTTCAGTTAGGTTACATCATGGTCAGACAGAGAATCCGAAATCAGATACTGGATTGTAAGGCGTACCCAGTCGCATATATAGACTCAGATCACAATTTCGTAGCAATGAAGAGTAGGCTGAAGTATAAGAGACTAATCAAATGGCTCAAATGGCTCTGAGCACTATGGGACTTAACATCTGATGTCATCAGTCCCCTAGAACTTACTACAACTACTTAAACCTAACTAACCTAAGGACAACACACATATCCATGCCCGAGGCTGGATTCGTACCTGCGACCGTAGCGGTCGCGCGGTTCCAGATTGAAGCGCCTAGAACCTCTCGGCCACACAGGCCGGCAAGAGACTAATCAGGAAGAATCAATGTGCACAGAAGAGGGACACGGAATACTAAGAAATGACGAGATACGCTTGAAGGTCCCTAAGGATATAGACAGAGCACTAAGGAATAGGTCAGTAGGTAGTACAGTTGATGAGGAATGGACGTCTCTGAAAAGGGCAATGACGGAAATTAGAAAGGAAAACATAGGTAGAAAGAAGGTAACTGCGAAGAAACCAAGGGAAACAGAAGAAATACTTCAGCTGATCGATGAAAGAAGCAAGCACAAAAAAGGTTCACGGAAATTCAGGAATACAGAAACACAAGTCGCTGAGGAATGAAGTAAACAGGAAGTGCAGGGAAGCTAAAACGAAATGGCTGCATGAAGCGTATGAGGAAATCGAAGAAGAAATGACTGTCGGCAGGACTGACTCAGCATATAGGAAAGTCAAAGCAACCCTCGGTGGAACTAAAAGCAAGGGCGGTAACATTAAGAGTGCAACGGGAATCCCACTGTTAGATGCTGAGGAGAGCTCGCATAGGTGGAAAGGGTACATTGAAAGCCTCTATGACGGGTAAGATTTAGCTGATATGATAGAAGAAGAAACAGGAGTCGATTTAGAAGAACTGGGGATCCAGTATTAGAATCAGAAATTCAGATAGCTTTAGTGGACTTAACATCAAATAAGGCAGAAGGGATAGATAACGTTCCATTAAAATTTCTAAAATCATTGGGGGAAGGGGCAACAAAACGACTATGCACGTTGGTGTGTAGAATGTATGAGTCTGGCGACATACCATCTGACTGCCGGAAAAATATCATCCGCACAAGTCTGAAGACTACAAGAGCTGACAAGTGCAAGAATTATCTCACAGTTTAACATCTTATGCATCCAAGCTGCTGAGAAGAATAACATACAGAAGGATGGAAAAGAAAATTAAGGATGTGTTAGGTGACGATTAGTTTGGCTTTAGGGAAGGTAAAGGCACTAGCGAGGGAATTCTGACGTTGCAGTTGATAATGGAAGCAAGACCAAAGGAAAATCAAGACACATTCATAGGATTTATCGATCTGGAAAAAGCGTTCAACAATGTTAAATGGTGCATAATGCTCGAAATTCCAAGAAAAGTAGGGGTAAGCTATAGGGAGAGACGGGTGATATACTATACGTACAAGAGCCAAGAGGGAATAATTAGAGTGGACTACCAAGAACGAAGAACTCGGTTTAAAAAGCGTGCAAGACAGGGTTATATTCCTTAGCCTCTACTATTCTGTCTGTACGTCAAAGAAGTAATGAGAGTAATAAAAGAATGGTTCAGGAATGGAATTAAAATTCAAGGTGAAAGGACACCAGTGATACGATTCGCTGATCACTTTGCTATCCTGAGTGAAAGTGAAGAAGAGTTACATGATATGCTGAATGGAATGAACAGGCTAATGAGTACAGAAGATGGAAATAAATCAAAGAAAGACGAAATTAATGAGAAGTAGCAGAAATGGGAACAGCGAGAAACTGATTGACAGCCACGATGTAAATGAAGTTAAGGAATTCTACTACCTAGGCAGCAAAATAACCAATGACGGACGGACCAAGGACGACATAAAAATCAGACTAGCACTAGCAGAAATGGCATTCCTCGCCTAGAGAAGTCTACCAGTATCAAACATAGGCCTTAATTTGAGGAAGAAATTTCTGAGGATCTATGTTTGGAGCACAGCGTAGTATTGTAGTGAAACGTGGACTGTGGGAAAACCGGAACAGAAGAGATCCAAACATTTTATATGTGTTCCTACAGACGAATGTTGAAAATTAGGTGGACTGATTCGGAAAGGAATGAGGAAGTTATACACAGAATCGGAGGGGAAAGGAATATGTGGAAAACACTGAGAAGCAGAAGAGACAGGATGATAGGACATCTGTTAAGACCTCAGGGAATGACTTCCATGATACCAGAGAGAAGTGTACAGCGTAGAAACTGTAGAGGAAGATAGAGTTTGGAATACATCCAGCAAGTGCTACTCTGAGATGAAGAGGTTCTCACAGGACTGGAACTCGTGGCAGTCCACATCAAAACCGTCAGAAGACTGATGACTCAAAAAAGAAAAAAAATGGACTCTGTGCGCTGTAGCAAACGCTGCCTGGGATTTAGACGCACATAAACGGCTTTTGCTCCGCCTGAGCTGCGTAAAAAAAAGCATTTTTTTTCCAAACTCTTTTGCAACCTGTCGTTCCAAAAACCACGACTTACGTTTCTGACAAAGATTAGTACATACTATAAATTTGAACGAAATTGGTGATGACAATTAAGGGCGCGTTCTCCAATGGTTCCTGCCAGGGGCCGTGTGTGATGATTACCTGTACCTTTCCGTAACCATAGAGGAGCGAGGCCCTTTCCAGCAAAGCAGTACCTGACGTAAACTGCTGCTTTAATCGAGAATGCCTCCACGCCAGCCGTCGAAGCAATTTGGGTTATCCAGCTTCAATTTCAGCCAGCCGCTGCCTCCGCTAGCCACCGGCGTGTGGGCCGCATCTAGGACTGCTGCTGCTCTGGGTTAAACTGTCCAGCTGATGCCGGCGTCTACATCAACCTACTCTTGGATGCCTCCAGGGGGTCGATGGTCCGAAGTCCACGTTCGGGTGCCTCGTGGACTGGATACACTGCGAGCTGCTGGTTGGCCAGTGCATTGCGCCCGACTTGCTGCCGAAGCTACGTCGTGCCCAACTCTGCAGTCATGACCCAGGTCCACAAACGCCGAGGCGGTGACTGGTTCATCACTGCGGCCGCCTGTCCAACGTGGCATCCTTGCACTGATGACCGTCTCCCACTGCTGCGCATTGAACTAAGCAAGGACCGCCGCCTGCGATTATTCCACGCTGCTTGTGGAACTAAAATAACTACACCACTGACGGTGGTTTTCGCTACTGAGTCTGCCCCTCAAACTACTCTGCACAACAGCTGGTGTCTGATGTTTTCATGACTGTAAGGCAGCATGTCAACTATAATTTAGGAATCTCTTCATGATTCACTGTAACCTTTTATACCCCACATTTGTGTAATCACTTGCATTAACGTGAGAGACGAATCTTGAAATTCGTTTCCGTAAGTGGTTGCCGGCCTCAGATGACTGCTGTATGGATGTTCACTTGCAGCACAGACTGCATGCTGACGTGCGAAAGAATGCCTCTTGCAATTCTCCTTGGTGTTCCTGGATATTGCGGCGACGGTTTTTTTTTAATCCAGCTACCTTAATGCTAGACGACCATTTCCCGCTACATCTTTATAGAGTCCATAGTCCCACAACTCATCCTCTGAAGAGCCCACAGTGTGAACGGTACGACTACTATTCATTTGTATTTCGAGTTTTTACTTTAACAGGTATACGCCATATCGAATCAATTATTACACTCCAAAATAAAACAACCGACGCACCACGAAGAATTTATCCGAATGGGACGGAAGTCGATAGATGTGATCTACATGCACAGAAAAACAAATGATTACAATTTATTGAAGAGGCAGAGATTCACAGACTGAGCAAGTCAATAACGCGTTAGTCCACCTCTGGAGCTTATGCACGAAGTTATTCAGAGTGACTTTGATTGATAGAGTTGTTAGATAACCTACTAAGGGATATGATTATGCCCAATTGGCGCGTTAGATCGTCAAAACCGCGAGATGGCTGGAGAATCCTGTCCGCAACTCTCCAAACGTTCTTCATTGGAGAGTGATCAGTCGACCTTGCTGGCCAAGGGATGGTTTGGCCAGCACGAGACAAGCAGTAGAAACTCACACTGTATGCACGCGGGCATTATCTAGCTGAAATGTAAGCGGAAGATGGCTTTCCATGAAGAGCAACCAAACGGGGCGTAGAACATCGTCGACGCACCGTTGAGCTGTAACGGCGCTGCGAATGACAACCGAAGGGGTCTTACTGTGAAAAGAAATGGGATCCCAAACCATAACTTCTGGTTGTCGGGTAGTTATGGCTGGTGAGTCAGGTTGGTATCCCACCTCTACCTGGGGCGTCTTCAGACACGTCTTCACTGGTCATCGGGGCTCACCTAGAAGCGGGATTATCACTGAAGATAGTTCTGCTCCAGTCAATGATTTTCCAGGCCGAAAATGTGTCTGGAGACGCCCCAGACATGATACCAACCTTACTGCCGACCAGCATGTGGCCCGACAACCAGCAGTGACGGTCTGGAGTGCTATTTGTTTTCATAGTAGAACCTCTTTGGTTGTCGTCTGGGGCATCTTTTCAGTACAGCGATTGGTCGACGATATTCTACAAGCCTTTATGTTGCCCTTCATAGCAAACTATCCTGAGCTTACATTCCAGCAAAATAATGGCCACTCGCACAGGATGAGCGTTTGTACCGCTCGTCTTTGTGCTTGCCAGACCCTACCTTGGCCAGCAGGGTCGCTGGATCTCTCCCCGATTGAGAACGTATCGAGTATTAAGGGCAGAGCCCTCCAACAAGCTCTGGACTTTGACGATCTAACTCGCCGGTTCCACAGAATTTGGTACGATATCTCTCCAGAGAACACCCAACATATCGTCAACCAGTGTCAAGCCGAATGATAGCTCGCATACGCACCAGAGGTGGACCAACATGTTATTGAACTGCTCAGTTGGTGAAGCTCTTTCTCTTGAATTAAGCATTTGTTCTTCTGCACATCTTCATCACATTCACCGATTTCTGTCCCATTCAGATACTCCTTGATGATGCGTGTCTTTTTTGTTTACCTTTCTATTTATTATTGCTATTATTATAATGTATGTCAGTCCGCTCGACTGGTGAGCAAACCTTAAATTCTCCTTAATGTTAAAAATTTACACGTTCCTCTTGTTATCTTCATCGTCTCTAATGTCCGTCCCCGGTAGCTGAGTGGCCAGCGCGACAGAATGTCTACCCTAAGTGCCCGGGTTCGATTCCCGGCTGGGTTGGAGATTTTCTCCCCTCAGGGACTGGGTGTTGTGTTCTGTTATGTTGTCCTAATCACCATCAGTTCATCCCCATCGAAGCGCGAGTCGCCGATGTGACGTCTATTAGAAAGTCTTGCACCCGGCGAACGGTCTACCCGGCGGGAGGCCCTAATGATTCAAATGGCTGTGAACACTATGAGAATTAACATCTGAGGTCATTAGTCCCCTAGAACTTAGAACTACTTAAACATAACTAAACTAAGGACATCAGACACATTCATGCCCGAGGCAGGATTCGTACCTGCGACCGTAACGGTCGCGCGGTTCAAGACTGAAGAACCGCTCGGCCACACGGACCGGCTGGGAGGCCCTAGTCACACGACCGTCTCTAATCGTTTGTACAAGTGACTGCTATTATGTGAGCTTACTGGGAACAGAAACTTAAGGCAATCGTTTCAAAAGTAATAGCTGATTAGTGGGAAAATGGCACAAAAAATTGTTTTTGCAAATAACTTACTCAATGTTTTTGTCACTTAAATTTTGAATGATTCTTATAAAGAAGAGCAAATCATACCCAACAAAGAGAGATAAAAGTAACACAAAATTTTTGAGTGTCCCGTAATAAATGAATGACGTTATTTCCAAATTTAGTCAACAGTCGAACTGAAAATACTCTTTTCGTTAACTAGAACAGTAATTACTACAGAAAATATCTAAGAAAACGTATGCTGGCGATATATTTCACACATGAAACGCTTTACGAAACAACAACTAGGAACAAAAAAAAAATCAAATGTAACAATTTGGAAAATGAAAAGCTAATTCTCGTAATGGGAACGGTTAAGTGATAAATTCCCTGTACGAAAATTGTCTTACCTTGCAATAACCCTTACCTGCACTGGCACAGCTCATGAATCCCATAGATAAAGTCTGCAGAATTGCAATAATCTGCACCTCTTTGCAAGAAATAAAAAAAATCTAAATTCAATGCAGCAGCAACGCCGAAATAGGAGCCACCAAAAATCAACAGAACTGCCATCATGATTAAGGGAGCCATCCAGTGTGTTTCACGTCATGGCTTGTAGTGACTGAGGAAATTATAATGGGATGATCGTACATTGCAGATTTCCTGCGTTCTCATGTGTTGGAAATTTTTGGTAAGTTCCTATGGGACGAAACTGCTGAGGCCATCGTTCCCTAGGCTAACACACTACTTAGTCTAACTTAAACTAACTTACTCTAAGAACAACACACACACACACACACACACACACACACACACTTGCCCGAGGGAGGACTCGAACGTCCGACGAAAGGAGCTCCGCGAACCGTGGCAAAGCGCCCAAGACCGCGCAGCTACCCCGTACGTCTCTCATGTGTTACCTCTCATGCGACGGTATCGTGGTACCAGCAGTCACGATACAAAAGTCTTAAAAAAATTATGCATTGCCTAACAAAGAAAGTGGATAAGCCAGAAGATATGATAGGATGTCAGTGTAACTTCGTACCCATATATTTCAACAGGTGGGTAAATGATCAGACCTGAGATTGTCTGTGACAAGTGGAACACCAGCTACTGTTACTAACCATGGTAAGGTATAAAAGGGACGTGAACGGGGTCAGATGTTGCTTGATCATCGGCAAGGACGTGGAGAAGCCGTATACTCGTGTGCGTCAGTTTTATTAGCACATGACATGGTTTCAAAGGGGCCTCATTACAGATTTACATTTGGCCGATTGGTCGAATTGTGCACTATCCAAATTGATGAGACATTCAGATTTGACATCGACCTGATGTTGGACTGCACCGGAATGTGAGCGCAGGAATATTTGGTGTCAAGCGTCTGGCCGTGCACTCTGATCACCACAAGGAAGGAGGGCTGTATTGTGGACCAAGCACATCGCTACCCCTTAATATTTGCGCCTGTCGTCCGAGAACAAGTAAGACATCCTGTGTCACCCTACTCCACTGGTCGATCTCAAACAGCAAGCGGGCTAGGAACATCCGTGTCCCGTGCACAGGCTTCCACAACACTAACGGATGCGTTTGGGGTGATGCCGTCACTGGGATGCATGGACTGCTGATGAATGGCATCGCAGTGTGTTCAGCGTTCAGTCGTGGTTCCGCACTAACTTGGGCTATCCTTGTCGACGATTATGGTGAAGGGTCCCGTTCTTCCATGTTTTGCAGATTATGGGTGATAGTCACTGAGAAAACTCTGACGGCGCAGTGGTACGTCACAGACATCCTGCGTGTTAACTCTCGTGCGACAGTATAGTGGTACCATTACTCAACAGAACTCGTCCACATATGACATGTGTCTCTATGAACTGAGTGATGTTTAGATACTCCTGTGGTCAGCAAAATCCTCCGCCCTGACTTCAACAGAGCATTTGTCGTATGAGCACTGACGTCGCCTCCGTACTAGCGCCAGATCTAGGATGCCAAGAACTAGATACAACCCTCGTGTGGCACCTTGAGGCAGGAGAGGATACAACCGCCTTATGACACCTCTCCCAACGGTATCAGCGTATACAAGCAGGCCAGAGAGGTGCAACGTCATACTGTCATACATAAAGTGGATTCATGCTGTCAAGTTCTTTCTAATTTGACTTGATATTGTATTCACCGAAATAATATCGCATACCCACTGAACCTGTGAAGTTTCATTTTGCTTTATGCTTCCCTTCCGCTGCTCCACATTGTTAGTCAGGCAGTATATAGCTTTAGATTGCCGGCACTACTGATTTTAAATTAAATTACTATTTTTTAATATCATTTTCATCTAAACTACATTGCATTTGCTGCTTTTGATTGTTATACTGAACAAACTGGCTAACTATCTGAGGCATTTTACTGAACTATTTAGATCATTTTCTATCAAAACAATACCGGCATAAAATTTGAAATATATTCTGTTTTTAACATGGTAATGATATGAAGAGAAAAGTCCTGTATCCTGTTACAAATAAGACTAAAGAGAGAGACAAGCTCAGGGGATTGGAATATTACGTGACAAGCGTTACTGTTCCCTTTTCTGAGTGAATGAAATTCACTGAGTATGCCTTACAAAAGTTCAAAACTAATCTGATGTGAACAGTAGCTTGTTGATGCTGCTGAGACGGAGGTGTCAGATTTTGAGACTATTCTCCACTGGGCGTAGTTGTTACTAGAACACTGTGGTTGTTGGTTCCAGACGATTTTGGGTAAGGCTCTTGACGTCATTTGGAGCTTAAGTCACTTGCCCACATACATCGCTCCCACTGGGTCTTGTGAAGTACGACAGCTTCACAGTGACCAAATTCATGTATTGCAGTAGTTAAACATATCCATACTACATCAAGCGCACACATCATCAAGTACAACCGCAACGCCCACAACGGTTGCAGCCATGACACTTTATCTCTGAAAAATATAAAAACACCTATTGAAACGAAAAGTACGTGTAATCTAATCTAGTTCAACTTTTTCTAATATTTCCCTAATGAAAGTGACACAGTGTAATAACAGTTTAAATACGCTTACAAAGATAGTGAAAATTTGTTTGCATAATGCTTATTAAACAAAAACATATATTTTTTATTTTATTCGGGGGGAAAATTTCAAAGTTACTGGGTAACCAATATTTTAGATAACACAAAATTAGATAATTTTTAAGGAAAATATTGAAAAAATATCGCATCTTTGTTGTAGTTAACAACACGACCGGCTGGTTGTCATATCAATAGATGCTGCATTACTCCTCTTCACGACAAAGATATTATTATACAGGGTGTTAAAAAAAGGTAAGTCCGAAGTTTCAGGAAACATTCCTCACACACAAAGAAAGAAAATATGTTATGTGGACATGTGTCCGGAAACGCTTACTTTACATGTTAGAGCTCATTTTATTACTTCTCTTCAAATCACATTAATCATGGAACGGAAACACACAGCAACAGAATGTACCAACGTGACTTCAAACACTTTGTTACAGGAAATGTTCAAAATGTCCTCCGTTAGCGAGGATACATGCATCCACCCTCCGTCGCATGGAATCTCTGATGCGCTGATGCAGCCCTGGAGAATGGCGTATTGTATCACAGCCGTCCACAATACGAGCATGAAGAGTCTCTACATTTGGTACCGGGGTTGCGTAGAAAAGAGCTTTCAAATGCCCCCATAAATGAAAGTCAAGAGGGCTGAGGTCAGGAGAGCGTGGATGCTATGGAATTGGTCCGCCACTACCAATCCATCGGTCACCGAATTTGTTGTTGAGGAGTGTACGAACACTTCGACTGAAATGTGCAGGAGCTCCATCGTGCATGAACCACATGTTGTGTCGAACTTGTAAAGGCAAATGTTCTAGCAGCACATGTAGAGTATCCCGTATGAAATCATGATAACGTGCTCCATTGAGCGTAGGTGGAAGAAACTAAAATGAGCTCTAACATGGAAATTAAGCGTTTCCGGACACATGTCCACATAACATCTTTTCTTAATTTGTGTGTGTGGACTGTTTCCTGAAAGTTTGGCCGTACCTTTTTGTAACTCCCTGTATACATCCTTTCAATGGTAATACTGGAAGCAGACAATGGAAGTTTAATTTGATTGCAGTTTCAAACCAGTTTAACTGCATTCACTTTTAGCAAACGTCCTGTATGCCACGATACAATTTTAACAGCTTTACTCTGAAACTTTTACACCGTAAGAACGTAGCGCTTATAATTAGCCCGAATTCATTAGCGATCGAGATCAGGCAATGGTAACTCACTGCTGTAACAGTCCACTCGGTACTACTGTGCTACTTCAAAAGCGCATCCTAACCAATAACCACTATTTCAGAAATACTGGGCTAAGATTACTCATACCGATGAACCAGACATAGCTGCAGTAATGAAGCGCGTACTCTTACTTTCGTGCCACGCTAATCAATAAACTTTCACAAAATATCACAAAATGTACCAAATTTTCCGACGTAGGATATAGAATTCTCACGTAGTGTTAAGTACCATCTGTGCCGTAAGTATCCTCTTCCTCTTGCCATAGATGTAAAATAAGTTCTCCTGCAAGTCCTTTTTCTTCGTATTTACCTCTTCCCAGTATCCTTCGTGTTTCCGTTTGATTCCCTTTCTTTAAACAATACAAGACTTCCCATTTCTAACTGTTTATTTGTGTTCCAGCCCACCGGCGAATGCGGACCGTCACCAACTACTTCCTGGTGAATCTGAGCATCGCAGACCTGTTGATGGCCACCTTCAACTGTATCTTCAACTTCATCTACATGCTAAACAGGTGAGTACGCCTTCGACAGAAAACGTCTCCTGCTGGCACAAATGGGTTGTTCTGTGCACTTGATCCGCTATATCATACCTGTATTCCAATGTATTTATAGGTATTACAATTGTCCACTCTGTTTTTGAAACAGTTTTAGTAAAAATTAGTCACAGTTTTCCGACGAGACGCTTTCGTCCACGTAACTGCCTGTTTGCACAGTAAAAACTTTCTTCCCTACCTCTTTCTTTTAGTAGCGAAGTAATAACCTACCAGTCGCGTTTTGCATGCAAGCAGAGCATATAATTAGGGCTTGGCTACAACCATTCAGGCGATTGCAGTGAATATTTCTCTGTGATGCGACAGCCTATAGCAGGTTCCATATGGGTCCATAGGCTTCACTGAGATGTCGCATGGTTAAACGTAGTCTGTCGTTGACCCATATGTCATCAAAGAAACCTCAAGTTGAAAGGCGGTCACCGGGTAAGAACTGCGCAGCTTTCAAACGTTGCGATTCAAACGACACGATGTCTTCAACAGTATTTTGTAAGCCCTTGACAACGAGACTGCTATTCAACAGCAAACTAAACTGCATTTTGTTATGAGCCTGGTGTTTTTGTCACGAGGGATGTGTTAATTCAATTTACTTTAAAAATTCCCTTTTTTAGATTAAATCCAACAAACATACATTCCTGCCGCACTTAAAATTAGTCCCGGAAATCTATCGTACAAATCGCTGCCAATTAGTCGCTCTGTATTTCCAACTTTGAAACGAGATGAATATGAGAAATTATATTGTTTCTTGTTTATTTTTTTGCCTTGGGATATCACTGTGATGACGAAAACAAACAAAATAATTAACGTTCGTAGAATCCTTTGTACAGTGAAACATGCTGTGATGCTTCGTACTATTAACAAGCAAAGAAAACAGTCTCTTAAATAAATAGCAAGTTCATGTTGGACTGCAAAAGAGAGCGAATATAATTTATTTAATTATTCAGTTCTGGACCTGCGTTATGCTATGGCGTTGCTGTAAAATGTTGTTGCTAATTATGTCTGAATACTGGAACGCCTTTAGTCATTTATTCATGAAACAACACACAGCAGCCGGCCGCGGTGGTCTAGCGGATCTGGCGCTGCAGTCCGGAACCGCGGGACTGCTACTGTCGCAGGTTCGAATCCTGCCTCGGGCATGGGTGTGTGTGATGTCCTTGGGTTAGTTAGGTTTAATTAGTTCTAAGTTCTAGGTGACTGATGACCTCAGAAGTTAAGTCGCATAGTGCTCAGAGCCATTTGAACCCATTTTATCTCACTGCTGTTGTCAGTGTGACAAACTAGAATATGGCTTATTTCACTCTGGGCATACAAAAGGCAAAGTAACGAATACGAGGTTGGACCACGGTGTATCAGTGTTTCTTCGGTTGGTCGGCTTCTTAGCGCCAAACATGGTGACAGAACAACTCAATTCGACTGGATGACCAAAATTTTAGAGCAAATGCAGCAGTTTTTCTCACGCTGGCCTGGTGGGCACTGTAGCTTCTCGACCCACTAACGTTCGTACAGAAACGGCAAAAATGAAAAAATCTGTTAGTCTGTAGACGGCAGTGGTGGCATAGCGCCCCTGGCCTCAGGTTATGTCAGGTGCTGGCTCTGCTCACAAAAGCTTGAAGCAGCCCGCAGACTCATTTCCATGAAAACTGCCTGTCTACCTGGGGAGGTTCGTCCCTCCACATAAGATTCTTTGACCGCCTTCTGGTGACAACAGGATCCCGAGACCACATCGAGAGTGCAATTTCCCAGCGTGAGAAACACAAAGCCTTTCTCCCAACCCACATGGCCAGAACTCTCAATAAAATAACCGTTAAATAGTGACAGAAAATGAAACATATCGCTCGTGTGATAGTAATGTTAATGCACCTCTTCATCGCTCTTTCAAAAAGAATAATAACTCGTAAGAAAACTACAATTATGATAAGATGGGCAATGCTTTTGGCCAATAATTGGTCAAAATAATTTGCATTTGCTTGATTCGTGACATGCGTATAAAAAATATGCTCCTTTAGAGCCAACTATCCCTCCTGAAAAGAAGTGTGTGACGCAGTAATTCATACCACCTGAAACCACAAATTCAGCCTCTGAAATTATGCTTTTTACGTGCATATAAAACATATTATTACCCTATCTGCAGCTACGCCTTAAATGATAGCCAGTTTCACGATAAGCTCCAAGACAGACTGTTTAGCGTTCAATTGCATGCCATCACACTCCATTACTTCTCATCACCCCGTTACGCCATTATGATTATATATGCATTAATTAAGAGTGGATATCTAGATGAATGTCCTGCATGGTTTATAATTCCCAATGAGTTCACCTTCAAACTTGATGGTGCAAACCGTTGTGACCACTGTGTCTCGCCATTATTCATTCGGTGTTAATGGTGCAAGTTAATGGTTTGTTTGGAACGTTTCTTGAATGGTGACGATGTCCATTTTGTGAAGTGTAATATATACATCCCATATAGGGTCAATCTTTGCATCTCGAGGTCATTCTTTTTATTTTACGCTCCTGATGAGCTACTGTATTTCTTGTTAAAACATTTAATACAACACTTTTAAATGTGACTTGCTAAAGACTAAACTTGCGACCTCGCACTCAAGGAATTACATGTTAGTTCACGGCCCTCAACTGCCTAACTTTCGAAAATATTATATAGCAGGGATGACCCACTGCTATAGCAACTGTGGTGGACGAGAATATCCTTTACTTCATGAAAAAAGAAAAAAAAAACAGGGGAACGCAGCAGAAACTTCCCACACTCGGTATACAAACCACACATTAACACACACGAGGCTGGTACCGTCCTGCACCAGTTTCTCTTTGTTTCGCCGATATTTTTACGTGATGGTGTAGCGACTCAATTGGGCCAAAACTTTTTAACGAAGAACCCGTTTTTCTTACGCTGGCCGGGCGGTACTGCTGCATCTCGACCTTTGATATTCGCGCAGAAAAAGCAGAAATGTCTAACTCAATTATTCTCTTCGGAGGGTGGTGGTGGCACGGCGCCTCCTACCCTCTGTTAGGCGCCAGCTCTGCTCGCAGATGGCTGAAGCAGGCCGTAGCATCACTTCCGTGAAAATTTCCTGTGTTCTTGTGGAGATTCGACTCTCCTAATGAGACGCACTAAGCGATCAGATTCACTCCCGACAACAGCGTCACAACAGCACAGCGGGAGCCTGCATCTACATCTACGTCTACATTTAAACTCCGCAAGCCACCCAACGGTGTGTGGCGGACTATTACAGTCGCGTATGGTTCGCGGCAACGACGACTGCCGGAAAGCCTCCGTGCGCGTTCGAATCTCTCTAATTTTACATTCGTGATCTCCTCGGTAGGGGGGAGCCGGCCGCGGTGGTCTAGCGGTTCTAGACGCGCAGTCCGGATCCGCGCGACTGCTACGGTCGCAGCTTCGAATCCTACCTCGGGCATGGATGTGTGTGATGTCCTTAGGTTAGTTAGGTTTAAGTAGTTCTAAGTTCTAGGGGACTGATGACCACAGATGTTAAGTCCCATAGTGCTCAGAGCCAGCCATTTCGGTAGGGGGAATCAATATATTCGATACCTCATCCAGAAACACACCCTCTCGGAACCGGGAAAGCGAATTACACCGCGATGCAGAGCGCCTCTCTTGCAGAGTCTGCCACTTGAGTTTGCTAAACATCTCCGTAACGCTACCACGCTTACCAAATAACCCTGTGACGAAACGCGCCGCTCTTCTTTGGATCCTCTCTATCTCCTCCGTCAACCCGACCTGGTACGGATCCCACACTGATGAGCAATACTCAAGCATAGGTCGAACGAGTGTTTTGTAAGCAACTTCCTTTACTGATGGACTACATTTTCTAAGGACTCTCCCAATGAATCTCAACCTGGCACCCGCCTTACCAATCATTAATTTTATATGATCATTCCACTTCAAATCGTTCCGTACGCATACTCCCAAATATTTTACAGAAGTAACTGCTACCAGTGTTTGATCAGCTATCATATAATCATACAGTAAAGGATCCTTCTTTCTATGTATTCGCATTACATTATATTTGTCCATGTTAAGGGACAGTTGCCACTCGCTGCACCAAGTGCCTATCCGCTGCAGATCTTCCTGCATTTCGCTTCAGTTTTCTAATGCTGCAACTTCTCTGTATACTACAGCATCATCCGCGAAAAGCCGCATGGAACTTCCGACACTATCTACTAGGTCATTTATATACATTGTGAAAAGCAATGGTCCCATAACACTCCCCTGTGGCACGCCAGAGGTTACTTTAACGTCTCTAGACGTCTCTCCATTGGGAAAATGCTGTGTTCTGTTTGCTAAAAACTCTTCAATCCAGCCACACAGCTGGTCTGATGTTTCGTAGGCTCTTACTTTATTTATCAGGCGACAGTGCGGAACTGTATCGAACGCCTTCCGGAAGTCAAGGAAAATGGTATCTACCTGGGAGCCTGTATCAAATATTTTCTGGGTCTGATGAACAAATAAAGCGAGTTGGGTTTCACACGATCGCTGTTTCCGGAATCCATGTTGATTCCTACAGAGTAGATTTTGAGTTTCCAGACATGACATGATCCGCGAGAAAAAAACATGTTCTAAAATTCTACAACAGATCGATGTCAGAGATATAGGCCTATAGTTTTGCGCATCTGCTCGACGACCGTTCTTGAAAACTGGGACTACCTGTGCTCTTTTCCAATCATTTGGAACCTTCCGTTCCTCTAGAGACTTACGGTACACGGCTGATTAGAAAGGGGGCAAGTTCTTCCGCGTACTCTGCGTAGAATCGAATTGGTATCCCGTCAGGTCCTGTGGACTTTCCTCTGTTGAGTGATTTCCGTTGCTTTTCTATTCCTTGGTCACTTATTTCGTTGTCAGCCATTTTTTCGTTCGTGCGGTGATTTAGAGAAGGAACATGCAGTGCGGTCTTCCTCTGTGCAACAGCTTTGGAAAATGGTGTTTAGTATTTCAGCTTTACGCGTGTCATCCTCTGTTTCAATGCCATCATTATCCCAGAGTGTCTGGATATGCTGTTTCGATCCACTTACTGATTTAACTAAGACCACAACTTCCTTTGATTTTCTGTCAAGTCGTTACATAGAATTTTACTTTCGAATTCACTGAACGCTTCACGCATAGCCTCCTTACGCTAACATTCACATCGTTTAGCTTCTGTTTGTCTGAGAGGATTTGGTTGCGTTTAAACTTGGAGTGAAGCTCTCTTTGCTTTCGCAGTAGTTTCCTAACTTTGTTGTTGAACCAGGGTGGGTTTTTCCCGTCCCTCATAGTTTTACTCGGCAAGTACCTGTCTAAAACGCATTTTACGATTGCCTTGAACTTTTTCCATAAACACTCAACATTGTCAGTGTCGGAACAGAAATTTTCGTTTTGATCTGTTAGGTGGTCTGAAATCTGCCTCCTGTTACTCTTGCTAAACAGATAAACCTTCCTCCCTTTTTTATAATTCTATTTACTTCCATATCAGGGATGTTGCAACGGCCTTATGATCACTGACTCCCTGTTCTGCGCTTACAGAGTCGAAAAGCTCGGGTCTGTTTGTTATCAGTAGGTCCAAGATGTTATCTCCACGAGTCGGTTCTCTGTTTAATCGTTCGAGGTAATTTTAGGATAGTGCACTCAGTATAACGTCACTCGATGCTCTGTCCCTACCACCCGTCCTAAACATTTGAGTGTCTCAGTCTATATACCTTCCCAGCGCAAAGTATTCGAAAAATTTCCTTCCGAAACCAAATGCCCAGTACTGTCAACAAAATAACCGTCAAATAATGACACGAAATAAAATAACATTACTTAGCGTAATGTGACAGCAATGTCGCAGCTCTTTTAACCTTAATAAAATGAAACAGCTCTATATTGGTTTGGACGCTCTCTGATACCAGAATTTAGGTTTAACTAAGATTAACTTCAACTGAAATTGGAAGATCAGTGTCATCAATAAAATTCGTACTTTGTTATGTAAACGTCCTCCAGCCACAGTTTTAACATTAATAGAATTAAAAATTAATACAATTAAAATATCACTAGATACAGAAGTGAATACCTTTCCCAGTTACGCATCAGAAGCACTAAAACGATAATCAAGTCGATTCAGCCTAACCAAAATGGATTAATAATACCAACATTCTCTACAATGATATTAAATAAAAATGATCACCACTGCCCACTTGCCGGCTGGAACTAAAGGCACACTCCAGGCAGACGAGCCGCGCAGTAATCTTAAACGTTACTTATCAAAAGCTTTTGATTACCCAACAGAGCTCACAATTATTCGGTGGTTTATGATGTATACAGACCATTTAAGGTATGCAAACGGTACAGTAGTTCCAAGGTCAAAGAGATTAGCCTCCTACAAGCCTTAGATATCACGTTGTGTCTGTCGAACGACCGTCCTCTTATGGTGGCAGCTGACTACCCACCCCAATGCTCCGCACACTCAATAACCCAGTTTTCCTTAACACACTCCCAGAGGCGAGTTCTTGTGGCGACATAATTCACTGCCGCGGCGTGCACGTAGCTTGGCTTGGCACATACGAGGGTTATTCGGAAAGTAAGGAACGATCGGTCGCGAAATGGAAACCACAGTGAAAATCAAAACTGTTTTCTTTGCAAATTTAGCTACACCTTCCAGGTACTTCTCTACATAATCGCCGCTCCGACTTAGACATACCAAATTTCCAGCACCATCGTCACAGAAGGCAGCCGCCTGTGCTTTCCGATAATTCTCTACGCTTGTCTATAGCGTCTAGCCTGCGCCTAAGTGTTGTCTTCGTATCCAGCGTTTCATGTGAACAGAAATGATACTCAGGATGAGCCAATTAGGACTGTGTTGTGGGTGATCGAACACTTCCTATCGATAAGGTTGTAGGAGCGTCTTCACTACCACTGAGGAATGCGACAGAGAATTGCCATGAAGAAGGAAGTTCGAGGCAGTTGTGTCAGGTGGGCTGCATTCATTAAGGCGAAGCCTCTCAGCTGGCCCTTCTACTTCGGGGGAGACATCGTTGTTCTAGGCACCTTTACTCGCTCACAGTGCGCTCACAACTGAAAAGAGCGTCTTGATGCGATCGACAGGCGTACTAGAGACACTGCCCAAAACGTCTGGGGAAAGCCTCGTCGGATTTTCACAGTGGTTTCTATTTCGCGACTCATCGTTCGTCACTTTCCGAATAGCCCTAGCAAGTTGTACTAACACACTTGTAGACTACCACCATAGTCGTTTGTACCAACGCTACTTTCCGATGGCTGGTCCTTTGGTATGGTAATCAACAGACTCATAAAAGTTTGAACCTCTATACTTCGAAAACGTTTGAGAAGTGCATCGTAATGGAAAGCAATGTAATGGTACCATTTATGATATACAGGGTGAGTCACCTAACGTAACCGCTGGATATATATCGTAAACCACATCAAATACTGACGAACCGATTCCACAGACCGAACGTGAGGAGAGGGGATAGTGTAATTGTTTAATACAAACCATACAAAAATGCACGGAAGTATGTTTTTTAACACAAACCTACGTTTTTTTAAATGGAACCATGTTAGTTTTGTTAGCACATCTGAACATATAAACAAATACGTAATCAGTGCTGTTTGTTGCACTGTAAAATGTTAATTACATCCGGAGATATTGTAACCTAAAGTTGACGCTTGAAACCTCCGACGTTCAGTTGCGTGTTGTAAGAAACACGGGCCACGGTCGGCGAGCCGGCCGCGGTGGTCTCGCGGTTCTAGGCGCGCAGTCCGGAACCGCGCGACTGCTACGGTCGCAGGTTCGAATCCTCCCTCGGGCATGGATGTGTATGATGTCCTTAGGTTAGATAGGTTTAAGTAGTTCTACGTTCTAGGGGACTGATGACCATACATGTTAAGTCCCATAGTGCTCAGAGCCATTTGAACCATTTTTGAACGGTCGGCGAGCAGCATCTGTAGGGACATGTTTACGATGACGACCGTGTTTACGAGTGTGGCTATAGTGCACTGTTGCGATTTGGTCTAGCTGTCGCAGTGTCCGCATGTAGCGCTTGCTGCTATTGTTATTCTGCATTCATCTCCGCACGCAGACCAACTGTAGTACACCGTGTTACCAGACGTCTGTGATAGTGTAGTGTTGTAGGAACTGTGACCATGGTGTATTCGAAGGCGAGATGATACTCATCTATGGCGAGTGTCGACGAAATGCAGCTGAAGCCTGCAGGGTGTAAGCAGAACGGTACCCGGACAGAGAGCATCCAACGTGTCGCACATTGCAAAACATCTACCGCCAACTGTATGCAACAGGTATGGTCGTAGCACGCAAACGGGTCCGTAACAGGCCCGTCACAGGAGAAGCGGGTGCAGTTGGTGTGTTAACTGCTGTTGCCATGAACCCACACATGAGTACACGGCACATTGCGAGAGCCAGTGGACTGAGTCAAAGTAGTGTCATGCGCATACTGCATCGTCACCGCTTTCACCCGTTTCATGTGTCGCTACATCAGCAATTACATGGTGATGACTTTAATCATCGAGTGCAATTCTGTCAGTGGGCACTAACAGAGAATGCGTTGCAGTTCTACCTGTTTACTGATGAAGCGGGTTTCACAAACCACGGGGTAGTGAATCTACGGAACAATCATTGCTGGTCCGTGGACAATCCTCGCTGGCTCAGACAGGTAGAGCGACAGCGACCGTGGACGGTAAATGTATGGTGCGGAATCATTGGCGACCACCTCATTGGTCCTCACTTCATTGCAGGGGCCCAAACAGCTGCAACATACATCGCGTTTCTACAGAATGATCTGCCAACGTTGCTCGAAAATGTCCCACTGGAAACGCGTCGACGTATATGGTATCAGCATGATGGTGCACCTGCACATTCCGCAATTAACACTTGGCTGACCCTTGACAGGATGTTCGACGGGCGTTCCATAGGACGTGGAGGACGCATAAATTGGCCAGCCCGTTCACCTGATCTTACACCTCTGGACTTCTTTCTGTGGGGTACGTTAAAGGAGAATGTGTACCGTGATGTGCCTACAACCACAGAAGATATGAAACAACGTAGTGTGGCAGCCTGCGGCGACATTACACCAGATGTACTGCAGCGTGTACGACATTCATTACGCCAGAGATTGCAATTGTGTGCAGCAAGTGATGGCCACCACATTGAACATGTCGGGACACATTCTATTCCACTCCGTAATTGAAAACGGAAACCACGTGTGTACGTGTACCTCACCCCTCATGGTAATGTACATGTGCGTCAGTGAAAAAGACCAATAAAAAGGTGTTAGCATGTGGACGTAATGTGCTGTTCCAGTCTCTTCTGTACCTAAGGTCCATCACCGTTCCCTTTGGATCTCTACGTAAATCGGTGCTCTCCGATACACACGATCTAACAGCGGAGGAGTGGTACTCAAGCGTCAACTTTAGGTTACAATATCTCCGGATGTAATTAACATTTAACAATGCAACAAACGGCACTGATTACGTATTTGTTTATAAGTTCAGATGTGCTAACAAAACTAATGGGGTTCCATTTAAAGAAACGTAGGTACGTGTTAAAAAACATACTTCCGTGCATTTTTTTATGGTTTGTATTAACCAATTACACTAGCCCCTCTCCTCACGTTCGGTCTGTAGAATCGATTCGTCAGTATTTGATGTGGTTTACGAAATATATCCAGCGGTAATGTTAGGTGACTCACCCTGTATTCAGTAAAGATCAATGCTTGGAAATCATTTCCGATGCCGCGCGACTGCTACGGTCGCAGGTTCGAATCCTGCCTCGGGCATGGATGTGTGTGATGTCCTTAGGTTAGTTAGGTTTAAGTAGTTCTAAGTTCTATGGGACTGATGACCATACATTTTAAGTCCCATAGTGCTCAGAGCCATTTGAACCATTCATTTCCGATGATTGCTGCGATACCACTGATGAAGTAAAAAGTTCCTGATGCTGCAGGTTTGCTCCAACAGGTGGAGAGTCTCAGGTAGACTGCGCAAGCTTTAGATACGTTGCAATGGGTCAGCTGGTAACAACTGGTTAAGAGTGATGGACGGGCTGCAGCTCAGAAGCGTGAACAACGGGAGATATTTGAAGAGAATGACTGAAAGTGATAACAAGAGTTATTTGAATCTTCATAGAATTTGAATGTTCAGAGTAAAATATTTTTTGAAGCAAATAATGAATTATGAGTTCTGAACTGTTTCTACGTCATGGAGTCATACACTCATGTCAGACATTAGTACCGCATGGTAAAATAATTTCTACATAGGAGACCATGTACAACAGTAGGATATCAGAAACAAACAATGGGACAACATAGCAATCGAATTTTTGTAAATTTTTTTATTTAATGTACATGAAGTTCAGAACTCCTAATATCGGCCTCCCATAGGAGATCAACATAAAAATTCTCGACAAATATGAGCTCCATGGACAGTGTTCTAGACTATTAAATCTGGATCACTGGTTTGAGTCTCGTTTCGGCCAACATACAATAATTTTTCCTTTTCCTCGATCGGTATGAATATCTACATCATTTGAACAGAAAATAAATGAGTTACCTGCTAATTAACACATATCCAGTTCTCATTTTTTATGAAAAGTTTGTCTTCTTGTTTGTAATTACACAGTGTACAGTGGCAGCGGACGGGAGCAGAGAACCGACCTATGGCACCACCGTAAATGTGTTGCTGAATGCGGGCTTCAGAGCCAAAGCTGCCCGTCCACCCGTCTTATTTCCCCGGCTAGGGCTGGCCGTGTTAATGTTGTGCTTCCACTAGCTAGCAAACGCTCATGGAAAGGCAAGGCGCAAGGACTACAGGAAGGAATGTCTCCTTTACTTAAAAAAACTGGCTGTTGGAAGCCTGGTGTGGGAACTGCGACACAGCGTCTCAACGGCTCCATTGGAATGTGGCTAGAAAAACGTCTAGCTTTTGTCCTTGTCACCTTCTAAAAATAAAACAATACATTCTGTCAGAATCTTAAAATTCCATTGGAGCGTTGGTCGTAGTCTCGGTAAACACGGCTACAAATGGGACAGCGCTTGGAATCATTACTGTCTTTGGTGAATGACTTGGAGCTTTTCCCAAACTAGGAGAATTTGGAATTTTGGTAAGGACATGTTCTGCCTCGTGTCTCCAAGAACGACGGTCGTGCTGCAGCCACTCGGGCCACGCACATGTAGGTAGGTCCCAAATGCTGTTAACTGCCTCACACAGCCAGTGCGCATGGAGCCACGAATACTAGAAGTTCTTTGGTGAAATTGTGGTAGCAATTATTCTCCTTGGCATAATTCGGAGGCTGCAGTATTTAGTATTTTTCAAAAATAGGTATACCCCTCTTAACATGTGTCGTTGAAAAATAGGTATAAACATGTGTTTCTCCGTACGTTCCATGAGAATGCGGTCCTGTTTTCCCACAAATCTTAGGCGCCATCTCGGAAGAGCACGAACTTCACTGATAACTTTTCTTTTATCATCCGGTGGAATCTTCCAGTACGGTTTTGTTTTTTCTCCTCTGGCTCATTATCTTCCAGTGAATCCTAACGATCAGATGTATGTTCACTGAAAACATTTTCTTCGTCGTGTTCATTGAACATAATTAATTCTTCATATGTTAGAGACATTTTTTCGTGTAAAGTCTGTAATGTAAAATGAACAAGTCTTTTGTTAGTAGCACTCCTTTTTTAGGAAACATCGCCGATGATATTGGTTCAACGAGGTTACTTCTATGAGAATTTGCCCATAGTGTACCAGCCACCTCTCATGTACATGTAACATGTCAGCCTGAGTTGAAAATAGAAACCAAACTTTACTCAGGTTTCAGCCAAAAAAAAATTGACCTTCTTCAGAAGCGAGTGACACTAAACTACTGCATGCCAAAATTTGGTCAAGTCAAGTATAAAATTGTAGCACCGTAATAACTAGTCATAATCTACATTACTTGGGCTGTAGAGAAACAGCAGGCGCCACTGCGCGGACGAGGTCGGTAGGTCGCGAGGGTTTCCGGCGCAGCTCTCTTGGCCTACCGACCTCGTCCGCGCAGTGGCGCCTGCTGTTTCTCTACAGCCAAACTTTGGCTTAGTGTCATTCGCTTCTGAAGAAGGCCAAATTATTTTGGCTGAAACCTGGGTAAAGTATGGTTTCTATTTGCAACTGAGGCTGACGTGTTACATGTTCAACTATCACAGTTGCTGACAGGGCTGCACAATGTTAAAAATTCTTACATCTCTCATGTGTAATCTCGAAACTGTACTACAGAAGGACCAGAAGTATTAGAAAATTTCCACGCACAACGCAGCAAAACGCCATCTACTGCTTCGGTAAAGAACCCTGAAATTCTACTGCAGCCACTGACATCCCTTGCAAAAGATGTCGTACCCCTTCCAGACTTTGTGGTATTGAATGGTATCTTTTGTCCTCACACTGCTGTGGTACGTTCCGCAGTAATTCTGCTAGCGTAAACGTCGTGTCCAATGACATGAGATCTTGCTTTCGACAGCAAGTTTCGTACAGAATTATGATTATGTATCTTTAATAATCGAATAGTTGATGCGTTTTATGTTAAAATTACTTAGGTATTAGAACTGAAAGAAAAAAAATAACGAAAAAAATTGACCGAAAAGAGATTCGAACCAGTGATCCATTGATCAATTGATCACCAGTCTCAAACAATACCGACTCTATATTTTCTTCGTCGTTTTTGTTGAGGAGTTCTGGGCTGACGTCACCTGACATGTCCAATATTCCACAGTTGGCAACATCTCTTAGTATTTTTCTTTGTTGGTCAGTACACTGACCAAACTTGCTGACATACCGAACTGGCAAGCTGTCAAGTGAAAACTGTCCAACCTTCGCTGTCTTATAGTCGCTCTGAGAACTATAAAATTGAATTTCTCACGAATATTTGCGATTAGCACTGAACTATTTGGGTGATTGATATTTGAATTCTGAACTTCACGATTATTATTTTATGCAGCCCGTCAGGAATTCCTCTCCTATGCCAACATCTTTATCCAGAGTAGCACTTACACCCTACGCCTTCAGCTATTTGGTGAATGTATTCCCTTCGGAGCCATCCACTACAGGTTTTACCCTGTGCATTTCCCTCTAGTACCATGGAGGTTATTCCTTCATCTCGTATCAGACGTCCTGCCATCCTGTCCCGTCTTCTTGTCAGAATTTTCCATGTATTTGTAGTGTAATAAAAAATTGCAGACCTCTTAATTTTACTTTCGGACAATTGTATCTGTGATGTGGTCCGGCGTCGTCTTTCACGTCAAGTAGAGTGGGACATGCAACTGTATAAAGACTTGTAGAAAAACATCGATCCAAACAATGAAATCGACGTAGAAGTTCCTGAAAATGTGTGTCTTCAGCAGAGAACCAACCCTCACCATAGAAGAAGAAATTGGAACAATTTGGAATGTGATAACGTTGAAAAAGTGAAATAAAAGTCTAAGCGGACATTTAAGGAATGACATGGTGACAAAAATTGACAAGAACGGGAGAACAAGGAACGCATTTGCTAGAAGGAGCAAGTGCTTTGTGAAACATTTGCTACAGCATCCATCAAAAATTAACTTGTCGCCGGGTGACCAGTAAATGAGAAACACTTCAGGGAAGGGCAACCGTCTTTCAGAATTGCAGAAATACTGTATCATCTGGTCGACGCGACCGGCTGAATTCAAGGCAGACATCAAGAACGGCGTGTCTACAAATATATATCCTATCTTTCTGTCCTTTCTTCTAGTCAGTGTTTTCTACACGGTCCTTTGTTCGCCGATTTTGTGGAGAACCTATCATTCCGTACTTTCTCCTGTACCGCCACATCTCAACTTCTTCGATTCTTTTCTGTTCCGTCCGCAGCTCGTGGTCTTGCAGTCGCCTTCTCGCTTCCCAAGCATGAGGTCCCAGGGTGGATTCCCGGTGGGGTCAGGTATCTTCACCTGCCTCGAGATGACTGGGTGTTAATGTTGTCCTTATCATTTCTCCATCTTTCATGAAAGTGGCGAGTCTGGACTGAGCAAAAGGTTGGGAATTTGTACGGTCGCTGATAACTGCTCAGTTGAACGCCCCACAAACCAAACATCATCATCTTATCTGTTCTGGTCGCACTGCCCACGACTCACTACTATACAAGCGCACATTCCCGGAAGTTACTTCCTCAGATTAAGGCCTATGTTTGACACTAGCAGACTTCTCTGTGACAGGAATGCTCATTTCGCCGTTACTATCTTGCGTTTTATGTACTCCCCGCTTCGTCTGTTGCGGGTTATTTTGCTTCATGCGGTAACAGAATTCCTTAAATCGTCCACTTTGTGACTATTAACTTTGATGTTAAGTTTCTCGTTGTTATCATTTCTGCTACTTCTAATTACTTTTGTCTTATTCCGGTTTACTCTCAGTCCATATTCTGTACTCATTAGACTGTTCACTTACCGATCCAAGTTCTATAAATATAAAAATGCTGCAAAAATTCAGACTGCAGTGTGGTTCCCTTGTTACACAGTTTACGTAATAAGTAAACTGAAATATTCTCAGTACAGACCAGATAAAAAAGCAGACATGCGCTTAAGTTGTGATGCTGCACTGAGTGACTAATAAGGACCCAGTAACTTCCTGTTTGTGAAACAAATGTTTTTAAATTGTCTGAATTTCGACATAGAAGAACAATCGTTAGGCCGGCCGAAGTGGCCGTGCGGTTAAAGGCGCTACAGTCTGGAACCGCAAGACCGCTACGGTCGCAGGTTCGAATCCTGCCTCGGGCATGGATGTTTGTGATGTCCTTAGGTTAGTTAGGTTTAACTAGCTCTAAGTTCTAGGGGACTAATGACCTCAGCAGTTGAGTCCCATAGTGCTCAGAGCCATTTGAACCATTTGAACCAACAATCGTTAAAAACAGCTTCCTGTAAGTATAGTGGTTCAAATAGTTCAAATGGCTCTAAGCACTGTGGGACTTAACATCTGAGGTCATCAGTCTCCTAGTCTTAGAACTACTTAAACCTAACTAACCTAAGGACATCACACACATCCATGCTCGAGGCAGAATTAGAATCTGGGACCGTAGCAGCAGCGTGGTTCAGGACCGAAGCGCCTGAACCGCTCGGCCACACTGGGCGGCAACTATAGTGTGCACGTCGATTTAAGTGCACAGTTAAGTTCAACAGCCTCCTCCGCGTCTGATGTAGTAAACCACTTTCATTCATCCTATTGCCATAAACTTGAGTGAACAGTATTATTTAAAAAATACACCACTGGCCATTAAAATCGCTACACCAAGAAGAAATACAGATGATAAACGGGTATTCATTGGACAAATATATTATACTAGAACTGACATGTGATTACATTTTAACGTAATTTGGGTGCATAGGTCCTGAGAAATCAATACCCCGAACAACCACCTCTGGCCGTAATAACGGCCTTGAAACGCCTGGGTATTGAGTCAAACAGAGCTTGAATGGCGTGTACAGGTACAATTGCCCAGGCAGCATCAACACGATACCACAGTGCATCAAGAGTAGTGACTGGCGTATTGTGACGAGCCAGTTGCTCGGCCACCATTGACCAGACATCAATTGGTGAGAGATCTGGAGAATGTGCTGGCCAGGGCAGCAGTCGAACATTTTCTGTGTCCAGAAAGGCCCGTACATGACCTGCAACATGCGGTCGTTCATTATCATGCTGAAATGTAGGGTTTCGCAGGGATCGAATGAAGGGTAGAGCCATGGGTCGTAACACATCTGAAATATAACGTCCACTGTTCAAAGTGCCGTCAACGCGAACAAGAGGTGACCGACACGTGTAACCAAAGGCACCCCATACCATCACGCCGGGTGATACGCCAGTATGGCGATGACGTATACACGCCTCCAACGTGCGTTCACCGCGATGTCGCCAAACACGGATGCGACCATCATGTTGCTGTAAACAGAACCTGGATTCATCCGAAAAAATGACGTTTTGTCATTCGTGCACCCAGGTTCGTCGTTGAGTACACCATCACAGGCACTCCTGTCTGTGATGCAGCGTCAAGGGTAACCGCAGCGTTGGTCTCCGAGCTGATAGTCCATGTTGGTGCAAACGTCGTCGAACTATTCGTGCAGATGGTTGTTGTCTTGCAAACGTCCCCATCTGTTGACTCGGGACGTGGCTGCACGATCCGTTACAGCCATGGGGATAAGATGCCTGTCATCTCGACTGCTAGTGATACGAGGCCGTTGGGAGCCAGCACGGAGTTCCATATTCTGCTAACAGTCATTGGATCTCGCCCAACGCGAGTAGCAATGTCGCGATACGATAAACCGAAATCTCGATAGGCTATAATCCGACCTTTATCAAAGTCGGAAACGCGACGGTATGCATTTCTCCTCCTTACACGAGGCAACACAACAACGTTTCACCAGGCAACGCCAGTCAACTGCTGTTTGTATATGAGAAATCGGTTGGAAACTTTCCTCATGTCAGTACGTTGTAGGTGTCTCCACTGGCGCCAACCTTGTGTGAATGCTCTGAAAAGCTAATCATTTGCATATCACAGCATCTTCTTCCTGTCGGTTAAATTTCGCGTCTGTAGCACGTCATCTTCGTGGTGTAGCAATTTTAACTGCCAGTAGTGTAGATAAAAGGAGGAGGGGTATTAAAAAACAGAATTTGTTACACCTATATACTACAACTGTATGTAATGCGAACGAAATAACTGACTCGTTAGGTATATGCATCCATCAAAAAACACTGAATCTATCTGATAGATTTGATCCGTGGCGTTCCCCGATGCAGAATTTGACGTTGGGGAGAACGCGTTCAAAGTGGCGATCTTCCGTGGCATAACGTGCGCTGGACGGACTCCGCTATGCACCGAAGCACGATAGCGTGTTGCATGCCGTCAGATCGGCCACCCCCTTGTCTGTTGTCAACCCTAGCCTTGATGCGGTTACTGCGGCGACCGCCTGGCTGTGCACTGCGGGTGGCGTGTACCACTCAGGCAGGCGCCAGTCGGCAGAAAGCCAGCTGTGGCACCCGTGGCCGGTGATGATAGCAGGGGTGGGGGTGGCGGACATTCACTGCTGCTGGCGAGAGCCCATTGGCCGTATCCGGTGCCCGCTTCCACGAAAACAGACTGAGCGCTAAGCAAATTAGCAAGTACACACGTCAATACGTCACTCACGCGATTCCGCTCGTCGATTTCATAACTAGGTCCTCCATGATGCTTCCTGTCACGATTCGCCAGATTAACATTCCACACCCCAGCAAGAAAAGTAACACAATTCGAGAAACAGCTGTTAATTCGTCGTTGAAAAATAGGTATAAACTGTGCCAATGGATTTGAAATTTAAAGGAAGCTTACATCAGTTTAATACAAGTTTAATAGAATTAATTCTGTCAGTCGAGTTTTCTCAAGTACTGCATTGTTTGTGTTGTCATTGTTCTTACCGGGGTGCGATTTGTTGAATGAAAAATAAAGGTAGTATCGATTTCTTAGGTCAATCTGCGACTACACTATTGGCTATTGAAATGTCAACACCAGGAAGAATAGGATGCACTAAAATGTTAGTGTTCCTTTGGTCAGTCTGCGAATACACTGTTGGCTATTGAAATCTCAACATCAGGAAGGGTAGGAAACACTGAACTGTTAATTATGCTTGTACACAGTTGAGAAGGAAGAAACAGCTACAATCCTATACGTGGTTCGAGAGAGTAGAGGGTGTGAAATTTAGCATACAGAGCTTCCATCTCTGGCTGCAACAGTGGCTTTAAGCGAGATGGGCATTGAGACGAACTGAGCTTCAATGACAAATGCAGGTAAGTCCCTCCACTCTCCTGAAGATCATTCGTTGTAGTGGCTAGGGAGTGATGGCATGCCAGTCTCATGGCTACCAATTATACGTTCTCATTAGGTGAGATCTGGAGAAGGTGCTGGTCATGGTAACAGTCGAATACCCTCTGTATTAGGATAGTAAAGGACAGCGCAGCCACATATGGTCTTCTGTTATCTTGTTGAAACGTCACAGAGATCTCAAACACATTAGAAACGCAACGTCTTCTGTATAACTAATCGGCTATGCGAATCACATGTGATTGTATTATAAACCTTATTGCACACCACACCATCACACCAGAGCCGGAACTCAGTCACAGTTATAAATGCTGTCTGGAAATGTACTTTCTCATTGGATCCTCCATACATTGACATGTCCATAGTGAAGCTGTACATAGAATCGCAGTTCGTCTGAAAAGACTGCTTGGTGCCACTCCTTCGCCCTTCATCCAGGGTTGTCACTGGTTGCATCTAAGTCGCCGTGCCTCTCTCTGCTGCTGCGTTAATACCGCTAGAGTTTGTCGCTGTGCTAGGAGTTCACAGTGCTCCAAACATCCCACAGTCACGGTGCATACTTGTCTTATAGCAATACAATACCGTTTTCTAAATCAAGGCACTGGGTTGTAGTGTGTGCCTCTCGTGCGCTAGTGGCACCGATCTATCGAAATCCTGTATGGCGTTGTCACCCAATGAACCTACTCATTCAAATTCGCATCTCAGAAATGTGACCCCGACGGTCGCGAGCAGGAGCCATATACGGCGGACTCCTTAGGTCACTACCCAGAAGCTGTTGACACTCTCTTCCTTCTTGCACAATCTATAACGCAATCTCCTCACAACCAATCCCTACTCAAATGAATCTTCTAAGTGAGAAACCCGCTATGCAATGTTTACTCATCTACAGAATGTAGCTTGCGTTACTGATACGTGTTTTGTGCATTTTCGCTGCAATACTAATCATTTTCGTATCCAAGGATGCAGTAAACCTCAATCTCACGTATCTTGCAACTTGTCTGAATGTTCTATACGTTGGTATAGCCAGCAGTATACAGGGTGTCCCATTTATCTTGACCACCCTAAATAACTGTTTGTCCAGATGCAAAATACAAAATGTTTCAAGCAAATGTTCTTTAGCCGTCAGGGAGACATCAATCAGCATGATTGCCCTCGTTGTCGCTTCGTTTTTTACAAAGATATGAACAGCGGTAAGAGTTTTTTAAATGGAATTTTTTACTTTTTATTTGGTAATTCATATCCTCACCTAAAGACTTATTCAAAAGTGTGTGTAGCATTCACTGAAACACAACGTTATGAATTTCATAACACAACATTGACGTTGACGCTCCCAGTGCTTAGTGCACGTAATCGAGATAATGGAATATATCCACGTGCTGACTTTGACGGAGGAGGAATTTAAACATAAGTAGAATGCACACGCGTCATTCCGTGAACCGTCGTCAGTTGAAGAATTGTGTGAGTAGAATGTACACCAACGAAGAGAAGGTAGAAATGCCACTCATCTATGGCGAACGTAAGTTAGCAGAGCAGTAATTGCAATACTGTACTTTTAGTACAGTAGTTTAGTCTTTTTAAATACTGTTGTGTAGAATAGGCATACAGTAAAGGCTGTCCTTCCTACAAACTGCATCGACGTAACGTATCTTTTATTGTTGCGCTGCAGTCGTGGACTGTGCGGCTGGTCCCGGCGGAGGTTCGAGTCCTCCCTCGGCCATTGGTGTGTGTGTTTGTCCTTAGGATAATTTAGGTTAAGTAGTGTGTACGCTCAGGGACTGACGACCTTAGCAGTTAAGTCCCATAAGATCTCACACACATTTGAACATTTTTTTCTTTTATTGTTGTTGTTGTTGAAGGTAGGCGAAGTGCTACGCAGGCAGCGGAACTGTACAGAGAGCGATATACTGACAAGAACCTACCTTCCCGACGGATGTTTTCTCGTCTTGTTGCGACGCTTCAGGAAATGGGAAGTTTCAACCCACGACAACGCAATCGTCGTAGCACTCGCACAGACGAAGCTGCCGAAGTTACTGTTCTCGGTTCCGTTGCTATGAATCGAAATGTGAGCACACGACAGCTTGAGCACGAGACTGGCATTCCTAAACCCAGTGTACATCGTATTCTTACTCGTCACCTTTTCCATCCTTAACATGGACAGCTACATGAAGAATTTGCATGGGAATGATTTCCGGAATCGTATACAGTTCTGTTAGTGAGCACAGCTGCAAATTCTCGCCAACTCGAACTTCTTCCCCAATGTTTTATTTACCGAGGAAAGCTCCTTCTCAAACAAAGGACAGGTAAATACAAGGAATACGCAGTATTGGTCCAGCGACAACCCACGATGGCTTAGACAGGTAGAACATTAGCGTCAATGGAGAGTTAGAGTCTGATGTGGGATGCTTGGTACTACAAATATTGGCTCTTATTTCATTAGTGGTAGTCTAAACGGCACAGTGTATGTCAACTTCCTCAGACGAATTCTTCCTCCTCTTCTGGATGAAGTGCCGCTAAAAACCAGAATGCTTACGTGGTATCAACACGATGGATGTCCAGCACATAATGCCTAGCATGCACGTCGTGTTCTGAAGCGAAGGTATCCTGCCAGATGGATTGGTCGAGGAGGAACAGTTACTTGGCCTGCTAGGTCTCCTGATTTGAATCCTCTGGACTTTTTTCTTTTGGAATGCATTAAAGACGTTGTCTATCACGATATTCCAACAACCACTCCTAGTCCTGCAGTAGATAGAAGGCTAAGGATCCACCACCCCTCATACCACAGTGCTGTAGTGGATAGAAGCGCTAGGAACCCATCTCTTCTCCCACTCCTAGTGCTGCAGTAAATTGGCCAGGTACTCTCTCTCCTAGTGCTGCAGTAGGGTAGAAGGATAGACACGACCACTCCTCCCACTCTTAGTGCTGTAATAGAAGGGCTAGTGATCTGCCACCCCTCCCATTCCTAGTGCTGTGGTAGAAGGCTATGGACCCAACACTCTTCCCACTTCTAGTGCTGTGGCAGATAGAACAGCTAGCGACCCATCAAGCCTATTACTCACTGTGCTGCAATAGACAGAATCCTAGGGATCCAACACCCCTATCACTCCTAGTGCTGCCGTGGACAGAAGGGCTACAGAACTGCCACCCCTCCCACTCCTAGTGCTGCAGGAGACAGAAGGCTAAGGACCTGCTACCACACCCACTTGTCGTTCTGCAGTAAATACAAGGCAAGGGTTCCACCATCCTTTCTACTCCCAGTGCTGCAATGGTTAGGATAGCTAGGAACCCACCTTCCTCCCACTCCTACAGCTGTGATAGACAGAAGGGATAGGGATCCACTCCTAGTGCTGCAGAAGTTATAGGGCTATGAAACCAAATCCCCACCCACTCCCAGTGCCACAGTAGATAGAAAGTTAACCCTCCTACTCCTAATGCTGCACTAGACATAAGGGCTAGGGACCTGACATCCCTTCCTCTTGAAGTGCTGTGGCAGAGAGGACGTCTAGGGATATGGAACTCCACCCATTCCTAGCGCTGCAGTAGAGAGCTCCCACTCAATTGCTGCGATAGACAGAAGGCTAGGAATCTAACATCTCTAGAATTCCCAGTCCTTTGGTAGATAGGACTAGGATCCCACTAACCCTCTCACTCCTACTGCTGCGGAAGACAGAAGGGCTATGGATCCACTACACCTCTCACTCTAGTGCTATGGTAGATTTAGGCTAGGAATCTAATACTACTACCATTCCCAGAGTTTCAGTGGGTGCAAGGGTCCCACCACCCTCCCCTCCCCCACTCTCAGTGCTGTAGAGGTTTAGAAGTGCTAGGGCCCACCACTCTTCCAATTCCTTGTGCTGCAGTAGACTGAAGGGCTGGGGACCGATCAGCCCTCCCACTCCTAGTGTCCTAGTGCTGCAGTAGATAAAATGCTAGGAACCCATCACCCCTCCCACTCCCCATGCTGTGGTGGATACAATGACTGCAGTAAATAGAAGGACTAAGGATCCACCACCATCCAACCTGTAGTTCTGTGGTGGATCAAAATGCTAGAGTCCCACCATCACCCCTCCCACTCCTTGGCTGCAGTGGACTGAAGTACTGCAGTCCACCTGTAATAAGGCCTATAGTCTGGTCAACATCTTGCATCACAGATTTTGCAATCGAGAAAATCCTATATATACAGGGTGACCCATTTATCTTGACAACCGTAAATAACTGTTTGTCCAGATGTAAACTACAAAATGTTTGAAGCAAATGTTCTTTAGCCGTCAGGGAGACATCAGTCAGCACGATTTCGTTCGTTGTAGCATTGCTTTTTACAAATATGTGAACAACGGTATGAGTTTTTTAAATGGCACCCTGTATTTTTTATTCGGTAATTCATTTCCCCTCCTAAAGACCTATTGAAAATTGTATTACAGAATTCACTGAAACACAGCATTAATAATTAAATAACACAACATTGAATTTGAGCCCAGGGTCACAAACTCGTTCACTTGCTGGAGTTGTCAGAAAACAAATGGAAACCAAGTAAAAACATAACACAAAATTAACAATGACTCTCCTGTGCCATCACCCAGGAGTAGGACGTTAAAAGGTGCTCAAAGTGACCCTGGACACCGATACACTGGTGCACTCGTTGAATGAAAACTTTATTTACTGTTTCCATTGTCGCCTGCAGAAGAGAATTACAAGCAAGCACGATACGTTCCTGCATGACCTCACAGAGTCAATGAATCCACTGTGCCTGCGAAGTATGTGGTAGATACAGTCTAACATAACATCCGTTACACTCCGTCCTGATTCTGTTAGCCAGAAAGATAGGAGCGCCCCAGGCGGCCAGCAAGGAACACTGCTGAATACGATATCGGATGAGCGCGAATACTAACGTTTATATTATTTCGGAACATTGTTTTTACAATAGCGAGTATGTGTAGTGAGATAAAGTTCGACAATAACTACAAAGTGACACCAAATTTGACATTGTTCAGTTTCCTAAGGACCCCTGAAGGTACGAAACGGTGCGTTACAGGACAGTTTATTTATGATTCTCTTGTAAGGTACATTCATATGCTGAATAATGCCGTTTTCCTTCAATAACAAAAAATTGCTGGTAAATACCAGAAGACTCGACCTTTTTCAGAAAGACTTCGTATATGTACCCAACAAAGCAAAATTTTGTTAAAAGTTCTAAATATCAAGAAAAGTGCTTATGATAATAACAACAGGAAACAACAGAAATATATGCTTCTCATGCATGAAATACGTGTTTATATTCTTTTGCTTTCAACGGAATAAGCTGCAGATATACACATATTCGAAACTATTGCTTCATGAGTAAGTTGTAATTCGTGTCACTCAATCAGTGTGACTCGGCTGTTTTTTATGTATATCGCGATAATTCATGTGTCACATTAATGTACTAATGCATGGCACGCAAAAATGTAACAACTGCTTTGTTAATTAAGTAGAATATAATTAAAAACAAATAGTATCCTTACGACACATGTGACTGTCTGCTGTCTCACCTCTTGGGGCGCTAGTGTCTCTCCAGCTGTCAAACGGTGACAACTTTCATACCAGAGTGTGTCGTGACTGTGTGTATTAGACCATGGCAGTAGACAAAATTACAGCCAGCCGCTGTGGCTGAGCGGTTCTAGGCGTTTCAGTTTGGAATCGCGCGACCGCTACGGTCGCACGTTCGAATCCTGCCTCTGACATGGATGTGTGTGATGTCCTTAGGTTAGTTAGGTTGAAGTTGTTCTAAGTTCTAGGGGACTGATGACCTCTGATGTTAAGTCCCATAGTGCTCAGAGCCATTTTTGGACAAAATTACAGACTCGCTTACTCCAGTTACTGTTTTACTGGCAGTAAACTAATTTTTTGGCGAAATTCCACCTGTTAGCTTAATATGGCTATCTAGAAGTTTGAATGTAATTAAAGACCTTTTTGTCAGTAGACGCTGTGCAGACTGTCATTCGACCATTGGAAACTGTGTATGCTTAATATGACTGAACTAGACTACACAAAAACGTCCTCGAACAATTAACGTTAGCTTTATTTATCACTCCCACATGACCCAGCGAAAAAGACACGGCTTGTTCGATCTTTCCGAGCTGAAAATAGCTTAACACATGGGAAACAAACGTCAGAATTATCTCATAACTAAGCACGAACGAACTACATGAAAGGAAAAACAAAAATATGAAAAGCATGATAAAATATTATGTCGTCACATTACTCTTCATCGTCGTCAGAGATGCAGTTTATGCACACAGAAAATAATGTCCGCTGTAGCACACTTCTCGAGAGCCCACCTTTTACATCCAAGTTCCCGGATCCATTCTTGAGACCTTAGTTGTATAGTTTCAAGTAGTAAATATGCATGTTCATCCTCTTCATCAGAGGTAGGACTATCCACATTTTTTCTTGTTCTTGCTTTTAGCAACTTCATTCACTTATCAGTCCTTTCTGCTTTCTCTTTCAGATTCATTAGATTCAAATAGGTTTTTAACAATTTCTTTCTTTTACCTCCTATGACATCTTTTTTAGATTGCGTTTTCAACTGATGGAGTCACAAAGTTTACTTGACTGGGGCATCAGTCAGGATGGCAAATTTCTTCTACACAGTGGAAAATAGTGCGTAAACATACCCAAAAAATGGTTCAAATGGCTCTGAGCACTATGGGACTTAACATTTGAGGTGATCAGTCCCCTAGAACTTATAACCAATTAAACCTAACTAACCTAAGGACATCACACACATCCATGCCCAACGCAAGGTTGGAACCAGCGACCGTAGAGGTAGCGGTTCCAGACTGAAGCGCCTAGAACCACTTGGCCACAACGGCCTGCTTAATATCATCTGCGTGCTTTAATAGTTTAGTTTCTTGAGTTTCTGCGTGCTAATTTAATATCTATCAGCCACAGTTATCGCGTTTTCGTTTGCGTCGGAAAGTAAACCGATTTTGTGACACATTACAAGTTCCTAATAAGGGGCGAATTATTTAGTTTCCTCTGAGTGCTTCGGTAGTTAGGTTTTTGAATCTCTGCGTATTACTGTAATTTGTTAGACACATTTCCTGAGTTTTCGTCAGTGAGTACAGTAGAGTTCCGCAGCACATGCCGATAGTCTGTTTATCTGGGTAGTTTACTTTTCCACGGTCTTTAGTATTGATATGGACTGTGATTGTTGTGTGCGGTTGCGAGCCGAGTTGGTGACACTTCGCTCTCAGCTCCAGTCTGTGATAGCTTCAGTTACACAGCTTGAGGCTGCAGTGGATGGCCACCACTGTTGTGGGAAGGCCGTGGGGATCCAACGGACGTCCACCACGTCCGAGTCCTCCAATCAGTCCTCACCTGGGGCCAGCCCAGTTACTGCTCACACGGAGGTTGACCCCTCACCTATGGTCGAATGGAAGGTCGCCCTGAGGCGTAGCAGGCGGCGAAAGACGTCACAGAGGGCCACATGTAAGGCCTCCCCAGTTATTCTTACAAACAGGTTCCAGATGTTGTGTAAGGTGTCAGGCAAATCCAACACCTTCCACGAAAACCCTGACATGATAAGCAAATCCAGTAGTATGTCACATAGCTCCGAATAAATCGTGACATTAAATTAACCAAAGTAATATGAGTAACGAGTGAGCAAATGGAATACCACAGACTAACACAAGAATGCCTAAATGCATGCCATACCTTCCCACCGTGAGACAGATGCAGGGGAGAAACGGGAACAGAAGCCGAGAGCAGAACCGTGTTAAGCTAGAAGGCCCTACGATAAGGGACAGACACCCCCCACGTCGCCAGCTAACCGCTAGGACCCCCCCCCCCCCCCCCCACAGACCACGTTAAAAGCTAGAGCCCTCCAGAAGTACAGTATAGATCTTATGATAACACAAATAGGGCCACACCAGCCGCAAGTTTTAGCGTGAGACTTTTTCGCGTCTCTGTTACGTCGCAAACGTTAAAAACATTGCCCCACCACGAAAAGTATAACGTTTCTCATTGGCTAGACAGAATTTTTGTAGGCGGAGCTTAAAGTTAACATTGAGACCCTGATTGGTCAGATGAAAACACAGCCAGATAGTTTTTTTTTTAAACCAACTTCGGTAAATTGTTGTAAGGAGAAGTTAGGAGAGAGTTGCTTCCGAGACGGCGAGCTGGATGGAGCTGTGCCGACCGACGCCCCCTGACAAACACCGACAAGGTAAAGAACGCACGCGTTCCCGCATTTTTGAGCGCATGAGGCTTCACTCAGAACTGTAGAAGTCTCATCTGTTACATCCCCGATTTGCGTAATACTAGTGTCGATCGTCAATTAAAGCTCATGGTATTCACATTTGCTACTTGAAGTAAAAATCTGAAACGCGATGATTTTTCTGTTATATAATTACCGAGAAGCCACATCAGCCACTGTAATTTACGACAAGTTAGATAAGTAATTAAAGATAATTGACGGTCACTGAAGACCATTTTGATAGTTTTCTCTTTTTGAAACTTAACTTAAATCTAGATTATAGATGTGATATGGCATAGGTCATCCTTCGATCCATTGTAGAACTTGGAAACCCATTCAGGGAATATTCGTTCACATTTTTGTTGAACGCAGTTGGTTTTCATCATCCTGTATTAAAACATTTCCTTTTATCAATAGTGCAATTTATAAACAATGTTTTGTGAGTAGAATAAAATTTCCAATGGTAAACTTAACTGCTTTTTCGACGTTACTTTACCAGCTAACTAAAAGTAGGAAAGCCTTGAACCCCTTCCACTAAATTTAGTTAGTATTAAGATTCTTTTACAGGGAGTGCAGTGGAGCTGACGCTGAAATCATTAAGTATTTTGTTATATCATCGCTAGTCTCACTGAACTCTTCTGACCTCTACATGTCATGTGTGGTCTGGCGTCTCCTTACCAGCAACAGGTCCCAGGTTCAAACTAGTCAATTCCCTAAAAAACACGCTCAGAGCGTCGTTGCGCGAAAGTGGTAGGGAGACACGACTTAGAACAACAGACACCATGCAGAATGTTAGAGAATGGCGACCCTGCCAGGATGGTAAAATACGATGATTGAAGGTCGACCACATGCCTAACTAGGTCAAAAAAATACCCTGTTAAAAATTTTCGTAATAAAAAAATGTTTTTTTAAAGGCATAAATAGTTGAAAACAGTAGCTGCAGCGATAGTAGTAATAAAGTATTCAATAGAAAGTGAGACATTCAACCAGAGACAATGGCATAATTAAGTTATGAATTTTAAAAATTGTTAGAATTACGTTTTCTCCTCAAAGCAAGCGCACAGGTGGCGGATACATCGTTGACAAGTTGGTTCTGACTCAACAAGTAAGTGAATGGATTGTCAGTCTTGGGTATAATAAGTGTCAAGTCGTGTGTGCAAGAAGTTTACGAAACGCGTGAGATCGTATGACCGCATGTTGACGCGAAGTAGGGTGCGTGAATTGCTTTTAAAACAGAAAATAAGGGATTCGGAAAGATTAGCAATGGCAGATAGAGACCTTGACCGAATTAAGGTAGAGACCCAGCATGAAAATGGACAGAGAATAGAGGACAGTACAACAGACGATGCAGTATCACGAGAAATAGGACATACAACGCACCATAACGAGGATAATGTACGTCAAGGCATAGAAAACGTAAGTCAGCATACGACAGAGGAGCAGGGAAGTAGAGAGACAGTCGATGAGGATTCTAACTTGCGTCTTGAATACGTAGAACCCATAGTACAAGTAATCAGAGCTCCCTCACCACAGAGTACAAGGAATGCGAGCAGAAACGTGTCACAGCACAGTTCAATGCAATCGGTTGCGAACCAACACTTGGGCGAAAACACAGAGCGTAGGACGTCGGAAGAAAACGCAATAGGACCCACCAATCTGGCAGAATCATTACAACAAATTACGGAAACCATGACAAGGCAAAATAAAGACATAGCGAACCTAATTCAAATTCAGAATGCAGAAACCACGAGACAAATGCGTGCGATTAAAGAACAAAAAAAAAAAAAATCAGTTACACCTAAGTCATATTGAAGACGAGGCAAAAGAATCTCGAGAAGTGATAGGAAACTTAATAACAGGTCACAATCAATTGAGAACAGACATTGACAAAGTACAAGCGGACGTACAAACATTGCGTAATGACACTCAGGACGAGATCAAAACATTACGAAACACCCAGGGAGAAGTCAAGAAACTAGAGAAACAGATAAACGAAATTAATAGACAAGCAGCAGGTACAGCGCATGAAATTGTTGAAAACAGTGTTTTACGCAAACGTATCACAAAAGCAGCACTGAAAAAATATGAAAATCGCATAGTCAAAATAGAGGCGCAAACGAAGCAACAATTTCAGAAATTGCGAGCAGAGTTGTTGCAAACCATTGAAGAGCGTAGTGAACAAGATGGAGCAAACACTGAATCTGCAACCACATTCGTATCAGTAACAGCACCGGAAAAACAAGCAATTGACGAAGATATTATGCATTTTCGATTCCAGTCACAGGCGGAAAATAACATACGTGAAATCAGACAGCCTGCACAGCAACAAACACGTTTCGAAATTCTTGATGAACAAACGGCATCACAAACACATGCGGAACCACAAATGTATGTTTCAAGACAGTTTGGATTGTGCAATGAAGCAGCAAGGTTAGCCAGACAAGATACCGAACCAATACCTGACAATGGAAAGCCAGGTCGCGAAGAGTACAGTGCAATGCATTCAGCTACACGTCCACAACCGATGGAAGAAAATTGTGGCGTACCACTCCAACGATACCACGCAAGGGTAGGCGAAAGTTACAGTGGATAATATCCAATGGATCTACCACAACCGGAAAGAACGACGGGAGAAATGATCAGAAACAAAAGTGGCGAAGAATCGCGAATTTCATATGGAACTATGACGAAGTACGACAACGATCATTTCCTCTCAGTCAGAAAATTTCAACACTTTCGAGAAGGAAACTCATTACGTCCACGAACTTTTATTGACAATGTGTTTGAAATATTATGGGACTTAACTGCTAAGGTCATCAGTCCCTAAGCTTACACACTACTTAACCAAAATTATCCTAAGGACAAACACACACACCCATGCCCGAGGGAGGACTCGAACCTCCGCCGGAACCAGCCGCACAGCCCATGACTGCAGCGCCTTAGACCACTCGAAACTTTTATTGATCAATTCCGAGTAGGATTACCAGAACACTGGACGCTAGCACACAAATTAGACTTTATATGTGCACACATGTCAGGAACAGTCGCAGAAACCATGCAGAATGATGCCGATCGTACGTAGATTCCAGAGAGAAGTTTCTCTCACGATATTGGTCCGGCGAAGCACAGAACAGAGTGAAGTACGAATTATTACAGAACCCATATTTTGAAAATTCAGGAGAGAAGAGTCCCGTGAAATTTTTCGAATTAATGGCAAAGAAAAATCAATGCTTAGATGTACCATACAGTGACGGAAAGTTGATTAAATAATGCGCGATGAAGTTACTATTGAAATACCAGCAATCATTAGTAGGGCGCGGAGGCAATGACGTCGAAGCATTTAAAGGTATTCTAAGGGAACTAGAGTTCATATTTTCGGAAGATGACGCAAGAAAAAGACGAAGCGCATGTGAAAACGAAAGCAAAAAGCAGTGGAATCCACAAGACACAGTACGAAGAAACAATAATTACGAACCACGTGATAACTTCGCACCAAGAAACGACAATAGATTTCAACAAAGAACCGGTTATGGATTTAGAAGAGAATATGGTAATAACTATAATTCACCCAGGAACGGCAACAACTATTACAGAGGGAATAACGACAACCGGAACGGGTACTGGAGAACCAATAGACCGACAAATTATCAACAAAGAAACCAATATCAACCAGCGGAGCAAGAAAAGAGAATACAGATAGAAGAGGTGGAGGTAAGACCACCAAACCCCGAAAAACGTTCAAATTGACAGCTAAGCGCCCATGCCAAAGAGAATGACGCACCGACCCAGGACAATTGCAGCACCTTGAACAGAGAAGTAAATACCTTATCACGAGAAGAGAAGAAGGAAGAAACAAAACCGCAGGGACCAGATGAAAACGAAGACAGGAAAATAACAATATCGTGTTGGGACGTAATTAATTGGGAGAATACTCACGAGGAAGATGAATTACCAGAGGCATGCACAACGAATGTTGGAGGAAAGGACGAAGTAATGAGTGTTGCAGAGCTATTTGAGATGGAAACCAGAGGATCATGCGCAGTCGACAGAAGTTGAAAATAAGTTACTAGTGGGCACACAACCCAACGTATATAATGAAGGAAGTTATGAGGCGATAATTAGAGCATTTAGATGCGATTATGTGGAAGTAGCGACGAAGAAGGAGAAGATAGACAAGGATGAGGAAAAAGTAGAGGATGTTGAAGAAAGCGTAAATCAAGGAAGAAATAGAGAAGAGGAAATAAAAGAGAGAGAAGTAGTAGTCGAAGCTTATCCTACAGAAAGTTCGAATTCACAAGGGAAATTCCTGAAAAGACTCATGTATGATTCAGTGGAGGATTCGTTGATGCAAGAAGAATAAGAACAGAACGAACCCTTTCAAATTCTACCAATTGTGAAAGCAATGGTAGAGCATATCCCAGTCAATATTGTAATTGATAGCATAAGTGAACTGACTGCGATCTCAGAAAATTTATTCATGCAGTGTAATGCCAATGAGGAATTGCCAGTTCTGAAAACACGTAAGATTAAAGTAAGAGGTATTATTAGAAACAATGCTGCGGAAGTTGCGAGACAAATAAAGTTAACTCTTTCGTGTCAAGGTCAAAAGATTGAAGCCAACTTTGTGATTATACCTAAACTAACTATAGATTTGATTATAGGTGCAGATTTTTTAAATGAGAGACGAGCGATAATAGATATGGGGAAAGGTAGTGTAACATTCGGGAATGTCACACTTCTCTTTGAGCAAAAGCAAAAATTAGAAGAAATACCAGTTATACACAAACAATTAAGAATGATGCGAGATAAAGAGGATGAAGAATTAGAATGGTATGCACAAAAGGGGGAATCGCCTCAACTCATGTTAGAAGTCCATAAAGAAATCAAAGAAAAATTGCAAGAAGTTCAAGGTATTTTGGAGCACAGTAAAAGAGAATTAGAGGGTATTTTACGAGATAAAGCAGAGATATTTTTACCTACGACTGGCAGTATTAAACCCTTTCAGTACAAGTTTGAAGTAAAACAGGCAAAACCTTAGGACTTCACCATGTGAGACATATCAAAAAGTTTGAAGATTAATTTTATTACTGGTAAATAATCAGCACAATATTTCAAGATTATGTTGCACATAAGATCGTCAGGAGAAAGAAGAATGAAGAGAGAGGAAGGTGGGAAAAAGAAAGTAGTTTCAATAAAAACAAAAACAAAAATAACACCAGTAGTACCATAGATTAAGGTGAAGGGATAAAACGTAGATAGTCTAACAGCATGAAACACTAAAATGCTATACACCACAACACTACACAAAAATAAAAAACGAATTTGAGGATTCTTGTAGAAGTTAAGACTCAAAATATCTTAGAATTTTAACATGGAAAGGGCGCCAAAATTTGTAATGCTTTTTAAGAAGGCATAAAACAATGAGGTACTAGACATATGTTAGATGATTATAAATAAAACTTTTTGTAAGAACCATTGTAAGAACTCCAGCAAGGACCAGATGCAACGACCCACAAGTTGCAATGTGAGAAGTATCAAGAAAGAAAAGGACGTAATTAGTAAGACACGATTCCTACGAGGCAGAAGCATCGAGAGAAGGGAAAGGAGAGCGGTGCCGGGACCGACAAGCAAGCACCGGACTTTCACCACTTGTAAACCGCAGGACGCCCCCACTCAGTGGAGCGAGCAAAAAAACGGCCTGACGAGAAGAGTGCTTGGGCAAGCCACCACTGGCAAAAAACATATGTGTAAAAGTCACAATACTGCTATTAAACAGCACGCTGTTTGTGGCTGTTTGTGGCTGACACTGTCGCTGAGCCAGATGTCACCGCTTGTCCTGTTGCGGAGGAAAGCTCTCAGTCTGCAAGATCTGGACAATCACAGAGGGTGTGATTATTGATAGTTGGGAGCCCCAAAGTTTGGTGCGTTATAGGGCCACTTACTGAAAGACTGCCAAGAAGAGGAAGAAAGCCAATGTGCACTCTGTGTGCACACTGGGTGAAGTCATTCCAGACCCAGAATGGATCCTCCCAGATGCCATGAAGGGCACAGGACACAGCCAACTGCAAGTGGTGGATCACATGGTACCAATGTGTGTGTCACTTTGGATCAGAAGAGATCCTCTCTGGTTTCGAGTGGCTCACAGAATTGGTAAAGGCTGCCAGTCTTGCTTGCATGATGAAAGCAGGGGTGACCATTTGCAGCATAGTCGACAGGACTGATTGCGGACCTCTGGTACAGAGACCAGTGGAGGGTCTGAATCAGAGGCTCAGACGGTTCTGCGACGGTGTAGTATGTAAAAGGGTGGTTGGGTTTCAGGTTCCCCTGGATGGGTGAGGAGTCCACTATATGCAGGAGGGGGTACACAGGTAGCAGGGGCTGTGTGGCGTGGATTGGGCGGTTATTAGGTTAGAGTGTCTTGGGAAAACACAAAAAGGGCTTCAGTTACAAAAGGTGCAGGCCAAACACGGGAAGAATGTATATACAGGAACCATGGGTTTTACAGTTGTAAATTGTCGCAGCTGTGTTGGGGAAGCACTTGATCTCAAAGCACTAATAGAAAGCACTGATGCACAAATCGCTATAGGAACTGAAAGCTGGCTAAAACCGGAGATAAGCTCAGCCGAAATTTTTGCGGATAATCTGACGATGTTCCGAAAGGATAGGCTTAACACGGTTAGCAGTAGCATAGTTTTTGCTGTTAGAAGTAGTTTATCTGGTCACGAAATTGAAGTAGATAGTTCCTGTGAGTTAGTATGGATGGAGGTCATTGTTGGCAACTGGAATAATATAATAACCGGATACTTTTACCGACCTTCCAATCCAGATGATACAATTGCAGAAGGGTTCAAAGAAAACTTGAGTTTGATTTCAAACACATACCTGACTCATACATTATAGTTGATGACGATTTTAATTTACCCTAGATATGTTGTTGAAAATACATGTTTAACTGCGGAGGTACGCATTAAACATCACCCGAAATTGTGCTAAACGCATTCTCTAATAATTATTTCGAGCAGTTAGTTCATGAGCCCATGGAAATACTAAACGTTTGTGAAAACACACTTGACCTCTTAGAAACAAATAAGCCTGAGTTAATAACGAGAATGAAAACGGATACAGGCATTAGTGAACACAGGGTTGTCACAGTGATATTGAATATTGTAACCCCCAAATCCCCCAAAAATAAACGAAAAATATACCTATTCAAAAAAAACGATAAAAATTCATTTGATGACTTCCTGAAAGACAATCTCCTCACCTTCCAGATTAACATTATAAGTGTAGACTAGACGTGGCTTGCATTCAGAGAAATAGTATCAGCAGCTTTTGAGAGACTCATACCAAATAAATTAACAGACGAGGGAGCTAATCCTTCTTGGTACACAAAACGGGTCAGAACACTGTTACAGAAACAACGTAAAAAACATGCCAAATTTAAACAGACGCAAAATCCCCAATACGGGTGATCTCTTACAGAACTTCAATGTGAACAACGAAACTTTGTCTCGAACTCTGGCAGAAAATCTAAAGACATTCTGGTCGTATGTGAAGTATGCTAGCGGCAAGACACAATCAGTGCCTTCTCTGCGCGATAGCAATGGAGATACTATTGAAGACAGTGCTGGCAAAGCAAAGTTACTAAACACAGCCTTCCAAAATGCCTTCACGAAAGAAGATGAAGTAAATATTCCAGAATTTTAATCAAGAACAGTTGCCAACATAAGAACGTAGAAGTAAATATCCTCGGAGTATTGAAGCAACTTAAATCACTTAATGAAAACAAGACTTCTAGTACAGACTGTACACCAGTTAGGTTGCTTTCAGAGTATCCTGATGCGATAGCTTTATATTTACCAACCATGTAGAACTGTTCGCTCGACGAAAGATCCGTACCCAAAGACTGGAAATTTGCACAGGTCACACCAATGTTCAAGAAAGGTAGTTAGAGTAATCCGCTAAATTACAGGCCCATATCATTATCGTCGATATGCAGCAGTATTTAGAAACATACAGTGTGTTCGAAAATTATGAATTACCTCGAAGAAAACGGTCTATTGACACATACTCAACATCTATTTTTAAAAAAAAACATAGTTCTTGTACAATGCAACTAGCTCTTTACTCACATGAAGTGTTTAGTGCTATTGACAAGGGATTTCAGACCGATTCCTTATTTCCCGATTTCCGCAAGGTTTTTGACACTCCACCACACAAGCTGCTTGTGGTGAAATTGCGTGCTTATGGCATATCGTTATGTGACTGTATTCATGATTTCCTGCCAGAGACGTCACAGTTCGTTGTAACTGACGGAAAGCCATCGAGAAAAACAGAAGTGATTTCTGGCGTTCCCGAAGGTAGTGTTATAGGCTCTTCGCTGTTCCTTGTCTATATAAACGATATGGGAGACAATCTGAGCAGCCGTCTTATGTTGTCTGCAGATGACGCTGTCGTTTATCGACTAATAAAGTTATCAGAAGATCAAAACAAATGTAATAAGATTTAGAAAAGATATTTGTATGGTGCGAAAATTGGCAATTGACCTTACATAATGAGAGTGTGAGGTCATCCACCTGAGTGCTAAAAAGAATCCGTGAAACTTCGGTTACTCGATAAATCAGTGAAATCTGAAAACCGTAAATTCAACTAAATACCTAGGTATTACAATTACAAACAACTGAAATTGGAAGGAACACACAGAAAATGTTTTGGGTAGGCTAACCAAGGACTGCGTTTTATTGGCAGGACACTTAGAAAATGTAAGAGACAACCAAGGAGACCGCCTACACTACGCTTGTCCGTCCTCTTTTAGAACACTGCTGTGCGGCGTGGGATTCTTACCAGATAGGACTGACGGAGTACATCGAAAAAGTTCAAAGAAGGGCAGCACGTTTTGTATTATCGCGAAATATGGGAGAGAGTGTCACTCAAATGATATAGGATTTGGGGTGGACATCATTAAAAACAAGGTGTTTTTCGTTGCCACTGAATCTTCTCACGAATTTCCGATCACCAATCTTCTCCTCCGAATGCGAAAATATTTTGTTGACACCGACCTACATAGCGAGAAATGATCACCTTTATAAAATAAGGGAAATCAGAGCTCGTACGGAAAGATATAGACGTTCGTTCTTTCCGCGCACTATACGAGCATGGAGTAATAGAGAATTGTGAAGGTGGTGCCTCTGCCAGGCACTTAAATGTGATTTGCGGAGTATCCATGTACAGTAGTGAAATTCCTGGGCTAGCAGACCAGAGCGGGTTAGGTTGTGGAAAGTGGCTAAAATGAGGTTGCTGTCACTTGCACTCAACATACAAACTTTATTTGTCCACACACAATATTATACAAGAAAGCAAAACACTTAAAACTGTAATGGATCTCCTTTGATTAACTTTAGATCGGCTGAAGGCCACACTCAAAATCCAAGATGCAAGGCCTAAGTGAGAAATTGACATAGAAGGTTCTTCTGGAGGTGTCACCCAAAAACAGTTTCTAAATCTTCAATCTAAACAAGTTGAAGGCCTTGGCACTTTAATTTTAATGGAACTCGGCTGGAGGCGGCATATTAAGCAATAAGAAGTGATTCAATCCAACGGCAGAAGGCCTAATCTTAAAATAAGTGAAGCAATCTCGGCTGATGGCCCCATACAAAATTATCACAACCGTATGCGTTAAGGGCAAGACAAGAACATTAATTCAGGATATATAAAACCCGGATGAAGGCGACACATCAACGAAATAACTAAAACTCAAACAGGGAAGTTACCATGTAACAGACGCGGAACAGCGCTCAGAAGTTCCAAGGGTCGGCCTGGAATTGTAACACTAACGCCCGTTTAGGCGAGACAGGCAGCCTACGGAATGCACCCAACCGACAGACAGCCGACCGACCAATCAACCAAATCAGCTCCGCTCGACGCAACCAGCGAAACGACCAGAAGATATCAACACAACGACACACAGAATATTGGCACGCACAACGACCAACAACACCTCAGTCGTGGAACTGCATGCCTGGTGCGTTTCCAGCTGACTCTCTACCTTCGGATGGGCGACGTCCCGGAGACACTGGCTCCGACCCAACCATGCAGACGTAACACAACCGACGTCTCTGCACAGGAAGGAACCGACCCAAATACACGTCGTCGATGAGGCGACCGATCGAACGACCAACCAACGGTCGTCCCAGTTGGTACTGGCTGTGCCGACCTCACTGGGGCTCCGTTCCCGATTGCTGCTACACCCCCGACTGCTGCTACGTCCCCGACTGGACTTCTGCCGCGTTCCAACTCAATGACTCCCGGGTGCGATCTAACACTGACTGCCAGACACACGACTACCCGGAAATACTATCGGTCGCCCAGAGATAGTACGACAGTGCACTTACCGATACGCGCTCCTGCTGCCGCTCATGGGCAGACAAGACAGCAATTCAGTGACACCAATAATCGAAATTAAAATGACGAGGCGGCCTTACGGAAAAGACAAAACGTTAAATAAAGATGGCACGAACATGATCCACACACGGCTCAAGTAGCAAATTTTAGGCTTCAGAATAATACCCTATAAAAGAACATATATTTATCTATTCTCGGTTCCCAAAAGGTAAGGTCACTATGAGGTACGACGTATTTGAATAACAATATTTACTCACATTACACAAAAACACAAATGTGTTCTTCGAGCTAAGACGTTCACTCAACGGACGTCGTGAAGTTCGTGATAGATGCCACTAAACGGCAGCATTAATCTGTCATTGTCGGTAGCGCTCTAGCAACATTGGTTCCTGAGAAAAGTGCCCAGACTAAACGTGCCCGGTGCGTAAAGGTGCTATTGTTTCATTCATACATCTAACATTTTCTACACTTATTTTTGTACTTTGGTAATTTGCTTCAGGATTTTGCAGTTTAGCGAATCATCTAACTGACCAATTTTTAATCATGAAGAATTAATGATTGTATTAATAAATAGTACGTTTGAACAACGTATATAATTCTAATTTAGGTATGTCACAATGGATGTATCTGTTGGTTTTTATCGAAAGTGCACATTAAATTCCCTTATATAGCGTAGTCCTTAATATTTATTCTGTTTTTAGTGTGTCTTTGTATTTGCCCGGGTGGTAAGTTCATAACATTATTACTTCTGTCTATGCTTACAGGCCTGGAGATGGTCAACTGAGTGAGTGAAACTGGTTGCTATACGATAAAATAACATCAAAATGATGGCTGCAGGTGGTTTTTTTTTTTTTTTTTCCTTGCGTAAGTGAATGCACAGACCATCGGTTGTAAGGATGGACATACAAAAACTTGGTCTTTGGCTTCATGGGGCCTACGTCACACACGAACACTACAGTCGGCATTTACCAGCTGAAGTCGGGGCTCATATGACCAGGCCATAGGTTGCCAGTCGTCTAGGGCCCAACCGATAAGGTCACGAGGGCAGGAGAGGCGCTGTAGACGATGCCGTGTTGTTAACAAAGGCACTCTCGTCGGTCGCCTGCTGCCAGAGGCCATTAATGCCAAATTTCGCCGCACTGTCCTAATGGATACCTTTGTCGTACGCCCCAAATTCATATCTGCCGCTGTTTCACGCAGTGTTTCTTGTGTATTAGCAGTGACAACTCTACACAAACGCCGCTGCTGTCGGTCGTTAGGTGGAGGCCGTCAGCCACTGTGTTGTCCGCTGTCGGAGGTAATGCCTGAAACGTGGTATTCTCGGCACACTCTTGACACTATGGGTCTCGTAATATTGAACTGCCAAACTATTTCCGAAATGGATTGTTCTAGCTTCAGCTACCATTCCGCATTCAAAGTCTTTTAACTCGTATCGCGTGGCCTTAATCGCTTCAGAAACCTTTTAACGTGGACCACTTGAGTGCAAATGATAGCTGTGTCAGGGCGCTGCTCTCTTATACCTTGTGTGCGCGATACTACCGCCATATGCTTATCGTCCATATTGCTATCCCACGATTTTTGCCACCTTAGTGTATAATAAGTACAAGAAAAAGGAGGGAACAATAAGAATAGAATACCAAGAGAGATGTTCCCGGATTTAAAATGGCGTAAGGCGAGGATGCATAGTGCCTTCTCTACTGATTAAGCTGTATATTAAAAAGTAATGAAGGAAATAAACGACAGGCTGCACAGTGGGATTTAAATTCAGGATGAAAAGATTCCAATGTTAGGATCTGATTATGGTTTTGATATCCTCTGGGAAAATGGGAAAGAATTACAGTAACTGTTCAAAGAAATTAACTGTCTAATAGGCAAGAGCACAGATAAAGAGGAACCCAAAGAAAGACGAAAGCAATAAACCTAAAGCCAAATTTAGAAATCAAGTAATAAACGATCTGATGGGACCCAGGTTAAATACTGTTTCACGGTTGAAGAAAGGAGGGCATTAGAAGCAGATTAGCACAAAAACAGTAGGCCTCACCGTGGGAATCAAATTTCCTTGTATGACCGTCTCGAACAAATAAATCATGGACTGTGACAAAATCAGAAGTTCTCTACAGAATGTGCGTGGAAAACAATATACGGAAAACAATAACGAGAGGAAGGGACAAGATGATAGTGTATGTGATATGGCGTCAGCTAATATGTCGCGTTGTACTAGAGGGGAATGTAGAGGACAACCAATCAAAATTCTGAGCTTCACATTTTATTTACATCACCCACAAAATGAAAGGTAAACCGATTAATCAGAATTTTTTGCTCCTTATGAAGATGGCTCTAAGCACGTATACCAAAAACGAACTATTTATTGCCTTTCTTGTTCAAAGATGGACCTACAACAAAATCCACACACACTTTGATGTAGGTTTATTCGTTCAAAGCTCTCTTCCTCTTCGGAAAGCTGAAGAGGAACAGTCAGTCCTATCCTGACTTCAATATTTTGTGTTCTTTGAAGATTTGTCAATATTAATGCCACCTGTCTGTTAACTACACCTCGGCGTATAGTTCTCTGTTCAAATTTCTTGCGACACGAAAGTGTGCTTGTGCAGGATCTCTGTTTTTACCTTTCATGACTGTGACAAGTGTCATTTTGATTCGATGTGACTACCATTTGACCGCGGGACGTGGGCGCGCTGTTTAAGGCTCAGCGACACGGATTCCGCGGCCCCTCCGGCCAGATTTTTGAATACTGCCTCGGGCATGGATGTGTGCGGTAGGTTCGAATCCTGCCTCGGGCACGGATTTGTGTGGTGTTCTTAAGTTAGTTAGGTTTAAGGAGTTCTAAGTTATAGGGGACTGATGACCTCAGAAGTTAAGTCCCATAGTGCTCAGAGGCATTTGAACCAGTATTGGAAATTTGTGGTAAGTTCTATGGGACCAAACTACTGAGGTCATCGGTCCCTAGGCTTACACAATGATTAATCTAACTTAACCTAACTTACGCTAAGGACAACACACACACACACACACACACATGCCCGAGGGAGGACTCGATCCTCCGACAGGGAAAGCCGCGCGAACCGTGGCTAGGGGCCTCAGACCACACGGCTATCCCACGTCACAAACACCCCCTGGAATGCTTTTCATGAATGGCAGCACGACGGCTTGTATCATCACACTGACGTACAGATTTACAGTCAATATGCGTGGGACAAATACAAGAGTGCTCCTGCTGTCATACGAAATCGCGCCCCAGACCATAACTTTAGGTGTATGTCCAGTGTGTCTAGCACGCAGACGCCTTGTTTGCAGGCCGTCAAATGGTGCAAATGGCTCTGTGCAGGATGGGACATAACATCGGAGGTCATCAGTCCCCTAGGGCTTAGAACTACTTAAACCTAACCAACCTAAAGACAGCACACACATCCATGCCCAAGGCAGGATTCGAACCTGCGACCGTAGCGGCCGCGTGGTTGAGGTGCTCAGAGGCATTTGAACCAGTATTGGAAATTTGTGGTAAGTTCTATGGGACCAAACTACTGAGGTCATCGGTCCCTAGGCTTACACAATGATTAATCCAACTTAACCTAACTTACGCTAAGGACAACACACACACACACATGCCCGAGGGAGGACTCGATCCTCCGACAGGGAAAGCCGCGCGAACCGTGGCTAGGCGCCTAGAAGCGCACGGCCACATCGGCCGGCGCAGGCCGTCAACTGGCCTCCGTTTAACCAACATTCGGCCATCACTGTCACCGAGGCAGAACTATCTTTTACCAGAAAACACAACAGACTAGCACCTTTCTCTCCAATGAGCTCTCGCTTGACATCACTGAAGTCGCCGATGGAGATGGTTTGGGGTCAGTAGAATGCACGCTACAAAGCATCTAGCTCGGAGCTATCTGTGGTGTCACCGCAAGACACCACACTTGCTAGGTGGTAGCCTTTAAATCGGCCGTGGTCCGTTAGTATACGTCGGACCCGCGTGTAGCCACTATCACTGATTGCAGACCGAGCGCCGCCACACGGCAGGTCTAGAGAGACTTCCTAGCACTCGACCCAGTTGTACAACCGACTTTGCTAGCGATGGTTCACTGACAAAATACGCTCTCATTTGCCGAGACGATAGTTAGCATAGCCTTCAGCTACGTCATTTGCTACGACCTAGCAAGGCGCCATTACCAGTTACTATTGATATTATGAGTCATGTACAGTCAAGAGCGACGCTCATCATTAATGGATTAAAGTTAAGTATTCCACCAGCTACGTCCGTTTTTCTAAAGTCTAATTTCCTTGTCCTGTTCCAGACCTCACGCCAGCCTGCGTAAGCTAAAACGCGTGCCTTTCGGCTTCCTCTAATAACACGGTGTAGCGTTCTCTCCTGCCAACCCACGACACTATCCTTGATGTAACCGATTAATAACAGTTCGTTGTGTCACTGTGGACCCAACCGCTGCTCAGACTGCTGCTGCATTTGCAGTACGATGCGCCAAAGCCGTATACCGAACACAATGGTCTTCTCTCTCGCTAGTGCCACGTGGCCGTCCGGAGCACGGTCTCTTTGTGACCTCACATTCCCGTGACCACGGCTGCCGGCAGCCGTGTACACTCGCTTCATTCCTGCCAAATCTTCCCGCAATATTGCAGAAGGAACATCCAGTTTCTCATAGTCCTGTTACACGATCTCGATTAATCTCAATGTGGTGTTAATAATGGCGTCTTTGTCGCCTTCAAGACGTTCTTCACTAACATCAACTCACCACGTTCAGTCTGCAAGGCAGTTGACGCTCACTACACTTACAGCGTGTATTTAAAGCAAACCTGACGTACATCTTCATAGTGGCGCTACTAACAATTCTTATGTGACTAGCGCGAAATTTGACTAGATATCATCTTTTAGATGTAGAAACACGTCTACCAACTTTCGTCGATGTCGCGCCACTTCTTCTTGATATTGTGATGTGTTTTCGCCAGTGTATTTCAATGGTCATTGTCGACTGGAAGTTCGTGGAATGAAAATAGTGCAACAATATTTTAAACATTATATGCTCCCTTTATTGCTTACTTTGTTGAAAGATAACAAGCAAGATGATAAATCTCGAACTCAATAAATTCATCACATCATATACTACGTATTCAGTATGCACAGCGTACAAAAAGCACATGTAATTTTGACGCTAACCATTGCCAGCTATGCGATAACAAACCCACAGTCCAGGAATAACTGGGAAATGTCGATGTGTGGTTCCATGTGGGGCAAATTCTATCGACACACCCACCTCCATATATATGTTAAAGTGCCGAGTCTGATGCACCGTTGGCTATTGATATACTTACGAACTTGTATACTCGCTCTCCTTTCTACTCACGTATAGTCCACTTGAAACCGGTAACAGACTCAAGAGAAGAGTATTCAGCTAAATAGGCAGCGGCGGAAAGTGGCGAGTCGATTCTCTGATACTACGGAGACGGTGAGTTTGGAGGTGTCGTCTTAGGATCCGCTGGCGAACTTAAAGCGATTATACAGACCTCACTTCTAATCCGTAATTCACACCCCGTCCTTTACGTTGACCATCAGTGACACTTCAGTGGCAGTTTTTAATTCCAAGAACTGGAACGTACCTCACCAACAACATCTTTTATTAAAGGTTTTGAAAGGTTAATCGTCTATGTTAATATGTCACGCTTTGTCCCACTGTATGATTCAAAAGATACACTTACCCATTCGTAACCCATTCACGCCATTTTTTCTAGTTTCAGTGAGTAAAACACACCTGTACCAGAATTTCCGCCCGCATCTCGTGGTCGTGCGGTAGCGTTCTCGCTTCCCACGCCCGGGTTCCCGGGTTCGATTCCCGGCGGGGTCAGGGATTTTCTCTGCCTCGTGATGGCTGGGTGTTGTGTGCTGTCCTTAGGTTAGTTAGGTTTAAGTAGTTCTAAGTTCTAGGGGACTGATGACCATAGATGTTAAGTCCCATAGTGCTCAGAGTCATTTGAACCAACCAGAATTTCCTTAATTAAAGGATACTTATCCAGAATTTAGGAGAGTAATCTCTCGAAACCAGTGGCCTGTAATAAAGGAAAGCGGGAGAGATGAGATTTTACTTTCTAATAGCCTTTAGAAATTGCCATAGAAGGCATAAGGCAGCCATCCTTCTGCACTTGTGAGGCATTCTTTGTGTCAGATTCTCTGGCGCTCTAAGGTACTCGAAGGGAGGAAGGAAGGAACGAAAGAAGGAAGATGTAAAATCCATTGGAGGTCGTTGGGAGTTTATTGTATTTTGGGGAAGGAAGGAAGGAAGAAAGGAAGATGTAACACCCATTGGAGGTCATTGGGAGCTTATTTTGGGGAAGAATGGAGAAGGAAACCGTCTAGGCGTTTTTAAAGAAATCATTCCAGAATTTGCTTTAGGTGATTTAAGGAAATTACCTAAAACATAAACCATGACTGCCGGACGGCGATTTCAACCATTGCTTTTCCGAATATCTTATCACGGTATCACCTTGCTTGTTAAAGGCCTTTAACTCCATCATAATTCCTGCGTGTAAGAATATGCAGCCTAATCCTGGAAGAACGCCAAAACCCTGAATCGCACATGCAAACCGGTCGCCTTTCTTACTGGATGCTCCTTTCGTTACTCATGTCTCCGTTTTACTTTTTATTTTCGAAACGGTAGGTTTCTATTTCCCATGATTTATCTTTGTGCTAATGATTGAACAACGAACTGTTCTCTCCTTGTATGGAAATTCGGTAAACAACGCACAAAGCTGACAACTAGTCGAAATTTATAAAAATGACCAAGCAGCAAGTTAAATGACGCATATGTAACGAAGATCCAATACGAGCTGTAAAAAAAGGCTGTGTATGTGGGCACCTAGCAGCTGATAAAAGCCGTATTTTGTTTTATGCAAGCAACAGTATCATTTTTCGGATGGGAATAACTCACAAGTTTTTGAAAAAAGAAACACAGGCACATACGAGTGTAAATGCTACGATACGCTGAATTTCAATGCAGTTGGGAACGCATAATTAGTTTTAAATTAGTCGAAACACGTATCAGTTGTACATCAAATTGTTCAGATGGATATGGATTTTTGAATAGCAGCGTATGCAAATACAACGACACGCTGGAACGCAGTACCGTTTGGTATGAATAAGCTTTAAATTATTTGAAACTTTAATGGTTAATTCCAAATCGTTTAGGAAGGCACGCAACTACAAACGATAACTTTTCCCTTATTTTTCTTCTAATGTTTGCTTGTAACGTTCATTATGTTTATTATCTCGATTTACATTTAATTAAAAACTTCACCAAACCTCTGTGTATTGACACTGACGGTGCGCTGCAGCAAGTTACAAAAAATCTACGCTTCTTTGCCTTAAGTCAGGTTGGTTGACGGAGTGTTTAAGCCGTGGGCTCAGACCTTAGGCTTAGATTTGGTATTACACTTCTTAACTTGCTCTCATTTCGCTGCTGTAATGTACCTTATTATATTAAATGCAGCAAATAAATTCAGACTTCCAGAAAGATAAGAAACATCGAAGCTATGGAGACTAATCGTGAATTTGTGTGTGCCTCAGTCGGTAAGATCATTTTCAGTAAAAGGCAAGGACCTAGGTTCAAGTCCAGGTCCAATACAGTTTCAGTCTCCCAGGAAGGTTCACGGTAGCACACCGTCCACTACAAAGCGAAAGATTAATTCAAGGAATAAAGTTATTTAATGTAAATAATGCAGTTATTTCGCTTCATAAGAAAATTCTCGGGGATTTAATTTGAAGGTTACTTCCAACTGAGGAAATGAAGTAGTTGGCACACCCATATTTTTCGAAGTTCACACTACCATTGCGGTGTACGCTGAGATAACGGAGACCAGCGTACATTGTTAAAACTGTCGTTAGTGATATCCCAGAGCTTATTGTGTCAGAGTCATATGATTTAATCTTCGTACATCCATATTTAAACTGTATGAAGGTGGGACACAGCTGGTATAATTCTTATTTAAAATGAAATTCCTCCAGCTGTACTTGCGATTTTATATTTACTTCGCTACTAGTTTCGACGTTGCGTCAACGCCATCTTCAGGCCCGTACACTTTGATGAAATCAGTTGTGTGTGGCTCAGTCTAGAAGTCCGCGGTGAGACCAACACGTGCTCCACATGGATGCCGGGTAGTAACTATATGGTTTAGCACCGTAGACAAGCTGGAGAGGAAACCTGCAATTGTAGCACTCAGCCAGAAATATCAGACAGCGCTGCTACAAAACGACAGAGAGCGGAAAAGCGAAGGGATAATAGTTGCTTATGTGAAGTTAGGTAGCAATCCATTAGACTGTAGCGCATCAGTTATTCTGCACCCCTACCTCGCAATTCTCGAACTCGGAAACTGAAACATTAATGGACTGCATATTGGAGGGTGCGGTATCTGGAAACTCATAGCAGTAGCAAAGCTCAGATTGCCATTAGGAAACACAGAGCACAGACAATGGCTAAGTTATTTCTCGTTGTGATTCTCGTTATTCTTACTGTGTCATAGAGTGAATTGAAGTTTCTTGCAAACAGATATTCTCAAAGAGATCTGTACATCCTCAGCGACCTTATTAAGCCTAAACAAAGTAACTTCTTAATAATTGCCACGGTCACTGCAACTAGTTTCAATGCAGGCGGACCTTAACTAAAATTCTGATTCCTCAAACGGTAATAAATTACAAAGCACATTCTGTCATCGAAAGAAAACTTATATAAATTCTTACAACTGACTTGTAATGGGTGTCAAGAATGTTCTTCTTATTTCTGCTATTCGACGGCGTCTGGGCTAAATAACTAAACATGCGCTGTTTTAATACTCACTTACTTGAGAATTATAAAGTTTGTTTCAGACAAAATACGATGTTCCTCTAATATCAGGCAAGCGCATTACACCTGAGCTGTATATTTTCTGCTTCAATAAATAATGTCTTTTTGTGTTATTGTTTGCTTCAATAAGAAAAATTTAACTACTTAAAAGAATTCTAGTTTTATAACTACCATTTGGTTTAAGCTGTAAGTTATCGAGAAAACTGCTCTAAGCAGCCCTGGTACTCTAGGTAAACGGCTGAATGAGTGGTGGCCATGTTGAGGTTCCCCTGAAAATAAAAATGCACATAAGCTGCACCGCTGTTGTGAATATGTGATTTTGATATGCTACAAGACAGAAATATCGTAGACACAATGGTTTCAGCAACCCTGGGTATTTCTAAATGTGTTGATATTTTATTGCATTAAATCTTATTTTTCGATTTAAATGAATTATAGCCTGGCAATCCGATGTTAACAAACGATAGCTCCTGCGAAGTTTCAGAGATAGTCTTTTCGGGAAAATTTTCCACACACACCCTGGTTATCTTATTTGATTTAATAATTCATATTGTTCAAGAAATTTTAAGAACCCCTTGCCTGAACTGTATTTTTAACATGCTACAGATATTCTGTCTGTTCTGTATTTCATACAAATCAAATGTTAATATACGTTTATTCAAAATCTTACATCTCCGAAAGTTCTTCATTGATTGCTTTGAAATTTTGACACGAATTGCATTCGAATATGCACTTGCTTTTATACATCTATAGGAACGACATCTCTTGAACGTATATATACTCTCAAAACGTTTCGACAGACATACGCTACATATTTTAATGCCGGCCGGAGTGGCCGAGCGGTTCTAGGCGCTTCAGTCTGGAACAGCGCGACCGCTACGGTCGCAGGTTCGAATCCTGCCCCGGGCATGGATGTGTGTGATGTCCTTAGGTTAGTTAGGTTTAAGTAATTCTAAGTTCTAGGGGACTGATGACCTCAGACGTTAAGTCCCATAGTGCTCAGAGCCATTTGAGCCATATTTTAATGTGTACAGTACATAAATATATACTCTACATAATACAAAACGAGGAAATGCTATTAGCAAAAATTCCGCAGTATTCGTAGCGGTCGCGCGGTTCCAGATTGTAGCGCCTAGAACCGCTCGTCCACCACGGCCGGCACAAATTTCCAATTAGGGGGTGTTTTCCAACGGGATAACGCTCGCCCACATACCACTGTAGTAACTCAACATGCTCTGTAGAGTGCTGAGATGTTGCCAGGTCTGTCTCCAATCAAGCACATATGGGCCACCGTCGGACGTCATCTCCAGTGTCATCGACTACCAACGATAACCGTTCCTGTATTGACCAACGAAGTGAAACAGGCATGCAACTCCATCGCGGCACCTGTAAAACACGAGGCATGCTTGTTTGCAGGCTTTTATTCAACACTGTTGCGGTTTCACCGGTTATTAACGTACCAGCATTTCGTAATCCCAATGGCAAATCTCGGGCTTGCATTCATGTGTGATCTTGCAATGTTGTTCACATAAATATGTTACCTAGAAAGTGTTTTCCCGCAATTTCATTACTTTACATTAATTATGTTCCGATGTTGCGATATTTTTTTCTGTCAGTGTACATGGTTACGCCTGATTTTTCAAGAAAATTTCACGCTGTCTGCTTCATCAGAGTTTGCAATCAACATTTTACCTATGAAGATAATAAATCTGGTTCCAAGAGAAGGGGCCTTAAATTATCTAGAATTCTCAGTAGTTCTCTAAATTGTCCTCTCCACAAAACTCCAGTAGAAGCAATATCTAGGCGAAAAATGAAAAAAAAAACAGCTTCCCATTATTCGGTGTGTCGTTAACGTAAAAGAAGTGCAAGCTCTACGGAAGACACCCACACAAATATTCCGCAAATTAATTCGCAGAAGCTGGAGTTCAAACGCAAGACGTCGTGCTTTTCAAACTAAGTCTTGGAAAAAGAATTAAGGTCACAGAAAACTAAAACATGGAGAACCAACAACGAACAGGAACGTAACATTCGAGTGCAGTCTGAGCGACTCGTACAATATGAAAATAACGTATATCGTAAAAACCTGGAATTAGGAACAGTGGCTTTCCGTGTGAACAGAATTTTGATAACTGGTTTACAATCGCTAAGTTAATGTACGAATACCGCATACAAAATCAATGCCACCTACAGTGAAGGGAAAAAGACCGAGATGGTGCAGGTGCATGTTCATTTTGTCAACATATTAGTTGCTACGATCTAAATGCAGAGCAAATCTTTGTGCTCATAATAAATAAATCGCATATTAGTAATTATTAAGCACCAATAACTTTTAAATTTGTAATTTTTATACTAAGTGTGTTCATGAAGAGTTCTGTATTTATTGCCAGATACCCTGTTTAATACTGTTCAGCTTTCATCACTGGTCTATATCGATCGATATGTCCTAATACTAAATAAAATACTCTGTTGAACATGAGAAAATCTAATTTTAACTAATTCGTATTTGACACATTCCTGCGACACCACAGGAAACAGCATATGATATTCGTCAATGCCCTTCGTGAATTTGCTAGTTGCGGTGTCGCATTTTGTGGCAAACTCTTTTCGTATTTCCAGACTTATGTTGGAAGAAAATAGCTGAAAATGTATATAGTATCAGAACAAGGAAAAGCTACATGTTTTTGCTGTAAGAGTGGGGAAAACCATCCAATACTTCTCAGTGCTGTTGTGTGTAAATGTTTCTTCCCAGTCGTGCTGAAGCAGGTAGCTTTCTTTACTGCAAAAGCTTACGAAAAACCGAAGTTTTTAACTCCATAGCCCTGAATCGAAAGGTTCTGAGTGTTTTAGAACCATAAACTCTCCACTCAGTGTCACGTCTTGATACAACGCCCATTATCAATGGAAGGTGCCGGTTTGCTTCCCGTCACAAACAAAATAATTTTTTAAAGGGAATATCACATGGTCATTCGACAGAGTGGAGCTCCATTAATCTACTATGATATTCATTTTATCGATATTTACTAACAAAGGCAGTATAACCCGAGGGATATCCAGTGTTCTATCAGCGAATGAGTAGAGCTGCTGCATGGCGGCCGGACACAGTTTGGGGTAGAGTAACACACGAGGCAAGGCATGTTGTGCAAGAGCTGCTACTGGATTACCGACTGTTCTTCGTGTTTTTCAATCCTTGTTAGTAAAGATCGGCAAAACGAAGTGTTTCTTGTCTGTTGGCAATGACAACTCAAACGCGGCTGCTCTCGGTCGTTAAGTAAAGGCCATCGGCCACTAGGTTATCTGTAGTAAGAGATAATTCGTGAAAAGTGCTGTTCTCGGCACTGTCTTGACACTTTAGGTCTCGTAACGCTGAATTCCCTAAAGCTTTTCCGAAATGGAATGACCCATGCGTCTAGCTCCAACTACCATTCCGCGTTCAGAGTCTTTTAATTCGCATCGTGTGGCCATAATCACTTCAGGAATGTTTTCACATGAATCATTTGAGTACAAACTACAGTTCTGTTAATGTATTGCCCTTTTATACCTTGTGTACGCCATACCACTGCGCCATCCGTATTGCTGCCTCATGATTTTTGTCACCTTAATGTCTAATAAGTACAAGAAAAAGAAGGGAACAATAAGAATAGAATACCAAAAGAGATTTTACCAGATTCAAAATGGCGAATTTACGAAGTGGGATTTAAATTCAGGATGAAAATATATTAGCGATAAGATTTGATTATGGTATTGATTGTATGGGAAATAATTAGAGAATCTGGTTAACGGAATTAACTGTCTACTAGGCATGATGATGATGAAGAAGTCCCATACTCCTTGACAGAGCGTAGGGAACGATGCGGAAGACTCGAACCGCCGCACTAAGCAAGGTCCTAGCGGAGGTGGTTTGCCATTGTTCTCCTCCGACCGTAATGGAGAGGAATGATGATAATGAAGACGACACAACAACACCCAGTCGTCTCGAGGCAGGTGAAAACCACTGCCCCCTCCGGGAATCGAACCCGGAACCCCGTGCTAGGGAAGCGAGAACGCTATCGCGAGACCAAGAGCTGCGGACCTACTAAGCATAGAGCATGTATTAACAGAAACTCAAAGAAAGGTGAAACCACGGAGGAGTAACAGTTATATAATTGGCAATAAACCTAAAACCAAATTTAGAAATCAAGTAGTAACCAAACTGATGGAACCCAGGATGAAGAAAGGCCGGCATAAGAAGCAGTTTACCACATAAACCATAGACATTACCGTGGGAAACACATTTGCTTGTATGACCGTCTGGAACATAGTTTTGCTTGCAAATAAATCATGGTCTGTTAGAAAAAAAATGGTTCAAATGGCTCTGAGCACTGTGGGACTTAACATCTGAGGTCATCAGTCCCCTAGGACTTAGAACTACTTAAACCTAACTAACCTAGGGACATCACACACATCCATGCCCGAGGCAGGATTCGAACCTGCGACATCAGCGGTCGCGCGGTTCCAGACTGTAGCGCCTAGAACCGCTCGGCCACTCCGGCCGGCTCTGTCAGAAAACTGGAAGATCTCCACAGAATGTGCGATGAAAACAATATGCGGAAAACAATAACGGGAGGAAGGGACAAGATGATAGTGCAGCTGATAAGACGTAATCTACTATATCGCATAGCACTATAGAAAAATGTTAGGGATAAACAAATACTGATCTTTACATTTTACTCACATCACCCCAAAATGCGGGGTAAAGTGAGTAATCAGAGTTTCTTGCTTGGAATGAAGTCGGCTCAAAGCACATTTACCACAAACGAAGTTTTTTTTTACTTTTTTTTTGTTCAAAGGAGGACCTACTACAAAATCCACACCCATGTTGATGTAAGTTTGTTCGTTCAAAGCTCACTTCCTCTTCAGAAGACAAGAGAGGAACTGTCAGGTCTATCCTGACTTCAATACTTTTTATTCTTTGAAGAGTTGTCGATATTAATGCCACATGCCTCTTAATTCCACCTCGGCGTTCATTCTCTGTTCAGATTTCATAGGAGACGACAATACTTTTGTTGTTGCATCTGGCGCCTCTCTGTTTTTACCTTCCGTAGCCAAGTGTCATTTTAGTTCGATGAGACTACCTTTTGTGATGTGGCAAACATCCCACCGGTGATCAATTTTTCCTCATTTTCGCTGCAGCAAATTAGGCGTAACTTGCAGCGTGTTTTACAGTCCCTGTTAATAAACATCGGCAAAACGAATATCACACTAGACTGGTGTGGAACCGTGCTATCAAATGGGTACATAAAACACCGCTTTCAAAAACATTTGGACGAAATTTTTATGTTTTCCGCCTGAAATAGGGACTATGGCATCTAACTTATTCCAGACCTACTCTTGCACTTTTGGAATTAATTTTTAATTGTATACACTGCATGACATAGTTTTCATCTTTCATCTTCTACAGTATCAGAAAATACAGCTTCTTTGGACGCCATCTCATGCCTATCCCTATCAGTGTCATACTAGGCACTATACAGGTACAAGGCGGATGATAACCATAAAATTTAACACTAGAACAAATCTGTATACTTTTCATGTAAAAATCCTGGAGGTACTATAATCTCTGTCTCTTTGAGATTTAGTAGGAACACTATGTGATCAAAAGTATCCGGACACCTGGCTGAAAATGACTTACAAGTTCGTGGCGCCCTCCATCGGAGATGGTAGAATTCAGTACGGTGTCGGCCAACCCTTAGCCTTCACGACAGCTTCCACTCTCTCAGGCATACGTTCAATCACGTGCTGGAAGGTTTTTTGGGGAATGGCAGCCCATTCTTCACGGAGTGCTGCACTGAGGAGAGGTATCGATGTCGGTCGATAAGGACTGGCACGAAGTCTGCGTTCCAAAACATCCCAAAGGTGTCTGTGCAGGTCAGTCCATTACAGGGATGTTATTGTCGTGTAACCACTCCGCCACAGGCCGTATATCATGAACAGGTGCCCGATCGTGTTGAAACATGTAATCTCCATCCCCGAATTGCTCTTCAACAGTGGGAAACAAGAAGGTGCTTGAAACACCAATGTAGGCCTGTACTGTGATAGTTCCACGCAAAACAACAAGGAGTGCAAGCCCCCTCCGTGAAAAACATGACCACACCATAACACCACCGCCTCCGAATTTTACTGTTGGCACTACACAAGCTGGAAGATGACGTTCACCTGGCATTCACCTACCCACAGCCTGCTATCGGATAGCCTCATTGTGTACCCTGATTCGTCACTCCACACAACGTTTGTCCACAGTTCAATCGTCCAATATTTACGCTCCTTACACCAAACGAGGCATCGTTAGGCACTTACCGACGTGATGTGAGGCTTATGAGCTGCTACTCGACCATGAAATCCAAGTTTTCTAACCTCCCGCCTAACTGTCACATTACTTGCAGTGTAACCCGATGCAGTTTGGAATTCCTGTGTGATGGTCTGTACGTCACAAGTAACACCCAATCACCTGACCATGTTCGAAGTCCGTGAGTTCCGCGGAGCGCCCCATTCTGACCTCTCACGACGTCTAGTGACTGCTGAGGTCGTTGATGTGGTATACCTGGTAGTAGGTGGCAGCAAAATGCACCTAATATGAAAAACATATGTTTCTGTTGGTGTCCGGATACTTTTGACCACATAGTGTATCAATGAATAACAGGCGGAGCGAAATGTTTACAACTAGCACAGTAACGAGTGAATTATAAGAATCGATGGACATATAGGGAAGCAGCCGTTGAGAGTCGTGTGAGACGCGTTTGTAACCCAACCACTGCGTTGTTCAGTCTGTACGTAGAGCAAGTCGCGTATGAAACGAAGGAGAAATTTGGAAAGGAAACTGAAGTTCAGACAGCAGACCCGAAAACATTGAGGTTTGCCAATATTATAGTTTTAGAACTAGCAAAGAATTAGGAAGAGGAGGTAACGGAATATACTCCTATAGTGTCCTGAAAGGAGTTATAAGATGAACTTAAAGTAAGACGAGGGTAATGGGACGTAGTCGAATCAAACTGGGTAATGGTGAAAGAATGGAATTAGGAAATGAGGCAATTGAAGGAGTAGATGAGTTTGTCACATGGGCAGCAAAATGAGAGTCAATAATTGAAGTAGAGTGGAAGTATGTTGTTCCAGTAGTCTTCAGTCCGAAGGCCGATTTGATGCAACTTTTCACGCTACTTTGTCCTGTGAAAGCCTCTTCATCTCTGAATAACTACTGCAATCCATATTTACTTGTACCTGCTTACTAAACTCGTCTCTTGGCCTCCCTCTGCAATTTTTACCCCCACACTTCCCTCCATGACTAATATCACCATTCCTTCATGCCCAAGAATGTGACTTGCCATTCGATCCCTTCTTTTAGTCATGTTAGGCCACAAAATTCTTTTTTCACTTAATCTACACAGTACCTCGTCTTTAGTTATGCGCTCTACCATCTAGTCTTCATCATTACATTTCAATAGCTTCTACTCCCTTCTAATCCTAGCTTATCGTCCACGTTTCACTACACTTCAGACAAATTCCTTCAGGAAAGACTACCAAACACTCAGTTCGAAGTTAACGAATTTCTCTTCTTCTTTATTTTATTTTACTTATACGTCAAATTCCGTAGGGCCAAATTGAGGAGCAAATCTGCAAGGTCATGGAACGTGTCAGTACATGAAATTACAACATAAAAGTAATAACAGTGAAAGTTTACCGTCTACCTCCTCGCCTAGGGACGCCAGATGAAAGTTGATGTCGTCAAGCCCTGAATCAAAATTGCGCAACCGATAACTGGGGAGGGGAGCTTGAGAGCGCTACTTAGAGAGCGTGCCCTTTCTGTACGATACTAGGCAAGGGGCTGGAGGGCTCACACGCTGATGTGTGGGTCCCTGCAGTCTATAGCTTTTATTTTAAATAAATTCCTTTAACTTGACTTCTTTGTGATTCCTTAAGGTATGTCAAAGATTGATGACAGTTGATCACCTATTTATTTCAAACATTATCACTCGACTTTACAGCGATTGAAGCAATTGTTTCAGTTTACAGATATTACAATTTTACAACTTATAGCTCGGGTACATTATATACCAATCTGCACGCACTTATCTACGGGCCAGACGGAATTGCGTTGGCCAAATGTATACCACAAAGCCGCCCAATATTTTACATAGGACATCCACTACGTGAGGAGGATAACAGGCAAACTGGGGACCAGATACATTAACACAGGGGGGTCAAATTTCCGAAATTAAAAGAGAACATTCATTTCCTTACACAATCCGAAGCTGGAAATAAAAGAATTAGTACAAATATTCAAATACCTCTCTTCCATGCATGAACATTGAGGCAGACGCACTGAGGGCACGTCTGCTCACTTACCCGTCTTCTGTAACACTTTCGAATATGGCGGGCACCCGGAGGTCTTCCTGGACCCCGGTGGACGGGGTGGTCGAACCACTTGGCCGTGACCAACCTCTCCACCCCAGATCTTGTGACACTGGAAAGACTTTGACTTTTACCTGCCCGTGCTGTCTCTCTGATCCCCTACCCAGGAGTAAGGTTGGCAGTACTATACTACAGAACTACTTCCCAACAGAGATTTGGCCACGCTTTACGGAAAGGTGTGAGGAGGATTAGGAAAGTTCATGTGCAGATTCACATTCACGTGCAAGAAATGCATAATACACGACACATATAAATACGTATTATGAAGCCTGACACATTTCTTTCCACACGTCGACATGGGTTCTGTTGCAACCGCGGCCGGCCGCGTCGTGTAATAAAATTGGCTTCGGAGCCGCCTCTGTTTCTGTTTCCCGGTGCGAGCGAGCAGCGAAACCTGCTGCTTATAGAGCGGAAACTACTGTACCGTTTCAAAAGACAAAAATAAAATGTTTAGCCACCCGAAAAAAGTCAATCCAGGAGTTTAAGTAAACGCAATCAACAATACAACAAGAATCAGATTAATTTTTCGAGGAACTCCTCGACAGAATAGAAGGAATGACCCAAGAGGAAACTCTTCAGTTTCGATTTGGATTACTGCTAAGATTTTTTAGATGATGGTAGCTTATTGAAAATGGATGCTGCAATATACTGCACACTTTTCTGTACATCAGTTAGCGAAGTCCGATCCAAACGCAGGTTTGATTTCTGCCGACTATTAACTCAGTGAAAGCTGCTTGTTCTTGGGAATAAGCTAATAATATTGACAAGAAATGACAGTAAGGAAATACTCAGACTCCTGAACAGGGGTCTACAAGAGGTTCGTGAAATTACACCACTTATTGCCCGAACCACCCGTTTGTGAGCCAAAAATATCCTTTTAGAATGGAAAGAGTTACCCCAAAATATAGTACAGTATGGCATAGAATGGAAAGAGTTACCACAAAATATAATACCGTATAACATAAGCGAATGAAAATAAGCAAAGTAGACTAATTTTCGTGTCGAAGGATCACTTACTTCAGATACCGTTCGAATAGTAAAAATGTCAGCATTAAGTTTTTGATCAATATCGTGAAAGTGGGCTTTCCACGACAGTTTACTATCTATCTGAACACCTACAAAATTTCTCTTTTCAGTTTTACTAATCATATGCCCGTTCTGTGAAAGTAAAACGTCAGGTTTTGTTGAATTGTATGTTATCAACTGTAAAAACTAAGTCTTGCTGTGATTTAGCATTAGTTTATTTTCCACAAGCCCTGAACTTAGGTCATGAACTGCACTGTTTGAAATCGAGCCATTGTTGCACACAATATCCTTTACTACCAAGCTAGTGTCGTCAGCAAACAGGAATATTTTAGAGTTGCCTGTAATAATAGAGGGCATATCATTTATATAAATAAGGAACAGGAGTGGTCCCAAAACTGATCCCTGGGGCACCCCTGAATTGATAGCACCACGTAGACTCCACATGCAGACAGTCTCAACGTTGTGAATAATGACCTTTTTTCGTCTTTTGCTAAAGTAAGAGATGAACCAGTTGTGAGCTACTCCGCGTATTCGGTAATGGTCCAACTTATGGAGCAATATTTTGTGATCAACACAATCAAACGCCTTAGTTAAATCAAGAAATATGCCTAGCGTTCGAAACCTTTTGTTTATTCCATCCAGTACCTCACATAGAAAAGAGAATATAGCATTTTCAGTTGTCAAACGACTTCTAAACCCGAACTGTACATTTGATAGCAAATCGTGTGGTATAAAATGATCAATTATCCTTACATACACAGCCTTCTCAATAACTTTAGCAAATACTCGTGGTGTAGAAATAGGTCTAAAATTGTCTACATTATCCCTTTCTCTCTTCTTATAAAGCTGCTTTACTGCTGGGTACTTTAATCGTTCAGGAAACTGATCATTCGTAAAGGAAAAATTACGAATATGGCTAAACACAGGGCTAACTTGTGCAGCACTTTAATATTCTGCTAGGCACCACACCATAACCATGAGAGTCCTTAGTCTTCAGTGATTTAATTATTCATTCAATCTCCCCATTGTCAGTACCATAGAGGAGTATTTCAGACATCAGTCTCGGAAAGGCATTTGTCAGGAACGCTTCTTCTGACACGCTTTTCTTCCCAATGCCAATCTATAGTTTATATCCTCTCTACTTCGACCTGTTGCCCAAGTAGCAAAGCTCTTGTACTACTTTGTCTCATTTACTAATCTAATTCCCTCAGTATCACCTGACTTACTTCGACTACATTCGGTTATCCTTGTCTTGTTTTTGTTGATGTTCACCTTATATTCTCCTTTCAAGACGTTGTCCATTCCGTTTGACTACTCTTCTAAGCCCTTTTTCGTCCCCAATGGAATTGCCATGTCATCGGCAAACCTCATAGTTTTTATTTTTCCTCCCTGAATTTTATCTCTTTCTAGAAGTTTTTCCATTGTTTCCTGGCCCAGTGTACAGATTGAATAACTTTGAGGACAGGTAGGCTACAGTTCTCACTCTCGTCTCAACCACTATTTCTCTTTCATGCTCTTCGACTATTATAAATGCCGTCTGGTTTCTGTACAAGTTATGTGTAACCATTCACTTCCTGTATGTTACCTCTACATCCTTCGTAAGAGTATAATGGAGTCAACAACATCAAAAGCTTTCTTTAACTCTACAAAAGCTATAAACGTAGTTTTACCTCTCTTTCATCTGTCTTCTAAGATAAGTCAGTATCGAAGATAAGTCTGTATCGCTCGCGTGTTCCTATATTTCTGGAAACGAACCTAATCTTTTCCGAGGTCGGATTCTGCCAGATTTTTTGTTCTTCTCTAAATAAATCGTGTCATTATTTTACAACCACTACTTCTTAAACTAATACTTCGATAATATCCAGATTTGTCTGCATTCCCATTTTCCTTAATGGAATTATTACATTCCTCTTGAAGTCTGAGAGTATTTATTTGTCTCGTGTCCCTTGTACAGCAAGTAGAATAATTTTAATAATGACAGGCTCACCAAAGGATGTAAGCAGGTCTGTGGGAATTACATATACTCCAGAGGCCTTATTTCAGCTTACGTCGTTCAGTGCTCTGTCAAATTCTTTTCGCAGTATCACGTCTCCCATCACATCTTCATCTGAACCATCTTCCCTTTCCGTATTATTGCCTTCAAGTTCATTTCCCATTGTACAGCCCCTCTATATATTCGTCCCATCTTTCAGTTTTCCCTTCGTTGCTTAGTACCTGTTTTCTATCTGAGCTCCTGATATCCATACAGCTGCTTCTCTTTCCTGTAAAGGCCACTTTTACTTTTCTTGTAGGAGGTATCTCTTATTTCCCTAGTTATACATGTTTCTCTAGACTTACATTTGACATCTAGCCATTTTGTAGTATCCGTCAAATTTATTTTTTAAACGTCCGTATTCTTTCGCCTGGTTCAATTACTGCATGTTTACGTTTTCGCCTTCCATTGATTAAATTCAATATCTTTTGTGGTATCCAAGGATTTCTACTAGGCCTTGTCTTTCCACCTATTTGATCCTCTGTTTCCGTCACTACTTCATCCCTCAAAGCTACCCATTCGTCTTCTACTGTATTCCTTTCCTCTGTTTCAGTCAATCATTGGTTAATTGGTTACTGCTCCGTTTAAAACTCACAGCAACCTCTGATTCGTTCGGCTTGTCCAGGTTGCACCTTAATTGGATTCCTTTCTGCAAATTATTGAGTTTTTATCGGCAATTCATATGATCAGTTTCGAGATATGGTTCTGGAAATGTCTTACAGGTTAAAATCTGGTTCCGCAATCTGTGTACAATCATTATATAATCAATTTGAAATCTGCCAGTAGCCCCAGGTCTCTTGCATGTATACAACCTTCTTTCATGATTTTGAAACTGAGTGTTGCGATGTTTAAGGCATGATCTGTGAAAGATTCTATCAGGCGGATTTCTCTTACATTCCTTTCCCTACAGTCCATATTCTCCTCTTTTTCTTCTCTTCCTCTTTCTACTACCGAATTCCAGTCACTCATCACAATTAAACTTTCCACTGTTGTACTATCTGAATAATTTCTGTTACCATGTATTCTATCAATCTCATCTGCCCAGCTGGTTGGCACATAAATTTGTTCTAGGTTGTTCTAGGGTGGTGGACGTAGGTTTCTTGTCTGACTTGGCTACGGTAAGACATTCACTAAACTGCTCGTAGAAGCTTACCCGCATCCCTGTTGTCTTATTGTTTGAACGATTTTTCCCATTTTGAGAATACCGAAGGAGATATCTGTATTACTTGCTAAAACCATTCAGCAGCCTAGATCGCATAAGTATTTCTTTGTTTAAGACAAACGGCTTCGACAGATTTTGATTTCTTTTTCAGGTCTTAAAAAATCTTTTTGTTTTGAAACGTGTTCATTTTTTATTGGACCTCACACCAAAATGTCATTGTATATTAGACCAACTCCGGTACTACCTCTATTTGGTTTTGTATTTACAATCATGTTCTCCCTTGAGAAGTCTTGAACATCCTGCCACCGAACTTCATTAATACGTACTTTATCCAGCTTCAAACCATCCATTTTTTTAAATTATTGAACCTACGTATTCGATTAAGTGATTTAATATTTGGCGCTTCGATACGTAGAATACCAGTTTCGTTTAGCCTGATGACGGCATCTCCCTATTAGACCCCCCCCCCCCAAACCCCAAGTCGCTCTTAGATCCAGATGTACGAATATTTTATCTCCGAAATATTTTACCTAAGAGGACTTCCACCGTTCACAGTACCAGTACAGATAATCTATGTCAGCTAAGGTTACAAGGGCAGATCAGTCAGTCATTCAGACTGCTGCCACTGCAACTAATGAAAAGGATGACTTTTCTCTTCTGGAAGAACCCCTTTGAGTGACCTTTCCTTCCTTTATTATGGCGTCTGCGGTAAGGCCTGTAACAACTACATCCCATCAGACCAAATAGTCCTGTCACGGGAAAAGCCACGGATAACACCACTGGGGTCGCGATAATGCGTGAGCTCCACAGTTTCCCAATAATAGAACTTTCAAACTGTCACAAGGGGGTCACGTACAACACAACCGCGGGCTAGTGATACCAAATATGGCCTAACCATGCAGTAAGTGCTAACCTGTGAGAGGAATTTTGGTTTTTACCGTGTTTTTCCTAACTGAAATAGGACATCGAACTTTAACTTCGTAACGATAGTAGTTGGCAAATTGCAGAACGACTAAATTTGGCAAGAAATTTCAGTAACAGATTACTGGTAAATGAAATGACAATAGCGTCGCCAGCCTAATTAGGCATAATAATGTGAAAACATTATTAAGAAAGAATCTATTCTTACTACTGCAAGAGGAATTTTCATTAATTACGGATTAGTGAAGTGCCATGAATACACACAACTGGACGAACCACAGTAGGTGGCAGCAGTTATCACTTTAACAGGTGAGCAGTCGCAGGATTGCAAATGAGAGGTCTTTCTCTTATTCATCTTAATCATTACTTCTGCTTTTAACTAACTTTCTAAACTGGTTTTTCAAAACCCACACCAGACAATATAGCACATGAAAATAGTCAGTTTCAAATAACACACATTTACAGCACACAACAATAAAGTCACAGTATACAACCCTCTATATTCACTTTTTCTATAATCACTTTAAGTCCCTTTGGCTAGAAAATAGTTACTCTGATTTGTCTTTTTAATATAAAAGAGTGAAATGTGGTCCCACAAACTATCACTTCATTATAAATGCAAAATTATACACACTTTCAGAATTATGTGGTACTATGGTAAAAGTCAGATTACTTCCCCCATTGAGATCTTTAATCTTGCAATGTTTCACCACTACTAGAATTGACAATACTCTCTACTACTTTAAACATGACTTCAAGTGAAAGTTCAATTACCATCAACATCTAAAGCAACTGCTTGTTCACTCCACTTGTGAAGCAAGTGAATTTTACTGAAACTTTTTAAAGCAAATGAACATTAAAACACTTTTCCCCAAGTAATATTCTTGTCTGATTTCATATTTAAGTTCAATTTATAGTTGAGTTTGTAAATGATCAGACATAAAGAGTATCTTTTTATCGGCAAATGAAACAAATAACTTTTACCAAGCACATTAAGTGTACTAGCACAAAACTTTGACACACACATTTAAGGCAATATGAAGCTCTTAAAAATTTCTAGTAGGTCTATCATTAAGTGCCTTTCTTTGTCTATGCAACAGTTGATTTAATCAACATATTATTAATTTCTCATTGAATTTCAGGCACTATTGTATAAATCAAGAGTTTAACCAGTTATTTTTACAAAGGACACTCGCATTTCATCAATTACAAGGAGAGGATCCTACTTGCATAAGTGCACACGACATACTCATTGTTCAAATATAGTTTTTCAATATTAGAATTACAATCTCGCAAAACCAAACACAAAATTACTGGTTCGTACAGTTATACAGTTCTGACCTTTCGTATGTGTGATGAAATGGTTGTGCAATCGTGGTGGCGAGCATGTGACGGTTGCGTGGTCTCTCCGTTGACATTTATAAGCTGTATTTACTTCTTCATGGTATCGTTAATATCATTTTTAGAGCCTTTCCCAAAGCGAGAGCACTATTTTCAGCCACAAATTACATCCGAGGCCATTCCATCTCAGTTGCAGTTCTGTTAGCCTCGCTCGGCACCTGCGCTGTTCACACATCGGTCACTGGCTGCCGACTGAACACTGTGCTGTCTCGTTTGTCGCCCAGGCTGAGCGCCAAAACTACTTTTCGCTGGCGCCGAACCACTTCCGTTGCGGAGAGGAGTTACTCTTCGTTTCACTTTATATAATGCAAAGTCCCTAGGTATGAAACAGCTATTACATATTTACAAACAAACACATTTTAAAAAATCTCACCATTTAAACATATTAAGACGTCAACAAAAAATATACATAATTAAATGCTATTGCTCTCCAAATAATACGCAGAACTTAAGTCGCAAAGAGTAAACATTCTTTACAGCAGATCAAAGATATTTGATAATAAAAAATATACATTTTACATTACTCAGAGTTAATCAGTACAAATTCTTTAGAATATCAATTGTAGTGTTACAGGCTATCTTTATCATTGAGGCACACAAGGTTACTCACTTCGACAATGGCTGTTGATTCGTGGGGCAGTTGCAGTTTCAACTGGAGGCTGGTTGCAGTAGCTATACAGGAGTGAAGAGGCTCGCATAAGACTGACTTCCGTGGACAGATCCGTCGAAGCAGGCATCGGACTGAAGATCACTAAAACAATAACACATTATCTTTATGACGTAAGCGCTATTACGAAATCACGAAGTACTAGATAATAGAACGAACAATAAAGGAAAGAAGCGGTGATGAACGATCTATTGTGCCTACACACATTTTGAAATTTCCAATACAGTTAGATCGGTGTGAAAGGTAAAATAAATCACAGATTAAACAAGAAACCGATGGCTTTAATTCAAAAAATGGTTCAAATGGCTCTGAGCGCTATGGGACTTAACAGCTGAGGTCATCAGTCCCCTAGAACTTAGAACTACTTAAACCTAACTAACCTAAGGACATCACACACACCCATACCCGAGGCAGGATTCGAACCTGCGACCGTAGCGGTCGTGCGGTTCCAGACTGAAGCGCCTAGAACCACTCTGCCACTCCGGCCAGCTGGCTTTAATTGACAAAAAGGAACAGTAGATTTAAACTTTGTGGTAGATCGAAATTGTATGCCAGACCGAGACAGGAACCGGAAGTTTTGCGTTATTAGCAAATGCTCCAATGGACTGAGCTACCCAGGAGCGACGATAACCTACGTTCCCAGCTGTGTTTCCGCTGGCACATCTCTGTTACATTCCCAACGTCACAAAGAATATGCTGCATACTTTCCTCGACTAGAGCTATATGAGAAAGGATATCGCGGAGAAATTGATATGTTCCTGTTTGTTATGTACTTGGAGCTTCCGTGGCGGCATGCGAAATCCGCGACCGCGGCCAGTGTCCTCGTGCGCTTGGCAACGTACGGCGCGCGAGACGGATTGCGCTACGTACTGCTGCGTATATTTGTAAGTAGGCTGTTTAGGTTTTCTTATTGGTAACGCCACGTAGCGCTCTGTGTGAGAATCACTGGCTGTGCTGTGTGAAGTCTGTGGCTAGTTTGCATTGTTGTCTGCCATTGTAGTGTTAGGCAGCTGGCTGTGAACAGCGCATAGCGTTGCGCAGTTGGAGGTGAGCCGCCAGCAGTGGTGGATGTGGGGAGAGAGATGGCGGAGTTCTGTAATTTGTCATGAACTGCTATATATATTATGACTTTTGATGATACTAAGGTAAATACATTGTTTGTTCTCTATTAATATCTATCATTTGCTAACTATCCCTATTAGTAGTTAGTGCCTTCTGTAGTTTGAATCTTTTATTTAGCTGGGAGTAGTGGCGCTTGCTTTATTGCAGTAGCTCGAGTAACCAAGATTTTTGTGAGGTAAGTGATTTGTGAAACGTATAGGGTAATGTTAGTCAGGGCCATTCTTTTGTTTAATGATGTATTTTGTACCTTTGTTATTGTATTTTTATGTTATCAAATTGTAATTGTTACCAGTTCTTCAAATTAAGTTACATTTCACTGCACACGTTTCTGTTGGTCATAGTATATGGACAATATGTGAGAAGTAGGGGCTGTTAGTGTTTGCACGTGTGTTAATAATTCTGCAAGGGACTGGATAACAGCATTGCTGGTTCTAAGGACAATTCCAAAAACTTTGTGAGTGTACAAGTGGTGGTTTATGGACTTGCTATCTTCTCTGCAAGACTCTTCGATGGTGATTGTGCACCTGCACAGTCGCAATAGATGGCTGCTGGCCGTCTATACAAGGACTATAATGGGTCTGCATCTTTCATGGCCCACCAATATCGTAATCTCTACCAGGACTACAATGGGTCTGCTCTGTGATGACCTACCTACCAATATTATTCAAAACGTCGAATGACTCTGCTGTGGGTTTGCTCTGTTGTGGACCAATACCTGTCTGCATGTCAAGAGTCAGCACTGTCTTTCCATTGGAAGGACAACACTACTTCTTCAAGACTGCATGGAAATCCACTACTTCTGTGTGCAATTTCTTTTACTAATGAGACTTTGTGAAAAAAAACCTGTAATTACTATTATGATGAATGATCAGGACTATCTTTATGGACTGTGAGAAAATTTTAGCTTCTGACCAACATTGTATCAATAAGTGTGTGCATTTGATTTCTTTGTTATTGTAATTACGATTATGAAAAATTTTAACAAATATGTATTGCCCAGTGCCCAAAACAATTTGTAAAATTTTTCGCGGGGAGCATGGGGGCTATGTAAGTAGGCTGTTTAGGTTTTCTTATTGGTAACGCCACGTAGCGCTCTGTGTGAGAATCACTGGCTGTGCTGTGTGAAGTCTGTGGCTAGTTTGCATTGTTGTCTGCCATTGTAGTGTTAGGCAGCTGGCTGTGAACAGCGCGTAGCGTTGCGCAGTTGGAGGTGAGCCGCCAGCAGTGGTGGATGTGGGGAGAGAGATGGCGGAGTTCTGTAATTTGTCATGAACTGCTATATATATTATGACTTTTGATGATACTAAGGTAAATACATTGTTTGTTCTCTATTAATATCTATCATTTGCTAACTATCCCTATTAGTAGTTAGTGCCTTCTGTAGTTTGAATCTTTTATTTAGCTGGGAGTAGTGGCGCTTGCTTTATTGCAGTAGCTCGAGTAACCAAGATTTTTGTGAGGTAAGTGATTTGTGAAACGTATAGGGTAATGTTAGTCAGGGCCATTCTTTTGTAGGGTTATTGAAAGTCAGATTGCGTTGCGCTAAAAATATTGTATGTCAGTTTAAGCACAGTCTTGTATAAATTGTTCAAAGGGGACGTTTCATATTCACTGGAAAACGTTTGATAGCGTAACTGGATCCTCTGCACTGTTACACCATTAAATTAGTCAAAAAAGAAGATTTCCAGCCTCGCTCTGACATGCGAAACAGAGTTAAAACTGTCACTTCTCCTGCACCTCTAATAGTTCCCTTTGGCAACGCAGCTACGTTGACTGACAAAAAAACTGAAGCACTCACGGGACGTGGTTGGATGTCAATATAACTTAGTACGCATGCACACCGTCTGCAGGTTTGTAAATGATTACATTTACAATTCTCTGTGAAGGTAGGACGTCACCAGAGTGTAACTGTTTTGCATTTGTTTCGCGTTGTTATAATAGCCGGTAGAGAATATAAAAGCCGACAACAGCGTCAAATGATGAGTGATCACTGTGGAGGTCACAGCGATGCCATTTCCTCCTGTGAGACTGCTTTATCAGTATCGACAGAGTAATTGGCGTAATTGTGGGTCTCCATTTGGCCGTCTGGTCTAATAGATGGAAAGTCATCGAGTGAAACAGAAGTAATATCCGGCGTTCCCCAAGGAAGTGTTATAGGCCCTCTATTGTTCCTGATCTTTATTAACGACACAGGAGACAATCTCAGTAGCCGTCTTAGATTGTTTGCAGATGATGCTACCGGTTACCGTCTTGTAAAGTCATCAGATGATCAAAACAACTTGCAAAATTATTTAGGTAGGATACCTGTACGGTGAGAAAAGTGGCAATTGACCCTGAATAAAGAAAAGGGTGAAGTTATTCACGTGAGTACTAAAAGAAATCAGCTAAATTTCGATTACGCGATAAGTCACACAAATCTGAGGGCCGTTAATTCAACTAAATACTTAGGGATTACAATTACAAATAACCTAAATTGGAACGATGACATAGATAATATTGTGTGTAGAACAAACCAAAGACTGCGATTCATTGGCAGAACACTTAGAAGGTGCAACAAGTCTACCTAAGAGCCTGCTTCCACTACGCTTTGTCCGCCCTATTCTGGAGTACTATTGTGAGGTGTGGGAAACGCATCAGGTGGACTGACGGATGACATCGATAAAGTTCAAAGAAGGGCAGCTCGTTTTGTACTATCGCAAAGTAGGGGAGATAGTGTCACATACATGATACGTGAACTGGAGTGGCAATCATTAAAACAAAGGCGTTTTTTTGTTGCGACGGGATCACCTCATGAAATTTCAATCACCAGTTTTCTTCTCCGATTGTGAAAACATTCTGTTGCGACCCACCTATATAGGGAGAAATGATCATCACGATAAAATAAGAGAAATCAGGGCTCGCATAGAAAAATTTAAGTGCTTGTTTTTCCCGCGTGCCGTTCGAGAGTGGAACGCTAGAGAGGCAGCATGAAGGTGGTTCATTGAACCCTCTGGCAGGCACTTTATTGTGAATAGCAGAGTAATCACGTAGATGTAAACGTAGATGAAATCTTGTAGTATCCAGATCTGTGGTGCATTGGGATGTGCCAATGGTCCAGTGTTGGAACGCACGTCAGGCATACTTGTCGTCAAGGTTCCGATGGAAAACGTATGACCACCAGGAGGGTAAATTGCCCTTTTGTGCATCAAGCATGTTGTTATCCCTTCACACCTGCGCCTGCCATCTCAGAACAGGTAATGGGCTCCTTGCAACATCGTATGACATCCCGAAATATTTGTCGCAGACCAGCAGCAGCTGCAGTCAGGCCCCGTCCGGTACATAGGCTGCCCTTGTCACTACGGTGCAAACGGCTGGGTCTGGACTGCTGATGAATGGGGTTGCACAGTGTTAAGCGATAATTCGCAGCTCTGAACTACCCAAGATGACCGTACTGGCCAATCTGGTGGCGACATAGAGAGAGGACCCGTCCTTATAATGTTTTGTTGAGGCACAACGGTGTTACTCCTGGTGTCATGGTTTGGGGAGCCATCGGGTATGACGTCAGATCACAGCTGGTTGTGATTACGGCAGGACGGTCGCCGCGGACGTCCTGCGTCGTCTTGTGTTAACGTTAATGCTACTGTACCGTCGAGGCATTTTTCTACAGCTTATCCACATATGACACATATGACTACTGGCCATTAAAATTGCTACACCACGAATATGACGTGCTACAGACGCGAAATTTAACCGACAGGAAGAAGATGCTGTGATATGCAAATGATTAGCTTTTCAGAGCATTCACACAAGGTTGGCGCCGGTGGCGACACCTACAACGTGCTGACATGAGTAAAGTTTTCAACCGATTTTTCATATACAAACAACAGTTGACTGGCGTTGCCTGGTGAGACATTGTTGTGATGCCTCGTGTAAGGAGCAGAAATGCGTACCATCACGTTTCCGACTTTGATAAAGGTCGGATTGTAGCCTATCGCGATTGCGGTTTATCGTATCGCGACATTGCTGCTCGCGTTGGTCGAGATCCGATGACTGTTAGCAGAATATGGAATCTGTTGGTTCAGGAGAGTAATACGGAACGCCGTGCTGGATTCCAAGGGTCTCGTATCACTAGCAGTGGAGATGACAAGCATCTTATCCACATGGCTGTAACGGATCGTGCAGCCACGTCTCGATCCCTGAGTCAACAGATGGGGACGTTTGCAAGATAACAACCATCTGCACGAACAGTTCGACGACGTTTGCACCAACATGGACTATTAGCTCGGAGACCATGGCTGCGGTTACCCTTGACGCTGCATGTCAGACAGGAGCGCCTGCGATGGTGGACTCAACGACGGACCTGGGTGCACGAATCGCAAAACGTCATTTCTTAGGATGAATCCAGGTTCTGTTTACAGCATCATGATGGTCGCATCCGTGTTTGGCGACATCGCGGTGAACGCACATTGAAAGCGTGTATTCGTCATCGCCATACTGGTGTATCACCCGGCGTGATGGTATGGGGTGCCATTGGTTACATGTCTCGGTCGCTTTGTTTCCGCATTGACGGCACTTTGAACTGTGGACGTTACATTTCAGATGTGTTACGACCCGTGGCTCTACCCTTCATTCGACCTCTGTGAAACCCTACATTTCAGCAGGATAATACACGACCGCATGTTGCAGATCCTGTACGGCCCTTTCTGGATACAGAAAATGTTCGACTGCTGCCCTGGCGAGCACATTCTCCAGATCTCTCATCAATTGAGAACGTCTGTTCAATGGTGGCCGAGCAACTGGCTCGTCACAATAAGCCAGTCACTACTCTTGATAAACTGTGATATCGTGTTGAAGCTACATGGGCAGCTGTACCTGTACACGCCATCCAAGCTCTGTTTGACTCAATGTCCAGACGTATCAAGGCCGTTATTACGGCCAGAGGTGGTTGTTCTGGGTACTGATTTCTCAGGATCTATGCACCCAAACTGTGTGAAAATGTAATCATATGTCAGTTCTAGTATAGTATTTTTGTCCAATGAATACCCGTTTATCAGCATATTTTGTTCTTGGGGTAGCAATTTTAATGTCCAGTAGTGTATTATGTGAGACTATCTCGGACTCCGTTCCAGTACCAGTATTCAGGATACTGAAATGCGTCCGTCTCTTGACGGACTAGCACGTCTCACATGTCGTTACGTTCGTCAAATCTGAGTAACTCTCGGACTGATCAGTAAACATGTTAGGATGATTACGAGTAGTAGCAATGATTGCGAGGATTAAGCGCGTAACTTATATCTAATTATTTCCTCTAATCTGATAGTAGTGTGCGTGTCACGTATTTCTGTAGATGGACACTTCCGGTAGGTCTTGAAGAAGCCTAGAGAAGGGCAGAGGCCAAGGACAGTGCGTTGGACCCTTGCAGTTCCCCATGGGAGTGCGATCTAGCTTTTGACAAAGTGCTGGGACCATGGCGACGCGACCATTCTGCTCGCAGAATGTAGCGAAGGCCTAACGGGTGATGCTAAGGCAATTAGATTAGGAAAGGAGACGCTTAAAGTAGTAAAGGAGGTTTGCTATTTGGGGAGCAAAATAACTGATGATGGTCGAAGTAGTGAGTATATAAAATGTAGACTGGCAATGGCAAGGAAAGCGTTTCTGAAGAAGAGAAATTTGTTGACATCGAGTATAGATTTAAGTGTCAGGAAGGCGTTTCTAAAAGTATTTGTACGGAGTGTAGCCATGTATGGAACTGAAACATGAACGATAAATAGTTTGGACAAGAAGAGAATAGAAGCTTTCGAAATGTGGTGCTACAGAAGAATGCTGAAGATTAGATGGGTAGATCAAATAACTAATGAGGAGGCATTGAATAGAAATGGGGAGAAGAGGAGTTTGTGGCACAACTTGACAAGAAGAAGGGACCGGTTGGTAGGATATGTTCTGAGGCATTAGGGGATCACAAATTTAGCGTTGGAGGGCGGCATGGAGGGTAAAAATCGTAGAGGGAGACCAAGAGATGAATACACTAAGCAGATTCTGAAGGATGTTGGGTGCAGTAAGTACTGGGAGATGAAGAAGCTTGTACAGGATAGAGTAGGATGGAGAGCTGCATCAAACCAGTCTCAGGACTGAAGACCACAACAACTACAACAACAAGATTTTTCAGAGCGGCGTCTGCGTGCCGATGTCCACACGTTTACCCACTCGCCATGCGCTGTGTGATATGGAGTCAGAGTTTTAATGATAATAACTGTATGATGAGCTGTGAGGGAAACCTAGCCCTGTGCACATTATTGTCGTTTTACAAGCTGAGCCATCCGCTCTTGCTGGACTGTCACGACTCATGTCGTTACGTTCAGTTCAGTTCGTATCACCCTGAGTGATTCTCCTGCTGATTAATAAGTTTCACAAGCTGAGCCATTCGGTCAAAGCACAGTTCTTATAGAATGTATTTTTCTCCGACTCCCTGCCTCCTAGAGGACAGAGAACTTGGAGCCCTATCGTTGGTATCGACCTCTGTTCTCTTCTGAGGATGGACGCACCTGTGTTGCGTTTACAAATTCCTTCCAAGAGCGATGTGCCGACTTCGCAGCGCCACTCCATGCTGGGTGAACACCCTCCAGAATATAGCAGGAACAGTTCTCACTGGATGATCTTAAAAAAGTGAGAAATAGTAAGAGGGAGGGCGGCACTTCTGATCATGTCACGTGAGTGAGAGCAGCGAATTGGCTGTGATAGAGACACAGCTGAAGAGTGAGAGATTTGCACTAAACTGTTTAAAGACGGTATACGCAGAAAGGCAGCCAACTGGCTAACGTTATAAAGCGTTTCCAGGAGAGAGAGAGAGAGAGAGACAGTTAGTTTGTTAAGAATAATATCATTGGCTAGCGTTTAGTGGAATTTTATCGTTGGCAAAGGATAATTTCGGGGATTTAGCAGAGAGGTGGGAGCAGTGAGTCGTGTCCAGAGGAGATTCGAAGTTGAGACTCGGTAGAGTACATTCGAGTTTAGGTCTCAGGCGAGTACATTGGTGTTTACGGCACAGTCGTGTACGCTCTGGGACAGAGCTGAGCTTCTGACTTCAGTTTGGTCGGAAGACAGAATTAACCAGACGACGACGTTCCGACATCCAGCCGCCGATGTTCCGCTGTTGGCAGCTGATTACATCATATGCAGCTTCCCACTTTCCAGTATGCAGAGTATGGTGAGAACTTACAACATCGGTGAGACAGGGTAATGGAAGTTTCGGTCTGTAGGCGTGATATTTCGGTTGATTATGTTCCGCAGCTTCCATATTCGTTCTTCAGTGACTGGGGGGTAATTCGTGATCAATGTAGTTGTGTTCTTTGCATCTGGTAGCCATACACACTACAGGCTAAAAGAGAGCAGTCACTGAGCGCCTCCGCTGATCTAACCATTCGCAGATGACTTGCGGGATGACGGTCATTCCATTCATTTATCCCATGCCGACCTTCCTAAGTTATTCAGCTACGAGGTTAAAATTTTTTCAATCTGTGTAAAGTGTTAAGTATTGTATTCTCTGCGCTTTATAGACCTTAGTATTATTCTGTCCTTAGTTCAATGTTCATGCATGTGAGCACAGAAACATCCGTCATAAATTTTGGACTGCTCATTGATTTAATTAGTTTAATGATTCCCTTTCATTATTTCGTGAGAATCAACACATGGGACTCAGCTGCTAGAGCCACTCTTTCCCAAATCGTTTCCGCTCTGCGACAGTTTTCATTACGGCATCTATGAGGAGCTATCTGACTTCCGGGAGCTCTCGCGAAAGTGGACCATGGCTCAGTCAAAAGGGCATGCGGAAAGTCTCAGTTGGCGTCTTACAGTATCAAGGAGCAGTTAAAACAATTATGGGCTATCTTGCTTCAAGAAAGTATACAGCAGCTTTATGAAACCCTTCTCAACCGAATCAGAGCATGCATCCAGCCCATTCGTGGAGGAGGGGGGCTGGGGGGGGGGGGGGGGTATGGGGAGGACGAGGGCGCGGGTACAGACTGGTAACTGGGAGCATAATGCCAAGTGCTTTGTGATTTTTATTCGATTTTTTAATCATTTATATGACATCATGTACTCTCTCAGCCAGTGAATTTTCGCTTCATTTCCTACTCCCCTTTTGGGACTCTCAGATCTGACCACTAGAATCGGAAACGTACACCACGAACAGTCACTACACCGCCCCCCTATGGTCGCAGGTTCGAATCCTGCCTCGGGCATGGATGTGTGTGATGTCCTTAGGTTAGTTAGGTTTAAGTAGTTCTAAGTTCTAGGCGACTGATGACCTCAGAAGTTAACTCGCATAGTGCTCAGAGCCATTTGAACCATGCACCGCCCCCATCTGATTGTTGTGCACACCAGCCGTCGATTGCACTGCACCACTGTCTACACTACGTGATCAAAAGTATCCGGACACCCCCCAAAAACATACTTTTTTCGTATTAGTAGCATTGCGCTGCCACCTACTGCCACATACTCCATACCAGCGACCTCAGTAGCCATTAGACATCGTGAGAGAGCAGAATGTGGAGCTCCACGGAACTCACGCACGTCGAACGTGGTCTGATGATTGGGTGTCACTAGTGTCATAAGTCTGTACACGAAATTTGCACACTCCTAAACATCCCTAGGTCCACTGTTGCCGATGTGATAGTGAAGGGACACGTACAGCCTATAAACGTACAGGCCGACTTCGTCTGTTGACTGACAGAGACCGCCGACAGTCGAGGAGGGTCGTAATGTGTAATAGGCAGACATCTATCCAGACCATCACACAGGAATTCCAAACTGCATCATGATCCACTGCAAGTACTATGACAGTTAGGCGGGAGGTGAGGAAACGTCGATTTCATGGTCGAGCGGCTGCTCATAAGCCACACATCACGCCGGTGAATGCCAAACGACGCCTCGCTAGGTGTAAGGAGCGTAAAGATTCGACGATTGAAAAGTGGAATTACGTTGTGTGGAGCGACGAATCACGGTACACAATGTAGCTATCCGATGGCAGGGTGTGGGTGTGGCGAACGCCCGGTGAACGTCATCTGCCAGCGTGTGTAGTGCCAACAGTAAAATTCGGAGGCGGTGGTGTTATGGTGTGGTCTTGCTTTTTCATGGAGAGGGTTTTGCATCCCTTGTTCTTTTGCATGGCACTATTACTGCACAGGCCTACTTTGATGTTTTAAGCACCTTCTTGCTTCCCACTGTTGAAGAGCAATTCGGGGATGGCGATTGCATCTTTCAACACGATCGAGCACCTTTTCATATTGCGCGGCCTGTGGCCGAGTGGTTACACGACGATAACATCCCTGTAATGGACTGGCCTGCTAACAGACCTGACCTGGATCCTATAGAACACCTCTTGGATGTTTCGGAACGCCGACTTCGTGCCAGGCCTCATCGACCGACATCGATACCTCTCCGCAGTGCAGCACTCCGTGAAGAATGGGCTGCCATTCCCCAAGAAAACTTCCAGCACGTGGTTGAACATATGTCTGCGAGAGTGAAAGCTGTCATCAAGGCTAAGGGTGGGCCAACATCATACTGAATTCCAGCATTACCGATGAAAGGCGCCACGAATTTATGAGTCATTTTCAGACAGGTGTCCGGATACTTTGGATCACTTAGTGTAGTTGTGACTGTCTGCTTCTGACTGCCAGTCAGCTGCCACTGTCTGCAGGTCAAGGGAATAAAATACTGGCAAACTAAAAGATGCAGTACGTGGACTACTTTTGTGGTTGAATATCATGTTCAGCAAATTTATAAGAAAATAATTGCGTTAGGAAGAGCTCAGTTGTTTACAAACAATGAAAATAATTTTCAATCATGCAAATTATTAAGTACATTCACCATAAATAGTAACAATTGCTCATTGGTTTCTTAGTGAAGGTATATAAAATATTATCGATATTAAATTATAATGCCAAAAACATAATAAACAAAATGCAGTGCTGTTACGTTACAAATCACCAGAAGTCATCATCTCCAGGCTACTATACAGGGTGAGGCAGCTAAGTCACAACACCCCTTGTATCTCCCCAACCGTAATAGATACAAAGACGCCGTTTGGACGGTGAATTGCCAGTACAGGGGCTACTTGAATACATCACATTTCATGTTTGTGCTATTTTTTACTACAGAGATATGAGGCCATCTTTGGTTTCTTAAATGGAACCCTGTGTTAAATTTTAGTGTAACATGGTGAGTTTAAAAAGACGGTTCCAAATACACGTTTATCATAATATTTAGGTGAATAGTTTTTTAGACACAGATATGTTCTCATATCGTATTCGTCCTTCGAAGGGGCGTTATCCAATGCAATCTTTCCTGTTGAGCGCTGAGGAACTTAACAGAGAAGGCGTTGTTTTCCTGCTTCTCGATAACGCCGCAAGGTGATACAGGTGGTAGGTGGAGAGAAGGGTATAAATGTGCTGCTGGGATAATGAGACATCGCATTTCCGTCACAGTTTCTTGGAGCAAACACGTACACCAACGAAGAAAAGTTAGATAGGCTTCTAGTGTATGGTGAAAGCAGAAGGAATGCTGTTACAGCAATAAAGCGATATGGAGAGCTGTATCCTGCTCGTGAGCGTCCTACACGGGAGCTTCTTGCACGTATTTGCAAGAAACTACTTGAATCGGGAACATGGAACGCCATACAGGGGACAAAGCAGAAAACTTTAACTGGTGAGGTACATGAAGAGGGCGTTCTAGCATTCGCGCATAACGTGCATACTGTTTCGTAGCGACGTATCGCCTCGATATGTGGTATAGGTCAGAGACGTGTTCTACGCATATTGCACCAGCATGGATTTCACCCGTTTCACCTCTCATTACATCAAGCACTCTCGGGTGTGGATTTCGAACGGCGCCAGATATTTTGCCTATTTTTCCGGTTTGCTCTGCAGCGCCTACACGATGATGCAACATTTTTTCAACGGGTGCTTTTTACTGATGAAGCGACTTTCACCAACCACGGTAGTCTGAATTTGCATAATACGCATTACTGGTCAATAGAGAACCCTCAGCCGGCCGAAGTGGCCGGGTGGTTCTAGGCGCTACAGTCTGGAACCGCGCGACCGTTACGGTCGCAGTTTGGAATCCTGCCTCGGGCATGGATGTGTGTGATGTCCTTAGGTTGGTTAGGTTTAAGTAGTTCTAAGTTCTAGGGGACTGATGACCTCAGTAGTTAAGTCCATTAGTGCTCAGAGCCATTTGAACCATTTTGAGAACCCTCATTGGCTTCGACAGGTACAGCATCAGCAACCGTGGAGTGTTAACGTGTGTACGGCATCGTCTGAAATATCATTGTGGGGCCGTACGTCATTCAGGATATACTAAATGGCAATAAGCATGCACTGTTCCCGCGAAACGTTCTGCCCATTTTGCTGGAAGAGGTACCACTAACTACGCGTCAGTGCATGTGGTTCCAACATGACGGCTGTCCTGCTCACTCTTCCCGTGTGGATAAAGAGCTGTTAAATGAGAAGTTCCCGGATTGTTGGATAGGACGACGTGCTGAAGTGACGTGGCGAGCCCGGTCTCCTCATTTGACCCCTCTCGAATTTTTTTCTGTGGCGAGCAATCAAACATAATGTGTATGCTCAAATACCAACTATGCCAGACGATATGAAGCAACGTATCATCGAAGCGTGCGCTCATATCTCATGTGACACCCTCGCAGCCGCTCACAAATCATTCGAACGGCGACTACAAATGTACATTGTAGCAGAGGGAAAGCATTTTGAGCACATGCTTCAATAAAGTTTGTATCACGTACAGCATGTATTATGCATCTTTGTATATATTTGCTTCATATTGTGGTCAATAGTACATATTTTCAAATAAAAAACAAATACGTACGAAATAATTGTGACCAATAATGGCCTCCTCATTTACATTTGTGTTTATATTGCTTAAAATGTATTAACGTCTTGTAGTATTTTAATACTGTATGTCGCCTACTATTTTGGTATCACAGGTGTCAAATAACTTAATAATATTTGCGCGGCATCATCAGTTAATTTTTTCGCAAAATATCCCAGTATGTATTACTATTGTCGGGTAAATAGGCATGTTTGTGTAAGGACGTTTACCGTGTACTCTACACAACAGGAAAGGTCACACTGAACAACGCCGCTTCGAAGGACGAACACGATACAGGAAATATCTGTGTCTCAAATACTATTCGCCTAAATATTATGATATGCGCATATTAGAAATCGTCTTTTTATGCACATCATGTTACGCTAAAATTTAAGATAGGTTTCCACTATAAAAAACCAAAGATGGCCTCATATCTCTGTAATAAAAAATAGCAAAAACATGAAATGTGATGTATTCAAGTAGCCCCTGTCCCTGCAATTCACAGTCCAAACGGCATCTTTGTATCTAGTGCGGTTGGGGAGATAGAAGGGGTGTTATGACTTAGCAGCCTCACCCCGTACACTGCTGACGTGTTTTGGAGCCAAAAATAGCCAAAAGTTTGAGCCCACGAGTACGGCCAGGAATGATAAGGACACAAGACAGAAAATCTGTCACTCATGGAGACATCACGTTAATGGCATGTAACACGAACTCTAAGTGACTCCGTGATTAAGTGCCAGACTACAAATCCAGAAGCCAGAGGATTGAGCCCAGGTTCTTAGGTTCTTCATCCGTCACTCATCAGTTCTTTCAACTCTGTCAATGTTTGTTGATGTGAAAAATGCTGAGTTGCACCATGATTCGGAATCCACGTTAAGCTGTAAGACCCCCAAAACTGGGTGGGTAAGTCAGCTCAAGGTCAGAGGTATGCATCGGCATACCGCCTCCTGCTACTGGACATGCCTAGTAAAGCACTTCGGAGTACGAAGAAATCTTGGGATTCATGAGTGTTTTAATTACTAGCCTTGACAAATGTCTTAATTCACCAAGGAATAGAGTCAGCGCGTTCATTTCTTTATCTGTTTTTATTTACGTCTTTATTTTTCAGATTGCCATATCCTGCTAAAGCCACTCATTGACGATTGCATCCCGCAGAACTATCAGATTGCAGGGTACTGTTCAACAATGCTTTCGTCGTCCTTGAAGACGGGGGTATCACAGCATAAATCATGAAGATACAGAGGAAAGGAAAGCAGATGGTCACCAAAAAACTTCAAATAACTTCCTGGTACATGTACATGATAATCTGATGTATGGATTCATGCTACAAAGAACAAGCCAAATCATCACAGAACCACTTACAGAGTGAACACACACTGCCGGCTAAACTTCTGATCGGTTTGTCGGTGTATTGGACTCCTTGCATCGTTTCAAAGGATCAGCCTCTGCTAACCGTACCGCACTACTCAATTCCAGCCAGCTACTGTCTAGTTCTTTTGTTATTTCACCCATTCAAGACATACAGCTTTACCTCTCGCTGTGAGCTGCATTTCTTTCTACTCATGAGCAACCGCGTCCATAGTTATTTGTTGTAAGGTTCCGATCTCTCACTCTAACACATAGTGCTTATTCCTGACGTCTTCACCGTATGTTCTATCTTCCTGTTCCTTCTTCTTGTCATTTTCCGTGTGTTCCTTTCCTCGCCTATTCTGCACAGAACCTCCTCATTCCTTAACAGTCCACCTAACTTTCAACATTCGTCAATAGCAACACATCTCATGTGCTTCGGTTTTCTCCTTTTCCTGCTTTCCTACTACCCATGATTCACTACTACAATGCAGTGCTCCAAACGTACTTTCACAGAAATTTCTTCCTCAAATTAAGGTCTATGTTTGGTACTAGTAGACTCCCCTTGGCTTGGAATGTCCTTTTTGCCAGTGATAATCTGCATTTTATGTCCTCCTTGCTTCGTCCGACATGTGTTACTTTGCCCTCAAGATAGCAGAGTTCCTTACGTTCGTCTACTTCGTGATCACTATTTTTGATGTTAAATTTCTCTCTTTTTTTTTTCATTTCTGCAACTTCGCTTTACACTGACTCCCTAGTCTGTACTCATTAGCCAGTTTATTCCTTTCAACAGTTCCTGTAATTCCTCTTCACTATTGCTGATGATAGTACCATCAGTGAATCATATCTTCGATATCTTCTCACCCTGAATTTTTCCACTTTTCCCCTTAAACGTTCATTTTATTTCCGTCATTGCTTACTCGGTGTATACACTGAGCCGTAGGTGTGAGACACTACATCCCTGTCTTAGACTCTTTTTAATCCGAGCGCTTCATTCTTGGTCTTCCAATCGTGTTGTTTCGTGTCGGTTCTTTTACGTATTTTATACTACCTGTCCTTCCTAACAGCTTACCCTCGTTTTTCTCAGAATTTGATTGGAATTTTTCCCTGTCGACAAATCACGTGAATATGTCCTGATTTTTCTTCACTCTTGCTTTATTATCAATCGTAAAGTCCGAACTACCTCTGTGGGGTCTTTACCTTCCGCACCTTTTATATTTCTAACTGACCCTCAGTTTTCATTTCTATTCCTCTCCATAATACTCTTGTCAGCAGCCTGGATGCAAGAGCTGTTAAGCTGATTGCGCGGAAGTTCTCTCACTTACCTGCGCTTCCTATCTTCGGAACTGTTTGGATGATATTTTTCCGAAAATTTTTGCCGGCCGCTGTGACCGAGCGGTTCTAGACGCCTCAGTCCAGAACCGCGCTGCTGCTACGGTCGCAGGTTCGAATCCTGTCTCGGGCATGGATGTGTGTGATGTCCTTAGGTTAGTTAGGTTTAATTAGTTCTAAGTCTAGGGGACTGATGATATCAGATGTTAAGTCGCATACTGATTAGAGCCATTTGAGCCGAAAATCTTTTGGTACGCAGCCAGTGTCATAGATTGTGCACATCAGCTTCAATAGTTGTTTGGTTGCCACTTCCCTCAATGGCAGTAGAAATTCCGATGGAATGTTATGAATCCCTCCTGCCTTGTTTGATATCAAATATTCCATGCGTCTTTTAAATTCTGGTTCCCTTATGTCTTCCATATCGACTCTAATTTCAGCGGCCATCAAGGTACCCGAGGGAACATGCATTGTATTCTGTTAGTTTCAGAATGTTTGCCTTCAGTTTGACTGAGGCGGACCTGCATTCACTATCAGCTGCAGCTCCTGTTGAAGATGAAACCTTTTGTCGTTGACAATGTAGGACAGTCGTCTCTGGTCTCTTTCGTTTAGGATCTTTACTCGATCACTGTTGTTACGCCGTGTTACATGACAGCGAGTGGTGTACCTTTGCCACTAGACACTCTGGAGGGTCTGCACAGATGCACCAACAAATCTACTTCTTTCATGGTGTGAGCGCGGTCACGTCCATACACGATAGCCACATTTGCCATTTTTAGTTCACCTTGACCTACCTCGCTGCGACAATACCGTACATCAGACTTGTGTATGCATACAACTTCATTGCCGCGACTTAGGTCAGAGATGAAGGATCAAATGAGCATCTGGTACCAGATGAACACCGTCTACTGAGCTCTAAAGCGCCCAGTGTGCTCTTATATTCTGGTCTTACACTACAAACTGACTTAGCTGCAGCCTAAGGGATTGTTTCCGGAATTAATCTTTCACTCTGCAGCGTAATGTGTTCGTTCAGGAACTTCCATGTAGATTAAAACTGCGCGATGAGTGTGACAAAAGTAATGAAAAAGACAACACTGTGAGCGATCTCAACCCTTCCCGATCCTCAGCCCAAGTTTCAGCTCCGTATAGTCATCACACGAGTGTCGGCGCCGTCAGCGAACTTGTGTTTTTGTTGCCTTGTTACGAAAATGGAACAGCGGAATTTAGAGCACCGCTATACCAACAAGTTTTGTGTTAAATTGGGGAATCAGCAAGTGTGCTCTTTGAAAAATAGAAACAAGCCAAAGGGGAAAATTCCTTATCAAGATCACAAATTTTTCGCTGGTACAAATCACTTTTGGAAAGCCGAGAACACAGCATTGCATCCATGTCGGAGTCACAGGAAGAGATGGTGGAAACCATAAAGAATTTAACAAGGAATGCCAATAAGATTGGACTGCGGAACAAAATGGAGAATATTGAAATGATAGAAATATTCAGAGAAGTGCGTCATAATGCCCCGTCGCAGGTTAGAATATGGAATACAACCAGAGTGGAAAATTTTAAATACCTTGGCACCTGATGCAACAGCCTTAATGACATACAACAAGAAATTAATGACTTCTTGTCAATGGACCTAAAAGTTATTTCAGTCTGAGGTAGATAATGTGTTCAAAAGTCTGTCAGTTAATACCAAACGTAGAGCCTACAATGCAGTGATAGCGCCGGTGTTGTTATACGGGACAGAAACGTTCAAGGAAGGATGAAGAGAACCTCCTGATCTTTGACAGGAAAATCAAGAGAAACATTTCTGGGAAAATCCGCGAAGAGCACACATGGAGGCGTAGAAGGAACCAAGAACAGTACTACCTAATGAAACAACCGAACATCGTGCAGAAAATGAAAGCGCAGATAAGCCTGGTAGGGCATATTGCCAGTACCCCGGAAACATGTCGGGCTAAAGCTGTGCTTAAGAGGAAAATCTCGTCCAACTGGAATTCCAAGGAAGTGATGGAAGAATGAACTGCAGAAGTACCTTTAGTAGTTGAGTGTAGGTGAGAACTGGATCCAAAGTGCACAAGATAGCAATCTAAGTTATCTAAGTGCATTGTGAGGTCGGCACATGATCTTCAGAGTGATCTCCGATATTTGTGTATGTAGGTATGAGAACATGGTAAAGATGAACCTCGCTCATGGAGACCTTAAGATTTAAAAACCGACTAAAGTGCGAAAGTGTGTGTGCTCCTGTGAGATCAGACCGAATTTAATAACAAGGATGATGGGTGACCCGTAAAACACTTTCACCGTACAAGAAATTTTGATTGAAGTTTCGCGTATGCGAAAGGTTGGATGCTGCTCACATGACCACTTCTATCATGCAATTTTTAACCTCAGAAGATGTTCCTGCTGTTCCGTAACTCCCCTATTCACCTGATCTGAATCTTGTGACTTTTTGTTTTCCCTAAGTTGAGAAATATCTTAAAAGAACGTCATTTTCTGATTCTGGAGAACATCCAAAAGAACGTCAGTGACATGTTAAAGTCCCCACCAGTTGCAGTCTTTTCAGCGCAACTAGCAGCTCTGGGAACAACGACTCAGCCAGTGTATGTAGCTGCCGAAGGGAACTAATTTTAAGAGGACAGTACTGCTGTTTGGAAAAAATAAAAGGTTTGATAGACAATAAATCAGTCTCATTACTTTTCTCACACACCCTGTAAGTAATGTTGTAATCCTTCGATAACTGAGAATGTCTGCGTTACTTAGTTTCGAATCAAGCGTTCTCTCTTCTTACGGAAGATGTGTGCCTCGCTGAATATAACTCGCCCCGTTGGTCTCCTGTTTATCAGCAATTTACGCTGTCTGCTTTCCTTATTTGAGTACTAAAAGTTTATGGATGTGTGGCATCCGCTTCGTGAGCGGAAAATAGGTAGTCCAGCGGTGTGTAGACGATAAAGTCCCATGCTCCTTGACAGAACGTAGGAAAACGATTCGGGAGACCCGCATTGCCATACTAGGCAAGGTCCTAGTGGAGGTGTTTTGATATTGCCTACCTCCGACCGCGATGGGGATGAATGATGATGACGACACAACACCACCCAGTCATCTCGAGGCAAGTGGAAATCCCTGATCCCGCCAGGAATCGATCCCGGGACCCCATGGTCGGGAGGTGAGAACGTTACCGCGAGACCACGAGCTGCAATACGATAGGCGGTTGTATAAATCATCCCATCGGTTGGCGCGAACAGGACGGCGTGTGATCAGCTACAATGACCTTCCGTTCTGTAGCGATACCAGTTTGTAGCAGACAACAGCTCGAGTTTATTAATGTGTTTCAAAGTTAAATTTTGTCTCTCCCGTGATCTTTGACGTGAGGAGTTTTCTTAGATATATTGTATTACTCAATATATATTGAGCGGCAAGTGCTGCTTGATGCATTTGGCGCCGCGTGGGATTAGCCGAGCGGTCTCAGGCGCGGCAGTCGTGGACTGTGAGGCTGGTCCCGGTGGAGGTTCGAGTCCTCCCTTGGGCATGGGTGTGTGTGTTTGTCCTTAGGATAATTTAGGTTAAGTGGTGTGTAAGCTTAGGGATTGACGACCTTAGCAGTTAAGTCCCACAAGATTTCACACACATTTGAACTTTTTTTTGATGCATTTGGAATTTTATAAAACTCGCTCCAAGTTCAGAAACGTTAACATTGTGTGTTGTACTGACATTCCAGCATCGTAGTACACTGTAAACCGCTTAGTGATATTTATAATTTTGAAACTAGTCCCAGCACGTAAATTTTCTAAAAAGTGTGCAGTACGACTAAACGGTGTTTAGTCAGTTGACATGACAAAACATTACACTCTTAAAGAAAACGTTAAGTCATTCGTTGTTCGTCTGCTCATTGAAAGATTCGCCATTAATAAGCAGTGGCTCACTAACTGCGACTGCACGAGTTATTTCCCACTTTCGACCTTTTTGGACTTCATTGACTAGCATAATTACGCCACCGACTTAGCCAAGCACTTAAAAACTGCAAAATTGACGTTTGTGTAAATTTTATTTAACAGGTTTGTAAATTTTAACAGCATAAAATAAAAAATTCCGTCAGTTTATTCATCAGGCATTCTGAATACTAATCTATTGTGCTTTTGAATGTTAAGTTTTGATCGAATTAACAATGTGATTAGTTTTAGCATAACGTTTACAAAACTCGTTTTTCCTTCATTACCAAATGTGTGTGAAATCTTATGGGAGTTAACTGCTAAGGTCATTAGTCCCTAAGCTTACACACTACTTAACCAGAATTATCCTAAGGACAAACACACACACCCATTACGGTATATTGATAATTTTATATATATATATATATATATATATATATATATATATATATATATATAATATACACACACCCATGCCCGAGGGAGGACTCGAACCTCCCCCGGAACCAGCCGCACGGTCCATGACTGCAGCGCTCCAGACCGCTCGGCTAATCCCGCGCGGCCCTTCATTACCCCCGCGGGCACGTTTAAATTAATAATGTTAACGAAATAGCCAACTGTGCTGGTGGCGTACTCAATAGAGACCAAAAAAAGTCAAATATCGGAAATAGTTCGCTTAGTCGGAAATTTTTATACAGTGTTTAGGGGGAGTGCCATGAACTGTATACTAGAAATCCTGTCTAATTAGGGATTTGTGTTTGGGTGGAAGTGCGTTTGAAGGTCATTTTTGTACGTTTATGTTGAATAATGCGAAAACCTTAGCCTCCAGCGAAAACATACTCCTTTTCAAAATTTAATGACATTCAATTTACTACAGAAATGTCCTGTTCACGATTTCCGTAGCACTAATAATTTGCGCATAGCGAGCGAGAGAATACGTAGAGTTCACGCGTTGTTTTTGACGGCTACGTACAAAATTGCGGGTTGCATAAAACGACTTCGGTAAGGGCAGCTGAATATATCTATTCGGGAAGAGGGCGATTTAAATTAACTTCTTGTCATCCAGATTTAGGTTTTCTGTGAGTTGCAGAAATCGTTCATGGCAAATGGTCGTATGATTCCTTCTGAATGGGATGGTCAACTTCCTTCCTCAATCCGAGTTTGTACTCAGATGACTTCGTTGTCTCCAGTGACCATCTTCCTTTGCGCGCGGTTCTTTGCTGCCAAATAGTAGCGAGCCGAGGCAGAGTGGTTACACAGTGGGATGGCAAATATCTGGGAGGGGATTTGAAAGTTCAGCATTTGTTTTACACCCAAGAAGAAAATTCTGAGGAACTGAGGACTGCAGAATTTCTGTGATTTGTTTAAAACAAATTTTGAACCCCTTATGCTTGTATGTGTAAGTGTGTTTTACAAAATAGAGTCGATGGTTTGCTCAACACTGGGGGAGAGTATCCCGACAATATCTAACGAATGTAGTGCTCTGTACGCCACTTCACCCCCAACATAACTGTAGTTCAGTGTTTCTTCTCACTTTAGTGCAAAACAAAATTGACCCCAGTATGTTATTTCCACATCTCACACTCCCACTCATAATCTCCAACTTACAGGTTAAGGTACGCCTAACAGAGACTATTGTTCGATCTTCATAGGACACTTGTTGCAAGACACAACGGACACTCACAGCGTCACAGTGTTATTTCCCTGTCTCTGTCTCTGTCTCTCTCTCTCTCTCTCTCTCTCTCTCTCTGTCACACACACGCACACACACACACACACACACACACACATACACTCTTTCAGACGGTAACTAGCTTTTCGATTTATGTGGCAGCTCTAAAGACACTGAAATCAAAACAGCTTGACACATTCGCACTATTTGACTGGTTACTGTTGGTACCCATGTAATGTAATATAATGGATCGTAACAAATTCCCCCCCCCCCCCCCCCCCACCAGAAACTTTATACCCTAGAAAAACTTTTAGCTATTACATGTATGCTCTTCGGCCATATGATGTTATATGTTGTTTCCTTTGGCTGACAAATCTTTCAGATTTTAGACACAGTGTCAGGGACTTCAGCCTATAAATTGCAAGGTACAGGTGTGCCAACTCCTTGCACCTAAGAAAGCTCACTGGCGCTGGGGAAGTAGGCTTAACTCTCAAAAAAGGGTGAATAAATCAAGACGTTTTGATTTAAATGTATTTGTAGCTGCCAGATACGTCTAAAAGCTACTCGCCTTTTTGCTATGATAGGAGCATTTTTCATTCTTATAAAATTTGAACCGAGCCTCAAAAGTTTCAATTATATAAGTGGCGCGGGTAAAAATAGCTTCATTAACCTTCTCAAATTCATATGTTACAGCGCTTCGGTGGTGTAACGACGCTGTCAAAAGCATCAAATACGAAATATTGCCTTTGTAAGCACTCACTTTGGATGAACATGAAAGCTACTTCGTTTGCTTCTGTAAGCCACTCACAGAACACGATCTGTGACATTACAAACACATCACTGCTTTATCAGACGAACTCAAACACTGCGTACTCTTCCCCACATTCTAGTGGAATTTGCGTATGAAGCTTTACGTTTGCCACTTTTGTGAACAAATTGTCGTCGAACATAGTTATTCCAACATTTTTATACCCTGTTGTTGGATGCACATCGCCGAGACCATCACATTTAGATACAATGCCATCATCCTTTTTTAGCCGATCCTAATGGGGATGGAGAACTTATAAACTGATTTTTTTCGAATGTAGTCTAGGGTAGTATTAATTCTTCGATCAGTCATTTTCTGTGATTCAAAACATGGCCATTTATCAGTTTATTTACAGTAAATGCTAATACTTAGTATTCCCCAATCTTATACAGATTTTCCATACTATGTGTAAAAAGTAATTTGGACACCTTGATTGCGCCTCAGTAATGGCTTGTTCTTCTTCCAATACCAGTTTATATTCTTCCTTCGTGGCAATAGTTTCCCCTAAATATTCCAGTTTACAATTTTTAACGTATTCCATTTCCATCCTTTTCTTTACACTAACTGCCATTAAAGGAATAATTTCTGTATTAGACAATAATTTATGTCTGTCTGACACGCTGCTTCTTTTTCTTAAGACTTGCGCCATTTGGCAAAACATTATTTGTGGGAACGAATATTAGGTTATAGATACATTTCACGGTTTTGTGGAGAACAAAGTTCTGGATTTAGAAAAATGTTTCTCCAGCTGTAATATAGAAGACCGATCGATTCCATAAAGTCCCTTGACATGTGTCTATGAGAAACTTAGAGTTCCCCCTTGGCTAAAGAACATACCTATCATTCTTTGTACTTATGAAAACTATTGATGTAACAATAAATTTCTTTAGTTTGGGTTCCACAACCGCTAACATTTCTTTGAAGGTTAAAACAGTGGTTCCATTGTTACTGTAAAATTTTTCAAAGTTAAGGATTTATACCCGTATCGTGATTTGTGTCATTGTCAAATAGTAACACCATTTAGAGGTCCGTGAGCAACATTTCTGTACGCAGCGCGTCATCATCTTTATGTAGTTACACCAGGTTTAGGCTCAATCATTTAATAAGTTCTCTATAACACGTATAGCTGTCAAGATCACAGACTGTCAATAACGACATTACTTCTTGAACCAGATATCACCAAAGTACGTCTGCTTAAGTTTCTGTTGAAGCCTAAGTACACCAAAATAGAAACGTACTCAATCCAGAAATGCACATACATGCAAGTATCACTTGACAGTGTTTCAAAAGCCGAAACAGAACATTTTCAGTTTTATACTAGTTTACAATCACAGTGAAACATAATTTCGACCTTCAATAACCTTAATTTCCTAAACATTTGGTACACATTTACTCTGCAAGTAGCTGAGCAGCGCAATCCCTCGTATGTATTTATTTCAGTTGTCCCCTCTTCCCCTTCCCCCTCTTTATCCGTCACTTTTGCCTTGCTCTCTGTCCTCATCCTCTCCCCCCCCCCCCTTCCACCCCTCCTGGCCTCCTTCCCGCCCACCTTCACCTACCTCCGCTCTCTGCCTATCTCCTCCTACTCCTTGCTCTGTTCTATTCCTCCTCCCCCCTTTCTCTATCCATCTCGTCCTCCTTCCTTCATCCATCTCCTCTTTCTCCGTCCCTCTGTCCTCCTCTTCCCTTTCTCTGTCCATTTCCCTCTCCCACTCCCTCTGTCCATGTAATTCTCCTCCCTAAGTGTGTCCATGTAATTCTTTCCCCTCTCTGCCCATCCATCTCTTCCTCCCCCTTGTTTCTCCACTTTTTCACCCTCACCGCACCTCAATTGAAGATTCTCAGTTTTTACGCCACGTCCCCACAGTACTTCTTTCTGGATGGTAATTAACATGTGTACCAAGTTTGGTTTAAAACCAATCTGGGGGTGTAGGAAGAGCTTTCTACCCGCAGCTTTTGCAGAGTATGCACATGTTACATACTGTGTATTTCAAATAAATTTAACAAGTGTCACACATATTTGTAGCTAGTTTGGCCTCCTAGTTTCGTTTTCGCGCGGCTGAATCTCTATGGTTTCATATCTCCTGAATTATGTGTCTTACAATGATATAATTTTGCAAGTATATCCAATGGCGTATGTACATACTACAAAGTTAGTAGCAAAGAAATGGTAAATTAAAACGTGAGGCAAAATGCGGCGATTTTTCACACATCAGAGTGTGTATGACATCATATGAAGAGCTTATTTCAATAGTGGTACAAGTCCGTTTTCGTTCATTTTGAGATACAGTGTCCTAAAGTTAAATGAGCGCTGAAAAATCTGCAGTTGAGATACCGGAAATATTCAAGCATATGGCTTCTTGCTAGAGATGAAAATTTCTTTCTGTTTGTTTGGACCATTAATTTCAGAAGCATTATAGGCAGAAAAGTGGAGGTAATGGACTTGTACCACTATTGAAATAAACCCTACATATGCTCTGAAGTATGTGCCGTACAGTGACATATTTTTGCAGGTACCTTTAGGAATATAGGTTAATGCTGTCTGCAAAATTTGTGGTGAACAGAGTCAGTAGAAGTAATAAATTAAAACGTTATGCAAAATGCTACAGCGTTTCACAAAACTCATTTTTCTGGCTTCACATCTGCTAATTATGTGTCGGACAATGGTATAATTTTGTAGGGACATTCAGTGGCATCTGTGGATACTGGCCGCCAAACTTGTTGCGAATAGGGTTAGTAACAGAGAAGTAATAATTTTAAACGCCATGCATGACGTCGTAGGGCAGCAACAAAATGTTTCGTATAGGCTTGGAATTATGTATAAAATTAGTTGGAAGTCACTAAGTGCTATCATTCTCAAATACTGGATGAATTAAATCTGCGAATTCACCCGTCGTCAGCTACACTACTTTCTCGCCCTCACCATCACAATCAAATTTAAAACGTATGTGGTTCTTACCCCCATATCGATTCTCCCCACACAGTAATTGTTATGTGTGTCAAGTTTGGTTGAATTCGGTTACGTGGTTTAGGAGGAGATGTGGGAGACACATAAATACGTAGATTTTTATAATATGTATTTTTATTATTCATTGGTGATATATACTAGAACAACAATTGCTGATAAATTTCTATCACACCGATACAAATGACGGTTCATTAATGCTTTTCTGTGCCAGGCAGAATTGGGCGACACTTTAAAGCACTCTCTGTGGACAATATTGAACAAAACGTTAAACCTTTTCATAACGCTCTAAAAATCATATCCTTTCTGCAGCTCTTCTCGCGATAACTTTCCACTCTTCTTTTATTCTATTTTCATTTCCCCTTCCTTAATATGCACTCTTCCCTTTGATCCCAAAGCAGACCGCCATTAACGGCTTCTGCTGGGTGAGTGGGCAACGCTTGCGTCCAGCGTACAACTCTTGCCGTTTGTCTCCGCCTCTTTTTTACGCATGAGATACCTTTCATGGAATTCAGACGAATAAAGCGCGAGGCATACGCTGCGTTTCTGCCGGAACGGTTCTGGACTTTGCCCGAACTCTTAGGTGGTGCTTGGTTAATTTATTTTATCCATTAGGGTTTCTTTCTTTGAAGTTACTCAGTTGGAATTATTTAGAGGTAGAATAAATAATATTTATTACACGATCAGTACGTGTATTTTATTCACATTACCACGAAAATCAGAAGTGATAGCCGCACGGGAGAATTTTATTACTGATTTTGAGAAGTACATACAAGAGAAGAGTAATTGGAAAGGCGATTAATTGCAGCCAGCAACATAAAAGTTAGTCCATTTCAATTCTGGCCTTACTTGTTCTGCTGTAAAGAGTATGAGCAGCCAGGAGAGCTAGGAATCTAGGAATCCTGTACTGTGCTTTTGGAGCTAAGTAAACTTTGCAGAGTGAAGTTGTAAACTGGGTTACTCACATTCTCCTTCTGCATATCTGCGAGGAACTTTCATAGAGTCATGGGAAGCAGCAACTACACGTAGTGGAAAGCTACCTCCACCATTGTTGAAACTTGGTTGGTCTAATATTTCCTGTGCTTGTGACTAACAGATGAAGCTTCAGGTGAATATTCGAGGATAGGAATGCCGCTGCTAACAATTCTGAGTCATGAATACCGGAGTATGTAGTGCCAAATATCATTTTTGTTCATGAGAGAGGTTTCAAACAGTGTCAATGGCAAGAGACTAATTTTTGGCTTGGTCTTAGCAAAAAGGGGATTTGTAGTCCTTCAATTCATTTATACTCTTCTTCTGGTAACACGGCAAAGCCAGTGCCATCTACAGCAACAGAATTTCAATTGTAAAACAATACCACTTTAGCATATCAGATTATTTCCAAAGGTTGGTGTGACAATCTACGGAGTATCAGAGTTGTGTATATCTTAATAATCAGCAAAAAGACATTAAGATACGGAATCAATAACAATGATAAAAAAATTACATCTCCAGCTTGTAAAAGGATTCCACAGTACAAAATAATTATCAAAAGCCGGCGGGGTGGCCGAGCGGTTCAAGCCGCTACAGTCTGGAACCGCGCGACCGCTACGGTCGCAGGTTCGAATCCTGCCTCGGGCATGGATGTGTGTGATGTCCTTACGTCAGTTAGGTTTAAGTAGTTCTAAGTTCTAGCGGACTGATGACCTCAGAAGTTAAGGCCCGTAGTTCTCAGAGCAATTTGAACCAATTATCAAAACCTAAACAAGTTCCTATAATAAGAACGACAGGTGTAAAGCAAAGCAGAGGACAGCAGATAGAGAGATTTAAAAGAAGATACGTAACAAACCTTCAACGACTACTGTAGGAGCATTTTATTGAAAGATCTCTTACAAAATTGAAAGGAATTTTGATCATATAAAAAGGTTATCACTGACACAACAGTTAATGTCTAGATCCAATGGATGACATAGAAACTGAAATTGAAAAGCAGACATTTTGAACTCAGACTTCAGGTGATTCTCTACAGGGGAGAATCCAAGAGTGCTGCCGCACCTTCATTCTCGCACGATGGACGTGTCACTGGCAACAGAAACAGCTGAGGTAGCAAAAACTGAACAAAGCTACAAGGCAAACAGTTAGATCCGTTATGTCTTGACTGCTGAAAATCATCTTATAACGAACTTTAAAAATGTAGGATCCTTGCTAGTCATGATGTATATTAGTGATCAGGCAGACTATAGTAACAGACTTCTTATAGACGATGCAGTTATCTATAATGAAGTATTGTCCGAAAGAAACTGCACAGCTAAAGCGATGGCAAAAAAATTGAAACACAAAATATTATTAACAGAGTAATAAAATTGCGGGAATACGTTTGTCTGCATAAGATAGGTAAGTGATCAACATTGCAACATCACATGTTAATGCCGGCCGCGGTGGTCTAGCGGTTCTAGGGGCTCGGTCCGGAACCGCGCGACTGCTACGGTCGCAGGTTCGAATCCTGCCTCGGGCATGGGTGTGTGTGATGTCCTTAGGTTAGTTAGGTTTAAGTAGTTCTAAGTTCTAGGGGACTGATGACCACAGATGTTAAGTCCCATAGTGCTCAGAGCCATTTGAACCATTTTTTTTTGTTTGTTAATGTAAGCGCGAGATACGTCACCGCAAATGTAAAATGCTCCTGCATTAACAACCAGTACGACCGCCAGAATGTCGGATGCAAGAATGCAAACGTACATGAATTGTGTTGGACAGGTGCCGGTTGTGAGTTTGTGGGCTGGACTTGCATGCTCCTTCCGCTTGGTCGGTCAGTACAGGGACGCTTAGCGCTGTTTGTGGATGACGTCTGATGATGCACCTTATGTGCACGATTGGAGACAGATCCGGCGTTGCTGCAGGCCAAGGCAACATGTCGACATTCTGTAGAGCGTGTTGATTTGCAGCAGTGCTATGTGCCGAACGTTATCTTTTTGGCAAACACCCCCTGGAATGCTGTTCATGAATGGAAGTACAACAACTCGAATCATCAGATTGACGTACAAATTGCCAGTCTGTTACACGAAATCGCACTGCAGACCATAACTGCAGGTGTAGGTCCAGTGTGTCTAGTTCACAGATAGGTTAGTTGCAGCCCCTCTGTTAGCCCTTTCTAACACGGCCATTAGCGGCGTCTAGGAAGAACCATCTTTCATCAGAAGACACAGCAGACTTCCATCCTGTCCTCCAGTGAGCTCTCGCTTCACACCACAAGTTGAGAATGGTGGTAGTTTGGGGTAAGTGGAATGTATGCTACGGGGCGTCTGCTCGGAGCTGCCCTTGAAGTAACGCATTGATAATAGTTCGTTGTGTCATTGTATTGCCAACTACTGCTCATATTGGTGCTGCAGATGCAGTACGATACGCCAGAGCCATTCACCGAATAAGAAGGTCACCCGTCTCGGTAATGCCACGCGACCGTCCGGAGGTCGACCATTTTGCGACCATACATTCTCGTGACCACTTTTGCTAGCAGTCATGTACAGTGGCTTCATTCCTGCCGTCTTTCTGCAAAATCGCAGAAGGAACATTCTCATATCACACGACCTCTTTCAAACTCAGTGAGATGCTCATAATAGCACCTCTGTCATCTCATTGTCATTCTTAACTAACATCAGCTCACCACGTCCAATCTGAAAGCTTTCTAACGCTCAAGAACATTACAAAGTATATTTAAAGCAAACGTGATTCATAGGGGCGTTACTTGCACCACTCTTATGCGACTGGCGTGATATTTGAGTAGACATCATCTTTTAGATGTAGAAACACGCCTACTAATTTCCATTTGTGTCGTCCAACTCCTTATTGGCGTCGCAAAGTTTTTCGTCAATGTGTTCAGGAAGATCTTGGCAAGATCTGAAAGTAGAGAAAAGTTTGGCAGCTTGCTTTAATTGCTTATCAATGCAAAATTCACAAAACGTAAAAACATAGTCACGTGGCATCTATACCATTGTATAACAAAGACTTCGCTCTCAAGGAACTTATTAAACAAAAAAAAATATTATGAATCGTAAGATGAATGAAGAAAGGTTTATATTCCGCGTCTAGGACCAAATGAATTGCACAGAGAAAAAAAATTATGGCCCAGCTTATTCTAAACTGGATACCCCACACAAGTCTTATCGAATAGCACACTCACAGTTGCTCAGTACGCACGTGTATACTTTGCGTCAATATAGCACGTCATGCTGTGCATTGCAGTATACCTCGTTACTAGTCGCTCATGACAAGAGATTGCAGGACCAAGTCTCATTCTGTTTTCATATATAAACCCAAGTTGATACCACCAGCCAATCTCTCTCTCTCTCTCTCTCTCTCTCTTTCTCTCTTTCTCTCTTTCACTCTCCTTCTCTCTGTCTGTGCACACATGAGACCAGCCACAACTCCACCTTACACCGAACACACCACAGCATTTAGTATATGAAAACCTTCGTTCCCTATTCGAACACCGACTATGCTGCTCCGCACAGATCGTGTTGCTTTCTTATTTATCAAGCCATACCGCTGTCCAAAGAACGTCACTCATCACAACTGAGCAAGGACTAACTATACTATGGATATAGACTAGCGAACTCAGATTATCATAGCAAAGTTGCTCGATAGTTAACAGACAAATAAAACATGAGAAAATGCAAGTTGATGTAAACTGCAGGCAACTTTCAAGGTGAGAAAATATAGTTCATCCTGCTATGTATTCCTCCTGAAGAGACTGTGGAGACAAGATCAGATTAATTACATCTACATCTACATCCATACTTTGCAAATGCACGGCAGTGGACACTTTTCCTTTCACTATTCATGCATGGATCACGTAAAGAATGTTTAAATGCATCTGTGTACGCTGTAGTTAATCTAACCTTGTGTTCACGACGTCTGCGGGACCGGTAGGTAATGATTGCAACATATTCCTAGAGTCATCTTTTGAACGCAGTTCTTACAACTTCTTAAGTAGGATTCCTCGGGACAGTTTACGTCTATCTTCAAGCCTCTGACAGATCATTTCTTTCAGCAACTCTGAGACACACTCCAGCGGTTCAAACAAACTGTGACCATTTATGCTGCCCTTGGATGTCTCCTGGTAGACCTAGTTGCTTCGGGTGCCATACACTTGAGCAATATTCTAGGATGGGTCGCGTGATTTGCGAGGAATTTTCTTTGTAGACTGATTGCATTTTCGTAATGTTCTACCAATAAATCGAAGTCTGCTACCCGCTTTTTCGGCAACTGAGCATTCCGTGTCATATCCCTACAATATGTTACACCAGGCATTTGTATGCGTTTACCGTTCTCAATAGAGAGTCGTTGATACTGTAGCCATGTGATACTACGTTTTTGCGTTTTGTGGAGTGCACAGTTTTACATTTCCGAACATTAAAGCAAGTTGCCGGTCTGTGCACCACTTCCAAATCTTATCAAGATCTAACTGAATAGTAGTAGGGCTGCTTTCAAACTGTTCTGCGTTGCAGATAACTGCATCACCTTCGAAAAGTCTGAGGTTACTATTAATGTTGTTTGATAGGTCATCAATATACAGCACGAAGAGCAAGGGTTCCAACGCACTTCCCTGAGGCACACGCGAAGCTGCTTCTACATCTGTTGCTGACTCTCCATCCAAGATGACAAAATTTCGTTTAATGCCACATACCATCGTAATATGCGCAGATTTGGCCTTCAGTCAAACGCTTTTCGGAAGTCGAGGAATATTAATCCACCAAACTGCCTTGACTCATTGCTTTCAGTATGCCATGTGGAAAAGTGCGATTTGGGTTTCACACGATCGTTGTTTTAGAAGTCCATGCTGGCTAGCTTGGAGGCGGTCGCTCTGTTCGAGATACCTCATTACGTGTAAGCACAGAATATGTCCGAAGATTCTACAATGAATGGATGTCACGCATATTGGACTCTAGTTTTGTGGATCACTTCAGCTACACTTCTTCTACACGGGTGTGACCTGTGCTTTCTTCCAACTACTGGACACAGTTTTTTGTTGGAGATATCTGAAGTAGATTGTAGTTAAAACAGTGGGCAACTAACTCGCAAATTCGGTATATAATGTAATATTGATTCCATCGTACCATGGTACTTCACTCAGCCTTATCGATTTCAGTTGTTCCTGAACACCACTGACACTATCTCAGTATCTACATCATTCATCTTTGCGATGAACGGCGTGCACTCACCCTATTGATGGCAACTGTGGAACTACTTGAATGACATGAGGCTGCTCCAAAGCCTGAAAACCGAGAAGGGGTCGTGAAAGAGAAGTGCTGACCCTACGCCCCCTTCCCCACCCATTACTGCATCAGAATGACACCTTGAAAGAGGATGACATGGCGGCCGATTGCTCCGTCTGGCTGGCCCAGAACACGGAACTATACTTCTTTTATTTTCTTTTGTTTATTTATTTATTGCATCTTTATAATGATGTGAGAATGAAATTGGCGCAATACGCTTAGATTTTCATTTGTAAAGGAAATTTGAAAACCAAATGTAGCTGTTTTGTTTCTGTAATGTCGTTTGTTTATTGTTGTTGTGTATATAAACAAATTTCCTATTCTTAAACGTACGTATGTGTTTATGTTGTAACGTGGACCTGAACAAAGCAAGTGGCGTGCTTATGTAAACGCTGTCTGATAGAAAGAGAGTCGCAAAATCCATCTGAACCTGTATAACTGTTTTGAAATTAACTTTTACTAAAAATAATTACAGACGCTAATCTGTGTACTAAAGAAACTGTCCTATGGAAGTCTGTATTGTGTAGTGCAGTGAACAGTGCTGTACCTGTTTCGGAATAACAAAGTGATCTGACAGCAAAGCACAATTGAGCATGGAAGGGGGCTATGCTGTTGGTTTTCCGGTGGGTGTGCGCGCGTTATGGCTGTGCCATTCCTTATTGGACTACCTTCTCACGCCGCCTTTTAATGTGCGCTATTGTGTTCACTTTACAGGATCGTTATATCCTTGTGGCTTAACAAACGCACTCCCGTGTATAAAATGAAATCGTGTTCCTATTATTCGTATATTAAAAAAAAAGCAACAGGAAGCGCACTGTTTTTACAATAATCAAAATGAATCACGTTGATTTGTCGTATTCGATGTGTCAGGGGTGTTAAAATGGACTTGAATCGTTCATGTAAATACAATAACTTACAATGTTAAAATAATATAAACTGCTTGAGTGCTTATCAGTCTCTGCAGTATGCATTCAGTACCTTATTTGTAGAGATGAGATGAGATTTATTGTGCAACTGCAGTACGTATCCTTTAGTCAAAAATACGAAATAAAAATACAAAAATAAAGACGAATTAAGGCAAAGGGTAATGGCCACTTCGATCAGAATCACTTTCTTCCTCCATACTGTCGTTATCTGATCTCTGGCCCGTGGACGAGCGACTGGAATTCCGCAAGGATATAATTTTGATCTCTGCATTACTCTCGACACTCAGATCACTATTTCATGCTTCTTTAACAACCGTTTCTCTGTGGTGTACAACATTTCTCCACTTCTCTGGCGCTATTTGGACCACTTCTTCCCCTAACAGTCTTTGAATTTCTGTCACTCGTGAAGCTCCTGTTATTTGTTGCCAATTACTTTTTGATTTGTGCCCAAAACGTTTCGAGGGCGTTAAAGTGGCAGTGGTACGGTGGAAGCCTGAGAGCCCGGGGGCCATGTTTTTTAGCTACATCGTACACAACGTACTGTTGACACTGTGGCTTACTTTTCTTTCCATTTCCATGAGCTCCGACTGACATAAATCATCCTGAATTTTAACGATGTCGCGTTTCAACCATTCAACAATCTCTACCTTTTTATTTGCCATCGTTGGAGAATTATCTTTAATAACTGAACGGTATGGGGCATTATCCATTACAATGAGAGACGACTGATTTAAGTTTTGCGGTAGTTACCCCTTCAACCACTTCAAAAACTGTCATGCTTCATCTCCCCGTGGTAGTCGTTCGTTTCTCCTCGATTTATAAACGAGGAGACAGTTTTGTACGAAAACAGATGCTGTTCCAGTGTGCAAGGCAATAATTCGTGAGCCTTTTCCCACTGGAACGGAGGCACTTCCACATATTCTGTCATCTGTCCAGTCATTCCTGACGAGCGTTTATCCAGATTTCGTCGAGCCACACAACGTCTTCGACGATAGTTCTTAAAATCGGACGACGCCACGCTCCGCTGTCACCTCTTTCCATTATAATTTTCAGTCCATTAATTTTTATGCCGAAAAACGAAGGCTCTGAGAACCATTAACAAAGACATTTTGCTGCCACTGAATAGCTCTGCCTCACGAAGAGTAATGCATAGCTTTTATATAGTTGGATGTTCTTTGCTCTTTTTAGTATCCACATATGTGGCGACGAACAGCATCTTGTTGAAAAGAATCCAAGTTTGTTAACGTGGTTCTGTCTTCCTCTACTGCCCGGTGTCCGCAGTTTGGATGAAACAGTCTCTTCCCCTTCTGCATAGTATTTATTCTTACAAATTTTGACCACAGTATTTTTGTGTGTCTTCAAGGTGTCTGCAGTTCTTTCGACTACCTTTGTTAGCGGCAATAGAGCTGAGCCATTGTCTCTTTCTTTTTCGAAATATTCCGGCACTGAGCACGCAAAATGACATGTGTGCTAACGCAAAACATGACATTCTGTTGCTCAAAATAAACTCGCCGCACAAAGAAAACAGACCACAGCTGTTTACGTTACAGGCCGCGAGAGTCGTCTATAACTAGCTGCAGTAGGCGCTACGAGCAGTAGCAGAAAGATCTGACAGCGGCGAACGGAATAGGAGGTGCGGCCAAGCGCGCTGTTGTTATGTAGCAGCATTGTAAATAGCTAGACGTTGCATAACTGTTGTTCTGATCTGGGTATAACGTGCGTGATGTCGCAGCGCTTGTTTTACAGTTCCGACAAACAAAACTATCAGAGGAAAATGATGATGGCGTGTAAGGACCCAACCATCAACCTGATGTAACAAGAAATGCAATTCATTCGACAGCCTACACGTTGCTATTGATCCACGGCAAAAACTCAGTGATACTGTGCCCACTGCAATCCTAACTGACGATATCGTTGGGTCACCACAGGAACACTTGGGGGGGGGGGGGTTGTGTGATGTGGACTCCATGTTCAACATAGGTCTTCGAATGGTGTGCTACGAAACACTTTTGCCTGCAGCATTGTACTCTATCATCAGATCTGCCTATCCTGGATTACACAGTAGGGGATCCTCTGACCACTACGTTTTGTGATGAGACGTGGTCGTCCAATACTCAACAGCTAGTAAGGTGCAATATTTTTGGTTTACTTATTCTAGGATTGAGGACAACTGTGTAAGTTGAAATGACATTTTTAATGTCGCAATATTAGCACAAAAATACACGCTTTTACACAGTTTTCTATGTGACAAAAAAAAATCATTTGTCAGGATGACGCAACTCGTCAACATGAAAAAGTGAAATAATCCTAAACACAACAATTTCAAATATTAACTCTCAGAAGGTTAAATTTTCCTAAACACGACAATATTAAAGTTTAATTAGAAGTTTCTTTACAAAATTGTTTCTACACTTACGTTATGATGTTGGTCAGTACTACGAAAAACGTCCGAGTCCGGTTCAAAGTTCGACACTATTTATAGGATGACAATCAAGTTTACAGTGGATGGTTAGTTATGTGACAAATTGAGCAGAAGATTGCACAAGGCCGCCCGAGTTTACAGTGGACGCAAGCTGGTGAACCAACAAGTTTAAACCTCTGCACGCGGTATTTACCTTAAGCTGCAGTGAGCCATCGTCTGCTAGGCCCCTCTCTTCTGCTGAAATTCCTATAAAACTAATCAAACCTTTGCTGAATTTTCCAGCAGAAACTTTCCGTATGTTTCTCGTTATGCGAGAGAACATGTACTCATCCCTAGTCTTACAATGTGGTGATATACACACGCATGGTTGGAGCAGTGTGCATATTATAATGCCCTCTCAGTTCTCACAAGAATAATTAACTAATTGGCTGGTTCCTTTCTCCACAGTTAGAGCTAAACGATGCTACAGCTAATTTCTAGCTGGATATCAGCCGCTGTGAACGCAGTGTTCACACAAATTACTGCTCTGCGTCCTACAGAGCATTATGCGCTCCATTGTGCACTTGATGCCAGTTCAGAGAGAAGTCCCATCAAAATTTTCGTCTTATTTCACTCATAACTGAGCTGTCTCCACACCTGGGATCTCTCGTTCTTCCCGTCACGGCTTTTTTCGACCTATAGGAGCGTTCCTCTTATTTTGTGTCTTATTTTGTGGAAACTCTCTCTACCAATCGCAAGGTCCCTACCACTAAAATCCGTCGAAACTTTGGCTCTTTTCTCTTTCATAGCTCATTTCCTCCAATCGGACCTTCTGCGCCCGTTTCAGACGCCTAAATGCGTACATTGACTCCCTCACGTGTGTACCACATGCTGGACACGTGATCGAAAATGCGTCACTGGTCTTGTTTCTTATGAATTTGGAACCCCGAAACGCAGTTTTTTAAACGCTTCCTTTCCTGTCCTCCCTCAGATGGGCCGTTATACTCGCTCTCTTCCTCTGAGTACCTGGTCGATCGTTGACTTTCAGCCTTGGACGCCCCTTTAAATGGTTTCTGTGCTACCCCCTGTAGCGCGGCCTTGTGTCTGCATCATCCCTCTGAATTCCAAACTAAACCGCCTTTCGCTGTTCGTTTCACCTTCCGGTCAAACATGAATTATAGGAATGGTGTGTTAATTACCGTTGATTGCATACCATCCCATTTTGCATTACACACTGCTAGGCAGATTTGCTCATTACCGCCAAATTAAATTAGGTCCCATATTCACCTTTCTACTGCGATGTATAAAGCTCTCATGTAAGGTGCGAATCTGACCTTCTTTTATTCTGCCACCTTACAAGTTTACTTGTTATTTCACCATCCTTCAGCCCCTTTCCAAAGTTGCTCACGACAGTAGTATCCAAACACCTGACCAGCCTCGCTGTATAAGAGACCCACGTTTCCAGCCGCAGAGAAAGAACAATGTAATAATTTTTTTCATAATGCGGTACCACAGTCATATTTCTTTGAAGTCAGTACCGCCATTAGACAACAGTCTAATGGTGGTACTGACTTTAAAGAAACAACAACGGCCGTGCGGTTAAAGGCGCTGCAGTCTGGAACCGCAAGACCGCTACGGTCGCAGGTTCGAATCCTGCCTCGGGCATGGATGTTTGTGATGTCCTTAGGTTAGTTAGGTTTAACTAGTTCTAAGTTCTAGGGGACTAATAACCTCAGCAGTTGAGTCCCATAGTGCTCAGAGCCATTTGAACCAAACAACAACGTGGCCTTCGTGAAACCCGCTTATAACAGTGGATTTCTGCATTTGGGCCCGTATCTTCGCGACGATGACTTCCCATTCGTCTCTGTTGCGCTTACATTCTTTCCTTACTGCGTCACGTGCCGCAGTACCACCAGGTGGCATTCAACCTCGCGGTTGGCAGTGGTCATAATGTTTTCGGCTCATCAGTGTATGTTCCACAGCAACACACTATTAGAAAATAAGACTTTAGTGAGGAGGCAGTGGCAGAAAAGGTGTTACTGAAAGATGTAGAAGAAGCTAGCATTTAAAAACTGTATTATGAATTATGAAACTCATTCCTTAACAGTTACAACAAGCTCTACAAAATTCATTTATCATTTTTAAAAAATATCACTCTGCTATATAATGCTTGCTGAAATGGTAAAGGAGAGGTGAAATTGTAACTCTGAATCTGAGCTGTATGAGCAGATAACTTCGTTTGATCACGTCTCAAACCAATAAAGAAAATCTTGCTAAATATTTACCCATCTCAGTCTCATGATAAGCTATGCACGAGCAAGCAATGCAGCTACAAAAGTACCTGAGTATCTTCACACTTCACAAAACTGCAAAAAGCATTATTCTCCGCATTTGCATCTTTGCGTTTTGATAGTTATTTCCAGATCGTTCAACAACGTGACCAACAGTTTACTCTTTCACTCACGGCTCACTGAATGCTGCGCTGGCAACGACAATGCTACTGACAACCTAAGACGGCATTGCTAATACTCGGGAAGACCTATGGCATAACTTATCGAATGTTGAATACACCTATTTGAAAAATATCCAGCGTACAAACAGGAAGTATGACACGTCGAATAAAAGAAGAGCTCCCACTTCTTTCATCTAAAATTTAAACAAGTTCACAATTTTTGTTTTTGCTTTGTTACTTTCAAATTCAGTCTCTGTCTCGTCCTTGAATGTCTGGACTCTAACTCTGGTGCCACTAACAACATATGACTAAAACCGCATTGTGTTTCGTGAGAGCCGGCCGCGAGGAGACCAAGCAGTGAGGTCATCGGACCCCTCGGGTTAGCGGACCCAAAACCGAGAAGCGATCACAATAACTCATTATTGTGATCGCTTCTCAGTTTTGGTTATTGATAACTTGATATCAGTGTCTGAGTTTAATTTGTACAGCTCTGAAGATGATCACTATGTCATCGAAAATCGATTCTGCTATCAATAAAACATCAATATTACGGCCAACGCTGACCTTCCTCTTAATTTAACATATATGGTCGTTATGCACACAGCACTCCATGGAGTCGCCAATCAATAAATTTGCGAAAGTTACACATACAACTTGAAACGCAATATCTACTGCAGTAATCGCTCCAGGATATTTGATAATGGATAAATTCCGATACGCGTCATATCAGCAATAAAGTCATTCCTTGCCTCATGTTTGATTTTTACCATTGCGACCCGGTCAGCCCAAATGCATAACTACTGATTATTATTGTAATAATTGTCACCTGCATCTTGCATGAGTTTGTTACATTTATATTGTTAAAATTATAACATTTCGAATCCCTGGAACCTATATCTTGCCAGTATCAACGACGATAACAGGTAAAAATAATCTAGATTATCGATTCACAAAATGAATGAACTGTCTACATACGTAATTAAGTTTGTACGGAACCCTCAGTGCGAGAGCCTTACTGGCATCTGGCCAGTTTTATTAATCTTCTTCTTCTTCTTCCTGAAAAAGTATAATGCTTGTTTTGACTTTGGTGTACCTCCTGAGATGTTCCACGTAGCCCAAGTGTAGGGCTACCTTCTGGGTGCATGTGTACTTCGGCTGTATAACACCGCTTTAGTTCAAGTAATGAAAATACTACAGACACCTTTCACTCATTCACTCAGATGGATGTACAGATAGCTCGTCAATAAAAACACTAAAATTAGTTTCAGCCGGAAGAGCGATGACGTGAACAGCCGACAGACAAAATTTAGAATGAATAACTCAGCAGTATGCAAAAAACTCCAACAGACTGTGTCCACTGTTTCCATTCGGTTGCTGCGACAGACTGGTTCCATTCGACAGAAATGAATGAATAGTAATCTAACCGATATGAATAATAATTCAACCGGTACATAAAATCGAGGTCGACACTACCGATTGGTTTCATGCGGCTGTTATCATAGACTGGCTTCACTCAAAAGAACGAATGAATAATTCAACTGATTCGTAAAACTACAACCGAATATCTCGTTTGATTCCATACGGTTGTACCCATCACCATCTAATACCGTTAACGTGGCGATGACGAATTTATCGTGGCTCAGTAATTAGGAAATGTGGAAACTTCCTCGCGTGGTAATGAGTTGCAGTTGATATTAAATGAAGTTAAACCCATATATGCCCACCTGGTCGATAACGACCCTGCTGCGACCCAACAAGGTCAACATATATATTTTCACTGGCGAGATCAGAAAAAGATGTAAGCTTTGTAAAAATAAAACTTTACAAGTACGTCGCAAACGTAACGTAAATTTGCACGACAAATGCTTTGCTGAGTTTCATGCATAATGACATTACGTTTCATGTTCCTTACCTACATAGTATTATTAGTTAATAGTTCATAACTTCTAATAATACCGACTGATTATCAAATTTCTTATAATAAACATTGATTAGCGTGAAATATGTTTTATTATGATCATTCCTGTTCCACAATAGTGTACGGCCTTATGTGCTCATGGAGTCATTGTCAACCCACTGGAGAAAGCAAGCCCTCCATTCAGAAGTTACAACCACTAATTACTGTTACGGCTGTTACCTGTGGCCACTAATAAAGGAAGTACCTGAAAAGCATAAAACTCTATGTTAAAAAATGTTCTGGGCACATATGGGTTAATTCTCTTCATCTCTCTCCCTCTCTCTCTCTCTCTCTCTCATCAGGTGTGTCGCATTTATAAATTTCTTCGGAATTTCCTTTCTCACAGGCCTGATAGTCCAAAATATGCAGGAGAATTTCTGTGGAGTTTGAAGTAGGACTGAGACAATGCACAGAAAAGAGTAGAATAAGATTCTAGTTCGACTCCAACTTTAATATATCAGAAAAATTTACAAGAGTGGACACTCCAGAGTGAGATTTATATTTTGCAGCTGTGTAAGTATATGGCGTTCATTTCTAGTATGATGTAAAACCAAGAACTCATGAAGTACAGTAAAATAAGTTTTTATGATATATAGACATAACAATTCCGTGTTTCTGTTAATTATTGCAATGTTACATCAAGTACCGACAGCTTATTGGTGAATTACTTTAGTTACTATGGAACCGTTTGAAATGCGGATATCTTTCCGATTCTCTTAAACTTAAGGTATCTACTTTTTTGCCGGAGTTAATATTATGTATTACGGGGAAAGAGGGAAGAACCTAGGTTCTCGGTAACAGTGTGTGTTTATCCGCTCCACGTACTTTTAATATGATGCTCATTATACGAACAAGATATGATACGTTAGTTTTTAACGTAGTCCTACGGAAACGAAAAAGAGTAGTTACAGACCCCTCATCATTATAAAGCAGCAGCGCATTGTCGTGTGACGTAGCTTCCGCACCGATGAAGGGTACTATGACGCAGCAAGTCACAGCTACTCAGAGACCGTTGGAGGAACTGACAATAGTCTTGTTGAAGGATCCTTGATGGAACATTCAACAAGACCACTGTCAGTTCCTCCAACGATCTCTGAGCAGCTGCGACCTGCAGAGGAAACTCCAGTTCGTCTCGTAGAATATTCTGGATGCAAACTGTTTAGAAAAATCAAGTAATAATTCGAACGTGATTATGCTTCTCTGAAAATATACATTGAAGTGTGTTCAGCTGAAAATAAATAACCTAGTCTGTAAGGTCTTTACAGATACCCTTCGTAGCAATCGACACAACAGCACACTTTTGCAACTGCGAATAGAGCTGCTTTTCTAGAAAGTCGTGCTGGACGGTTGCGTTACGCGCCAACTGCAGCTATTGAGGAGTGTCGTTGACAGTGTGTTTGGCACTTGACACGGCTTTCGGCCAGCGTGGAGGTAGAGTTAACTGACCAGGACTATATCGCCTGTGTAACAGTGAGTAGCAGGCACTGAACGATCTTTAAATATTGAGAACCGTCAAGTGATTTGTGGTAACTCAGAATATATTAATGGCAACAGTAATAAGTAATAAATAAAATCAGGAGTAAGTCAAGGAGATGGCTTGTCGCCCCTGCTTCCTAACTGTGCGTTAGAGAAAGTGGTCAGAGAATGGAGACACGTAATAAATACTAAAGGTTAACGACCAGGAAAAAAGCCAAACAAGATCTTTGTAGATTTTCTAGCATTTAGAGATGACATCGCACTCACCATATACTCACTTGAAAGTGCACAAGAACAAATCACGGAAGTACAACGTCAAGCAGCACAAGCAGGATTACAAACATCATTTGATAAACCAGAGTTCATAACAAACATCAGGTTTGCCCCTCAAAGTTTAATATAATTAATAGTACAGTATCTGAAGTATACTACTTTAAATACATAGAAGAATGACTGTCAAACAAAATGAAGAAAAAGACAGCAATACACACAAGAATATATGAACTGGAAAATGTCTCTCAAATAACAAGAAACTTCGATAAGCATTCGTGTATCTACACTAAAAAGATCTTTATCTTGGAATACAAAACTGAAACAACGGTCAGACCATAAATACTCTAAAAACTCTTAAACTGACTACGAACGGAGAGCTCGAAAAATTAGATCTAATACAGAACTATACCTCAAAGTTGAAAAGTCAGCAGATGTAATGAGAAAAAGGAGCTGAAAATTCTATAGCCACACATGTAGGATGAATAATGACATAATAACTAAACTAATCTTTGACTTTCTAAACAGTTACACATCCAAAATTTCATTCTGAAAGGAGTAGGAAGAGACTTAAAAAATATGGGAGTTCTCACGGTCACAAAGTGAAATAGACCACTTTTTAAATAAGCAATAGGAAAGGCACGCTTTCAGGGCAAGGAAAAATGAAGAACTGGAAGAAAGTGGACGAAGACAAGGAAAAACGTTCTCAATGAATGAAGAAGTGTGGCCTAAAAGAAACTGCAGTTGAAAAGAAAGAACCAGCAAAATTGTTGATTTATCTTAGTCTCTATAAGGATTATTCTTAATGTAAAAAAATGGCTAGAATTTTGAAATTTAAGATCGTAAGTACTGTAAGACTTCATCTACGGGCGGACAGAACCATTGTTTGAACTGAACGAGAGGTGTAGATGAATGGAACATTTACCCACGCGAACGAATTGTGAATTCTAGATCTATAAAGAAAGTTATTTGCTAGAGTCCAAGAAATAAGAAGAGGCCAAAAGGAGGACTTGATATAACATAGATAGGTAACGTTAGAGAACTTGCAAGACCATTAAATATGCGTAGCTGAAGACTGTAATGTATGAAGGGATTAGCAGGAGGCTTCTACCCGATAGTGGTTGATGAACGAATAGGTTATCGACGATGGCTGTGTGTTTTCGACAAAGTGTATATGAAAATTACTAACGTAAAACTAAGAATAGGCTGTATAACATCGGATAGCACTGAAGCAAAGAAAATGTAGCTGGAAGAGCTTCAAATTACATTAAATGCTTGGCACTTAAATTTGTCGTGTCATGTGTTTGATTCACATGCCATAACCTGGAAGAGTGTGTATTGCCATGTTAGATTTGTATTTGCTGTGTCCTTGAAGTCTAAAATATACAATTCGCCTTAAGGTATAAAAGTTGTCATACATTGTCGGATAACTGTCAAGTTTAAAATAAAACAGTTGTAGATTAATCGCTAATGAATGTCGACATGGGCATCCATATAAATTTTTCCAAGAGGGGGAGATTCAGATTTTTCCGATTTTGATGTAACTGATTTCGTGAGTCTGAAAACGTGTCATGTCCCAATAAGTAAATGCTAAAAGAAGCACAAAAAATTTGTATCCAAGCCGCTCCCCAAACAACTTTTGATCCTCTCGTACAAGAAAGTGATACATTGATAGTTATCTACTCGGTATTTTTAAAGTAAATATCTTTGGTACCTATAGGGTAAGCATATTTCAAGACTATACACAAATTACATCTTTTTATATTATTAATGTGAAGATGGATGACACCCGTTTGATTCAACGACTGAAATTCTATCCATATTTGATTAAATCCTGGGTATCCAATGAGTTGTGAAATACAGGTTGAAAATATTCGCAAAAATAATTTTTTTGTATTCCTACAATGTTTGGCAGAAACTGAAAATGAAGATTACAGATTAGATTAGTACTTGTTCCATAGATCATGAGTACGACACTTCGTAATGAAGTAGAACGTGTCAGGATAATATAAGTGTCTATACAAGATATTACATTACATAAAATATTACATGACACTTAGTATTTTTAATTTTTTTATTTGAATTTTTTAAAATTTTTTTTATGGTGGGGACTGGGGAAATCACCCACTTACTATATCCAAAAATTCATCTAAAGAGTAGAGGGAGTCGTCATTAAGAAATTCTTTTAATTTCCTTTTAAATGTTATATGGATATTTGTCAGACTTTTGATGCTATTAGGTAAGTGACCAAAGACTATTGTGGCAGCATAATTTACCCCCTTCTGAGCCAAAGTTAGATTTAACCTTGAGTAGTGAACATCATCCTTTCTCCTAGTGTTGTAGCCATGTACACTGCTATAACTTTTGAATTCGTTCGGATTGTTAATAACAAATTTCATAAGTGAATATACATATTGTGAGGCTACAGTGAAGATCTATAGCTCTTCAAATAAGTGTCTGCAGGATGAATTTGGATGAGCTCCAGCAATTATTCTGATTATAAGCTTTCGTGCAATGAACACTCTTTTACTCAATGATGAGTTACTCCAGAATATGATGCCGTACGAAAGCAGCGAATGGAAATAGGCGTGGCAAGCTAATTTACTGAGATGTATATCGCCAAAATTTGCAATGACCCTAATAGGATAAGTAGCTGAACTCAAAAGTTTCAGCAGATCTTCAGTGTGTTTTTTCCAGTTCAACCCCTCATCAATGCATACACCTAGAAATGTTTAATATTCTACCTTAGCTACCAATTTCTGAGCGAAGTCTATATTTATTAATGGTGTCATTCCCTTTACTGTGTGGAACTGTATGTACTGTGTTTTGTACAGAAGAATCAGAAGTAGGAAAAAAATCAGAATGACTGAGAAAATCCTGCTGGATACCAATAAAAAATGCCACAATAATATCTCTCGAAGTGGAGAAACAGGTATTAAACTTTGAATAAGGCTAATACAACTTCGATGCCATGTGTAATATGGTATCTGTTTATAAAACTTCACTTCTGTTCACGTTAATGGATTTATAGCATTGCCATAGCGATTTTTATTTTGTAGGGTCGACTACCATAACTGTAATGGAACAAAATGTGTTTTGAAAGCTACATTTTTTTTAAATTTTTAGGTGAAGTTTAGTCCAGGCCCAATATGCCACAAGATGTATGTGAGAAACCTTCCAAAATCACCCTCGAATTCACCTTTTAGCAGCATAGCACTGCACCAAGGTAATCATTGTCTTCCCAGTTTGTCACTTTATTGTAGCGCAGTGTTGTATCCAGAGACTCTGAAGAGATCCCCATCCTTGGGTGCACATCTTTTATTTCAAATTTCGCAGTTTTCTGCATCTCTTTAATAGCAGAAAATGATACTTTCATTTTGTGACATGGGTGAGGAATGAATGAGTAAGCTAAAAAAAAAAAAGAGAGAGATTACTTTGTTATGGTTCTGTAACGGTTCGTATCCATCTTGACTGCAGACCAACGCCGAAACTGCAACTAGGGATCAGCTGTTTTCCCATGAACGGAGTGTCAACTAAGAGCAGGCAAGATTTATAGCGACTGCTAAAGCTCCACTATTTATCGACTCTGTGGGCAGCACTAAGTCTAGATTGGAGTTGTAGACAATGACTGCTACCAATTCGAAAGAATTCTAAAACTTAGTATTTTCTTTCTCTGAATAATTGCAATGGGCTGCTTCTTAGCAATTTAGAAGGAGTTTCGTTATCTTCCTAACAGCATTCAAACCGCTCTCCAAACAGCTTTTCTTCCTCTCGTATAAGAAATTGATATATTGCTGTGTTACAACAATGTGTTGTAGGAAACTGCACAAGTAGTACTTGATTTGTTGTACTGCAATCGTTCAGCAATGCCCAAGATTTATTTCTTAGTACTCTAAACGTTATGACGTATTCACATACACGCTACGCTACAAGAAAAGTCTAACCAGTTATCAACATTCTTCTTTAACACAGCTTCTCAGATGCTTCGATTCTCATCTCTCCTAGTTTTCCTATAGTCCGGATTCACTACCGTGCAGTGTACATTCTCATAAATTTATTCCTCAAATTAAGGCCTGCGTTTGATACTAGTAGACTTCTCTTGGTCAGGAATGCCCTTTTTGTCTGTGATAATGTGCTTTTTATGTCTTTCTTGCTTCTTACGTCATGGGCCACGTATAATTCCATATCTGTACCGCCGATTTGGAGGGGAACGGCTTTAATTAAAGTTCGTGTACTGCATGACGTAATGGATTTATATTTTATTTTTCGTTTCACCCTTCCATCGCAAACCTAAGCACATGGAACAAAATATATATCATTCTGTCGAGGCATCAGCCTAATGACACGGAAAGCTGACTCTAGATAATACCCTCAGTTCAACGATGAAGGGAGTCCACAGGTTTCTCCAGGTGTGACGCATCCAGACGAACTCACTCATTGATGAATAGTTCCCATGGAGCTATTACATTGTGGCGATGTTGACAGCTACGTTTCACCCGCTGTTGCAAATAGTCTCAACAATTTTCCTTAGGATTAAGTGCTGGTGCTTTAGTTAGTCAGATGAGTGTTCACCGAACAAGGAACGCTGTGTGGAGTGGACTTCTGTGGCATAGCCCATTCGAAATTCCCGCTACACGTTGTTCCTTTCGCAACATTCACTCATATATATATGATATGATCGTATGCCATTGATGGCCGGGAGGCCCCATTCGGTGGAGTTCGGCCGCCGTATTGCAAGTCCTCTTTAGTTGACGCCACTTCGGCGACTTGTGAGTCAATGATGATGAAAATGATGATAAAGAACACACAACACCCAGTCCCTTGCCGGGAATCGAACCCGGGCCTCCTGTGTGACAGGCGGTAACGGTAAAGCTACGCTACGGAGGCGGACATTCACTCGTAAACTGGTTGACATGGACCTGCATCCATAACACCAGTTGGTGTAGGGTTTCAAACCGCCTATCCTTGAAAAGTCATGACTCCCGAGTCCTATTCCTATTGGTTACAACCTTCTTACGACCACATTTCTTACCCCTTGTTACATTTCTGAGAGAGGTGCAAAATTTCTGTAGACACGTTGGACAGCACAACTGATACACCAGCATGTCGAGTTACTTCAGTGACGACCTGCTGCCAGCGCTATACATTAAATGTACAAGTTTGCAGTGCCACTAAATGCTCCATCTTTGGTGATTTCCCATGTAGACGGCATGTCTTAGGACACTCCACTATGGACAATTCACAGATGACTGTATATCGTTTGTAGAGATAGCGCCACCACCGTCGATACTACAGACATCTGTAATGACAGTTCGCCGGCCGCGGTGGCCGTGCGGTTCTAGGCGCTGCTGTCCGGAACCGCGGGACTGCTACGGTCGCAGGTTCGAATCCTGCCTCGGGCATGGATGTGTGTGATATCCTTAGGTTAGTTAGGTTTAAGTAGTTCTAAGTTCTGGGGGACTGATGACCTAAGATGTTAAGTTCCATAGTGCTCAGAGCCATTTTTTGTAATGACAGTTCAAACAAGGCCTCGTAACGTCCAAACAATTATTTACATTCATTAGTTCATTATTAAAACATTCAAATTCGGATTACCTGCCGTCTAGTTTTGAATGATGTGCTTCTTAATGTGACGTTTCACATTGCTTACGTCACTCAAAAAAGGTTCCAATAATGTCGGCCAGTACGCAGTATTAACAGCTTGACAGGTAATTTCCCTGAAATCCGACAGACGCTTCCCTGACACATTGTCACGAAGTAAATTGCGGTTTACAACAACGATTCGGCGTCACAGTGTCAATTTGAATCTTTTTGATGATCATTTCATTGAAATTACTTGTTGAACAGAGCATTGTAGGCTTTCGTGGCCACTTGTTGATATTCTGCCAGTCGGATTTTGCTCGCAGTTTTCGGCTGACGTTTGTTTAACTTTTTTTCCGACGCTCTTCCTGTGCGAGAGGCCGGCATTGTCAAAAATGTGCTCTCCATTGCCGGTATCTAACAATGTGTGCGAGAATTGTGCTCTTAAAAGTACAACAGACGAAAGGCACAGGTATTAATGTAGCGCGTATTTTTCGGTGTTTCAGTGACTGGTACTTCGGCAAACACTACTGCGCCGTCAACAACTTCATCGCCAACGTATCTGTGGCGGCGAGCGTCTTCACGCTGACAGGCATATCCTGCGACAGGTAAGGCCACTGCTGTGCGCTGCCACATTATCCTGTGTTTTCCTCCCACTGTGTAACTGAGCCAATCCGTAAATTACTTCTAGTGAAAGGTACAAGTCTGAAAACAGTTGTTTCGTGTGTTCAAATAGGCCGTTTTCAGAAACGATCGTTATAAAGATAAATGTGTTCCTTGAGAGGAATTTGGACGATAAAATCTGATACTTCTGGGCTCATAAATCAAGAGAATGAGGGGCTTTCTAAGGTAGCACCAATGACTGGAGTAGAAATGGTCGTGAGTGAAATTACATTCGTCGCGTACCGTGCAGTGGCTAGAGGAGTGGGATTTAGACTCTGTTGTCGTTCTGGCTATCGTATTATTTGTGCGTGTGTCTGTGGAAACAGCCAACGGCCTTGCCGCAGTGCTAACAACGGTTCCCGTCAGATTGCTAAAGGTAAGCGCTGTCGGGCTTGCTTAGTACTTGTATGGGTCACAGTCCGGGTCTGGCGAATACTGCTGACAGGCAGGGTGCACTCACTCCTTGTGCGGACAATTGAGGACCTACTTGATTGAGAAGAAGCGGCTCCAGTCACGATAACTGACAAGGGTGCCAAGGGCGATGTGCTGAATACATCCCCATCGTCAACCGGTGACGCCTAAGGATGAGGATGACGCGATGGTCGGTCGGTGCTGTTGGGCCTTCAGGGCCCGTTCGGACGGTGTTTTCTGTGTGTGGAGGGGCAGAAACACTTTCGTAAGCGCTCAGGCCCAATGAAATGAAAAGCTGCATCACCCAAGTAAAAAGATTCCATGTATTTACTTAACAGAGAATGGTGCTACGATACTACTTCCACTCATGATCTAAGCCGCACATTTCAGAGGCAAAAGATTGCCTATGTGCTATACGAAGCTTGGGATGAAAAGTATTCAGGGAGCCAGTGAAGATCTTCAGACGCCAACATAGTTCTCTTCTTGACCAGTCTTTCTTATTGTTCTATTCTGCTTCACTGACAAACAAACGGCTGTTCAAATTTCTATGTAGAATTTAAGAGGCTAGAAACATATCAGTCGAGTTTCGGAAAAATATCATCCGCAAATCCCGAAAATAGCTAGGGTGGATAAGTGCAAAAACTACCGTAAACGCCGGCCGGTGTGGCCGTGCGGTTCTAGGCGCGTCAGTTTGGAACCGCGTGACCGCTACGGTCGCAGGTTCGAATCCTGCCTCGGGTATGGATGTGTGTGATGTCCTTAGGTTGGTTAGGTTTAAGTAGTTCTATGTTCTAGGGGACTGATGACCACAGATGTTGAGTCCCATAGTGCTCAGAGCCATTTGAAACATTTGAGCCTACCGTAAACTCAGGTTGACAGCTCATTTGTCGAAGGTACTGACAGCAATAATATAGGGAAAAAAACGAAAAGAAAATTGCGGATCAGTTACAAGGCAATCAGTTTGGCTTCAGATAAAGACACCAGAGAGGCAGTTCTGACGTTGATAATAGAAGCAAGATCTAACAAGGGGAGCTCCCCATCGCATCCCCCTCAGATTTGGTGGTAAGATGGCTCAGTCGATAATCCGTCAAAAACAAAACACAGATCGAGCATGGGAACAAGAAGAGCGTGTACTGAACTGTGAAAAAAGAAGCAAAATAGCAACAGTGATCGGTCCAAGCAGAAGTTGAGAAACTTGGAGGGAGTTGCAAGAGCCACCGACGTTCCGACGTGGTGGTCGTGTGGTCACAGTGTTGGACTACCAAGCAGAAAATCCGTGTTCAGATCTCCCTCGCGCAAATTTTTTTCACAAATTTGTGAACTGTCCATGCGGTCACTGACGTGTCTGTTCTCCTTCTGTAGTGTCGGCAATTGTCATACTATGCGCTGGTGTGATGTATAAGGAATTCGAGAGTCAAAACTTCCAAAATGGAACACAAGAGCCACAACATGTGGTACTTGTGTAGAAAAAATAGATGGTACGTTCGTCAGGAGGTCCCTTCGTTACACCTCGCTGTTGCAAATGGACGTTATACCACGACACAGACAAAAATTTGCATATAGCGAGTAGACACGTCAGTAAGCGGACGGACAGTTCACAATTTTCTGAAAAAAAAATGGGGAACAAGAGAAATTTGAGCACTGATCTCCTCCTACGCACTAACACCGTAACCAGATAACCAAGACGCCGTGGCTGCTCTAACTTTGTCGACGTTGCACACCTTGAACTTGGACCGTTCACTATTTTGCTTCCTTTTTTCATAGTTCAGTACGCCTTCTTTCTGTTTCATGCTTGATCTGTGTTCTGTTTTTGACGGGCTATCCAATGGGCCATCTTACCGCTACATCTGGGAGGAGGGCTGCGGTGGTAAGCTTCCTTTACAAGAAAAATCAAGACAAGTTCATAGGATTTGTCAACCCAGAAACAGTGTTCGATAATGTGAAATGATGCAATATGTTTGGAATCTCAGAAAAATACGTTTAGGCTGTAGGGAAAGACAGATAACGATTTAGAAGGAAGAATTAGAATAGAAGATCAAGAACGATATGCATTCTCCCGTACCGTTCAATCTTTACAACAGTGAAAGCGAAGAGGAATTACAGAACATACAGAACGAAACGGACAGTCTACTGAGTACAAAATATATCCTGTAGTAAGAAAGCGTCCAGAAGTACCAGAAATAAGACTCGTGATAAAGTTAGCGTCAAAATTGGACCACGAAGTAGACGAAGTGAAGGCGTTCTGCTAACTTTAAAGCAAAATAACACATGGCGGAGGAAGTAAGAAAGGACTTAAAAAGCAGACAAGCACAGACGAAGAGGGGATTTCTCCCCAAAAGAAGTGTACCTGCATCAAACATTGGCTTTATATTGAGGACGAAATTTCTAAGAACGTACGCCTGGAACCCAGCATTGTATGGAAGTGAATCACGGACTGTGGGTGAAGCAGATAAGAATAATCTGGTTCTGGAGAAGGATGCTGAAAATTGTCAGGCCTGATAAGAAAAGAAATGCGGTGGTTCTCGGCAGAATTCGTGAGGACAGAAATACGTCGAAAACATTGACAAGAAGAAGGGAAGGGATGATAGGAAGTGTATTAAGACACCATGAAATAATTACATGATAATAGAGGAAATCGGAAAAAATTCTAGCGGAACGCAGAGATTGGAATACATACAACAGCCGGCCAGAGTGGTCGAGCGGTTCTAGGCGCTACAGTCTGGAACCGTGTGACCGCTACCGTCGCAGGTTCGAGTCCTGTCTCGGGCATGGATGTGTGTGATGTCCTTAGGTTAGTTAAGTTTAAGTAGTTCTACGTTCTAGGGGACTGATGACCACAGAAGTTTAGTCCCATAGTCCTCAGAGCCATTTGAACCATTTTTACATCCAATAAACAGCCGAGGATATTGGGTGTCCGTCTGAGATAAAGAGGTCGACATCGGAGAGAAATGCGTCTCGGACCACATCAAAACAATCATGTAATTGACTACACAAAAATTTACTTTTTATATTTCCTGTACTTCAGACAGAATTTCCAAAGCAGTTTCCCGGAAGTTTACTTCTTCCAGGAGTGCTAAACTAGCAAGATTGTAGGAGAACGTCTGTGTAACTTGGAAGGTAGGAGAGAGGTAGTGATACAAGTAAAGTTGCGAGGCCAGGCGAGGCTTGGATAGTACAGTAACAGCAAGTTCCTTGGTTTGAATCGCGGTCACGGCACGCTGTTTTAATTTCACACACTCGCAGGCTATCTAGGTCGCAACATACGCTCCAGCACACACACACACACACACACACACACACACACACACACAGTCTTTGAATTAATATTCTGATGCGGTGCCCTTATGATTGTAATAGTCGGAGGCGTCACTATTTTGAATAGGCTTATTCAGCTGAATTTTTAATTGGACCTCGGATATGAATTAAGTCAACATTCATTTATCAAACCCCGTCCCCTTAGCATTAAATCCCCTTGGTACCCATTAAACGTCGGTAAAAGCACGAAAACTTTCAAAAGGAAGATTTAAAGAAAATCTTCTATATCTCACTTCATCCAAACAAGAAACTGTAATGTGTCAAGATTGTTTTCTTAATATTGAGGTAGCTCTGACAAGCACTTATCGCTTATAGTCACAAAAAGCACCGGTTAAAAAGTCGTTTCAGACTTGAAGTTGATCAGAACCAGGCTTCTAAACTCGAGACAGGCTCAATCTTCTACCTTCACTCAAAATAGGATGTGGTATTTTAAGGCATCCAGTTAATGAAGATATTGCAGGAATCATCATTAGCATAAAGTGTAGGCACAAACCATTATGCCAATAAGATTACATGAAACTGTCACTGTAAGGATATTTTCATTTGAATGAAATATAGGTGAAAGCTGCTTTCATTTACTTAACAAACATATTTGATTGCAGTTACTGTACGGTATTTTTAAATTTCAAATACTGTTCTTTTTTGTATCGACATGAATTTCAAAATTTTGTTCTATTTTAAAAAACGTAATTGTTCATAGCGACGGTAGTAGATTTTATTGAGTACCTGACTGATTTGAATTCTTTTGATTTTATGACATCATCAGTTCAATAAATGGTAAACTGCTTAATAAAATTTACTTAGAAACTTCTAAATGCTATTTTTTGACTTAGGGCGAAAATATTTCCCCAAGTGGGGCCCTCACCGCAGGTTGAGGATAGTGGTTCCGTCGACCGTTAATATGGCCCTGTCCCTGTCTGTACACCATAGCTACTACACAGCGGAAATTCCATCTGTCACACCAAGGTGCTCGAACAAAGCCACCAACACATTAACACATACTTTATGGTGTATTTTATCAATAATGTCGCCTAGGATTACCGCTTTCTTTAGAAGATGCGTCCGACTTGAACTTTTTTTCTTTGACTTGTCACAATACCGTCTTATGAATTCAGAATTATGTTTATTTGCCAGATTAATAGCAGTTGTGAGTTGTAGCACTCCTATATTCCGGCGACTAATACTTTTATTTTCATTTAATTCAAGTAATGTCTAAATTATTAACATAGAACGCAAAACGACTTCAGATTACATACAAATACAGAACATAATGAAACTGGGGTGGCTCTCATTGCATAATATACGGGGTGTTTCAAACAGGATGCCCTCATTTTGGACGGTAATAATTACGAAGAATGGCAGTTGCCGTCAAGAAATGTGTATTATTTGAATCGATATGGCGTAAAGTTTCAGAATATTGCCGTTAGGTGTCAGTCAATGCGTCCAGTTTGCGATCTGCCAGAAGTAAGATGGCGCCCGCACAACGGAAGGAGTTTCGTCTGCTGCATTTTCCGAAGAGTGAGTCAGTGATTTCGGTCCAGCGTGCTTTTCACCGGCGGTTTGGCATAATCCGCTTGCACCCAAAAACATTCGTCGTTGGTATCAACAATTTGAAGAAACAGGATGCTTGTGCGAAGGTCGATGTCGCATTTCTGATGATATGGTGGAAATAATTCGGTAACCGTTTGAGCGGATCCGATAAAAGTATGCTCACCGTGCCAGCAGAGAGCAGGCAATGCCTCATTCGACTGACTGGAGTCGTTTGGTCTATAAACCATACAGCCTAAAATCAGCGAAGCTCTTGTGGTTGGTGACAAAAGGAAACTGGTTGAGTTTAGTAACGCTCTGCTAGAGGGCATAGAAGACGAAACACTTTTGCCATGGTTAATTTTCAGCGATGAAGCAACATTTCATGTTGGCGGTAATGTAAACCGTCATAGCCTCATAACATGCGCTTATGGGTAGTCCAGAAACCTCATGACGTTGCTGAGCACGGAAGAGACTCACCTAAAGTGAACATTTTTTGTGACTGTGATGCGTTCTCTTCAAATGCTGCAGAACTGGCTTTTCCCACTACTTCAGGGGGACTTCTATGACTTTATTTTCGAACAAGATGGAGTTCCACAACACTGGCACAACAACGCACGCCAGTTGCTCAATGACACTCTGCATCGAAGCTGAATAAGGCGCACGGGACTTCGAAACACTGCCCTGCATTTTTGCTCACCAAGATCGCCAGACATGACCTCAAGCGTTTTTTTCTTGTAGGGTATGTGAAGGAAAGTGTGTTCATCTCCCTTTTGCCTCTTGATACAGAAAAATTGAAGAACAGAATAACAGCCGCCGTGATTTCTGTAAAAGCAGATACATTGCGCAGAGTTTATGACGAATTTAGATATCCTCTTGATGTCGTTCGTGCTGCTGCTGATGAACACATGAACACGTAGAGCATTTGTAATACCATAGGTAAAACCTTTAAGATTTTGTAAGTAGTCTGCTATTTACTTCCATGTTTGTAGTATCATTTTATCAATAAATATGGAGATTTGAAATTAGGTATTATATCTTGAAACACCTTGTTTATCCAAATGCAGTGCAGAACTGTTTAGGTCTTGATAAAACTTCACTTTAACAAAATTTTATTTGCTATTCCTCTACTTCATTGTTAATGTATGCACCCTGTTGTCACGGCGACGATTAGAGAGTTGGGGCCTGTGTGCCCTATTAGCAGACCAGAATAGATACAGAATGTAGGGCAGCCGTGCCCTGAATATCTGCGATGGAGATGGGCTCCCACGCAAACAGCGCGCACTTTGCAAGTTTTTCAGTGGCGGCAGCAGGTCGGGCGTCTCGGCTTCCACCAATGGCGCGTGCTTACTGGCGAGGCGGCTGAATAATTCACGGCTACCGGATCCGTCTGGCGCCAGTAATTACCGGCAGAGGGCCAGCAGAGGCAACCGTTAAACGCCGCGAGTCTCGCAAACGGTCGCAAATGGTTAACAAGGCGGCGTGCTCTTCCCAGAACGGCTCAGTTTACGGGGTCCACTAAAAGGCAGGGGTGACTCGGGCAAGAATTCCCAGTCTTCAAAAGGAATATGATCCATCTATAACGCCAACAGCCTAATAACGTATGCTGCTGTATGTAACTACATCTACATACATGAAATGCCAGGGCTAGCAGGACAGAGCGGATTACGTTGTGGAAAGGGCCCAAAATAAGTTGCTGTCAGTTGCACACAACATACAAACTTTGTTTATCAACACACAATATTACAACAAGGATGCAAAACACTGAAAACTTTAATTGACCTCCTTTGATTAACACTTAAAATCCAAGACACAAGGCCTAAGCAAGAAATTGAAATAAAAAGTTCTTCTGGAGGTTTCACACAAAAATATTTTCTAAATCTTCAATCTAAACAGGCTGGAGGCCTTAGCAATTTAATTTTAATGGAACTTGGCTGGAGGCCGCATATTAAGCAATAAGAAGAGTTTCAATCAAAAGGCAGAAGGCCTTATCTTAAAATATTCTATATAGAATTCGGCTGAAGGCCCCTGTAAAGAATAACAATCTCATGCCTGAAAGGCAAGACAAGAACATTAATTTCAGAGATATTAATACTGAGGTGAAGGCCACATATCAACAAAATATGTTTAACGGCTAAAGGCCTAGAAAAAGAGTTTCAATTGAAAAAGGCAGAAGGCCTTATCTTAAAACATTTCATGTAAAATTCGGCTGAAGGCCACATATAAAAGAATAACAATCTCATGCCTTAAGAGCAAGACAAGAACATTAATTTAAGAGATATTGATAATCGGCCGAAGACCACACATCAATCGAATAACTAAAACCCAAACAGGGAAATTACTACGTAACACACAAGGAACAGCGCTCAGAAGTTTCCAAGGGTCGGCCTGGGATTGTAACACTAACGCCCGTTTAGGTGAGACAGGCAGCCTGTCCAATGACTTCTTAATGTGAAGGCAACCGAACCGACAGACAGCAGACCGACCAATCAAAAAACTCAGTTCCACTCGACGCAACCAGCAAACGACCACATGATTTCAATGCAACGACACACAGAATATTGGCGCCCACAACCACCAACAACACCTCAGCTGTCAAACTACACGCCGCGCTGGACAGCAACAACACGACGACGTAAATACACTTTTGTGTTGGCAGAAGAGCCAACACCACGTTACGAGTGGAGGCCGAAATGCACGCGTTTTAGCTCACGCAGGCTGGCATGAGGAGGGAAGAACTATACTGACGTGAGGTCTGGAACATGACAAGGAATGAGAATTCAGAAAGCGGACGTAATTAATTTGATACTTAACTTTAATCCATTAATGATGAACGTCGCTATTGACGGTACATGATTCACAATATTATCTGTTCAGAATACACTCTTGAAGTAATTATAGTAACTGAATATGGCGCCTTGTTAGGTCGTAGCAAATGACGTAGCTGAAGGCTATGCTAAACTGTCGTCTATGCAAATGAGAGCGTATGTAGACCGTGAACCATCGCTAGCAAAGTCGGCTGTTCAACTGGGGCGAGTGCTAGGGTCTCTCTAGACTACACCTGCCGTATGGCGGCGCTCGGTGGGCAATCACTGATAGTGGCGACACGCGGGTCCGACGTATACTAACAGGCCGCGGCCGATTTAAAGGCTACCACCTAGCAAGGGTGGTGTCTGGCGGTATCACCATATACACTGCCGAAAATTACGTCAACGACCAGTGCAGGTAACCAGAACGTCAACGGCTACAAGGCAGAAAATACCGCTGGTCAACTTCAATAGCAGGAAATAAATTAAGTTAATCTTCACAGGAAGACGGCTGGAATCTTGGCCAACTTGAATACACACACGTTGTTGCTTGCGGGAATGTCACAAAAAGGACAACCAGGATGAAACAAAGAAATGTAAACAGTTGAGACTCGATAGTAAGTTAAGTGAGGACTCAACTTTCATGTCCCGACTGCACTGCTGGTCTGTCTCCGACACACGACGACTCGAAAATACTATCGGTCGCTCCAGAGATGGTACGACAGTGCACTTATCGATACGCGCTGCTGCTGCTGCTCACGGGCAAGTAGGGCAGGAAGTTTGTGATGCCAGTAAATGGAATAAGAAAACGACGCGGCAGTGCCGTAATAGAAGGTGGCGAACAATAAAATACATGAACACGAGCCGTGCACGGCTCAATATACTACATAGAAGCACTGTACAGTGTACTGTGATGGGTACAGTGAAAGAGTACTGTCGATTTTCTTTCTAATTTTATTCTCGTGTTGAGCGAGAGAAAAATGACAAATCTCTCCTACTCTCTACTCTTGATCACTACGCGTGATACACTACAGTAAGGTAAAAGTACAGTTCGGCGTTCTGGTGTTGTACGGGCCAATGGGGCCGACCGACCGCCAACTCATCCTCTGCAAATCGCGTGATTGGATGGGATATGGAGAGGCATGTGGTCAGCTCTCCGTTATCCCGGTCGTTTTCAGGTTTCTTTGTCTTGAAACAGCTACCACTCGACATATATGACGATGGAAGTGTAACAGTGCCGAAGTCTTCTTCGTGTAGAGGTTCTCTAAATTAACCAATAGCATTTCATTAAAACTACGTCTTTACTCCAAGAATTCTCACTCACATTTCCCAAACATTTTTGTTATCGTTTCGTCTATTTCGACCTATTACGATCGCTACTCTTTTTTCAAGGTCCGATAGGTCGTAAAATGGAAATCATGAACCATGGAAACCAAAACGAAAGTCATTTGTCGTACCGTTGTGCCGACCTCCCAGTAACTCCGTCGCCTGTGGTTTCTGCCAGTTCTCTACGCCGCTTTGCAGCTCTTTGCCTGTGCGAAAATGCTGTACTCATAGCCGGAGGCACCAGAACTTGATTCTAAAAAAGGAACCTCCCCATCGCGGCCTCCTCAGATTTAGTTACAAGTTGGCATGGTGGATAGGCCTTGAAAAACTGAAAGATCAATCTAGAAAACAGTAAGAAATTGTGTGGAACTATGAAAAAAATAAGCAAAATATACTAACGGAGTAGTCCATGTGCAAGATAGGCAACATCAAGGATAGTGTAAGCTCAGGAGCGCCGTGGTCCCGTGGTAAGCGTGAGCCGCTGCGGAACGAGAGGTCCTTGGTTCAAGTCTTTCCTCGAGTAAAAAGTTCACTTCCTTTATTTTCGCAAAGTTATGATCTGTCCGTTCGTTCATTGACGTCTCTGTTCACTGTAATAAGTTAGTGTCTGTGTTTTGCGACTGCACCGCAAAACCGTGCGATTAGTGGACGAAAGGACGTGCCTCTCCAATGGGAACCGAAAACATTTGATCGCAAGGTCATAAGTCAACCGATTCCTCCACAGGAAAACACGTCTGATATATTCCGTACGACACTGGTGACGGCATGTGCGTCACATGACAGGATTATGTTGTCGACCCACCTAACTTGTACACTTGGCGAATGGGTAAAAAGATTCTTCTATCTTGCCCGATTTAGGTTTTCTTGTGGATGTGATAATCACACCCAAAAAAGTGATGAAAACATAAGAGTTTGTCACATAAACTGCAACAAATGAATGCAACAGTTTTACAGTCGCACAGTTTTCCCTGTGCTCTGTCAAAACATATGTTTTTAACGTTTTCAAATTTTCCCGTGTATAGACCGTCAAATCCTGCATATGTCCAAGCAAATCTGAACATGTCCTGGAATTTTGGAGAGCGAAGTTGATTATGTGTGAGTGCCTGAACTTTGATAATTGACACACGATTACGTAAACAATGCTGCTCTGTGTACCTGTGCGGCTTCGCAAAATCATAGAATCTTTTAACAAAGTATTTCACTTGCCGAAAACCAAACGCATCTAACGGTTGCGCAAGAGGTGTACAACCTGGAGGAATGGCAATCGCGTCTACTCCCACACTAAAATTGTACAATGGCTGATCCTTCTGTCCTGTATAGCTGTCAAGGAGTAAGGCAAAATCTTTGTCCGCGTAAGGAGCAATCACACATTCATTAAAATCTTTCACTAGTGTTCACTGTGTTCAGTTTTTCAAGGCCTGTCCACTGTGCCAACTTATAACTAAATGTGAGGCGGGTGCGATGGGGAGGTTGCCTTGTAAGGAAAATTGTTGAGACTATTTGCAACAGCGGGTGAAACGTAACAGTCAACATCGCCACAATGTGATAGCTCTGTGGGAGCTGTTCATCAATGAGTGGCTTCGTCTGGATGTGGCACACCTGGAGAAACCTGTGGACGCCCATCCTCGTTGAACTGAGGGTATTATCTAGAGCCATTTTTCCATGTCATTAGCCTGATGTCTCGACAGAATGATAAATATTTTGTCCCATGTGCTTAGGTTTCCGATGGAAGGGTGAAACGAAAAATAAAGTATAAATCCATTGTGTCATGCAGTACACGAACTGCAATTAAAGCCGTTCCCATCCAGATCGGTTGTACAGTTATGGAATTATATGTGTCCCATGACGGACGAGGCAAGGAGGACATAAAAAGCACACTAGCCTAGGAAAGAAGGGCATTCCTGACCAAGAGAAGTCTAGTAGTATCAAACGCAAGCCTTAATTTGAGGAATAAATTTTTGTGAATGTACAGTGTACGCTAGTGAATCCGGACTATAGGAAAACTAGGAGAGATGAGAATCGAAGCGTCTGAGAAGTTGTGTTACAGAAAATGTTGAAACCTAGGTAGACTCATAAAGTAAGGAATTAGGAATTTATCCGCCGAATCGACGAAGAATATAACAAATGAGAAACACTGACAAGAAGGGACAGTACGGTAGGATGTATTAAGATATCAGGAGATAACATTTATGGTACTAGAGGGATCTAAAGAGGGTAAAATCTGTAGGAATGAACAGAGATTGGAATATATCTCGAAAATAGTTAAGGACGTGGTTCAAATGGCTCTGAGCACAATGGGGCTTAACTTCTGAGGTCATCAGTTTCCTAGAACTTTTTTTTTTGGTCATCAGTCTACTGACTGGTTTGATGCGGCCCGCCACGAATTCCTTTCCTGTGCTAACCTCTTCATCTCAGAGTAGCACTTGCAACCTACGTCCTCAATTATTTGCTTGACGTATTCCAATCTTAGTCTTCTTCTACAGTTTTTGCCCTCTACAGCTCCCTCTAGTACCATGGAAGTCATTCCCTCATGTCTTAGCAGATGTCCTATCATCCTGTCCCTTCTCCTTATCTGTGTAGAACCTCCTCATTCCTTACCTTATCAGTCCACCTAATTTTCAACATTCGTCTATAGCACCATATCTCAAATGCTTCGATTCTCTTCTCTTCCGGTTTTCCCACAGTCCATGTTTCACTACCATACAATGCTGTACTCCAGACGTACATCCTCAGAAATTTCTTCCTCAAATTAAGGCCGGTATTTGATATTAGAAGACTTCTCTTTGCCAGAAATGCCTTTTTTGCCATAGCGAGTCTGCTTTTGATGTCCTCCTTGCTCCGTCCGTCATTGGTTATTTTACTGCGTAGGTAGCAGAATTCCTTAACTTCATTGGCTTCGTGACCATCAATCCTGATGTTAAGTTTCTCGATGTTCTCATTTCTACTACTTCTCATTACCTTCGTCTTTCTCCGATTTACTCTCAAACCATACTGTGTACTCATTAGACTGTTCATTCCGTTCAGCAGATCATTTAATTCTTCTTCACTTTCACTCAGGATAGCAATGTCATCAGCGAATCGTATCATTGATATCCTTTCACCTTGTATTATAATTCCACTCCTGAACCTTTCTTTTATTTCCATCATTGCTTACGCGATGTACAGATTGAAGAGTAGGGGCGAAAGGCTACAGCCTTGTCTTACACCCTTCTTAATACGAGCACTTCGTTCTTGATCGTCCACTCTTATTATTCCCTCTTGGTTGTTGTACATATTGTATATGACCCGTCTCTTACCCCTACTTTTTTCAGAATCTCGAACAGCTTGCACCATTTTATATTGTCGAACGCTTTTTCCAGGTCGACAAATCCTATGAAAGTGTCTTGATTTTTCTTTAGCCTTGCTTCCATTATTAGCCGTAACGTCAGAATTGCCTCTCTCGTCCCTTTACTTTTCCTAAAGCCAAACTGATCGTCGTCTAGCGCATTCTCAATTTTCTTTTCCATTCTTCTGTATATTATTCTTGTAAGCAGCTTCGATGCATGAGCTGTTAAGCTGATTGTGCGATAATTCTCGCACTTGTCACCTCTTGCCGTCTTCGGAATTGTGTGGATGATGCTTTTCCGAAAGTCAGATGGTATGTCGCCAGACTCATATATTCTACACACCAACGTGAATAGTCGTTTTGTTGCCACTTTCCCCAATGATTTTAGAAATTCTGATGGGTTGTTATCTATCCCTTCTGCCTTATTTGACGGTAAGTCCTCCAAAGCTCTTTTAAATTCCGATTCTAATACTGGATCCTCTATCTCTTCTAAATCGACTCTTGTTTCTTCTTCTATCACACCAGACAAACCTTCACCCTCATAGAGGCTTTCAATGTATTCTTTCCACCTATCTGCTCTCTCCTCTGCATTTAACAGTGGAATTCCCGTTGCACTCTTAATGTTACCACCGTTGCTTTTAATGTCACCAAAGGTTGTTTTGACTTTCCTGTATGCTGAGTCTGTCCTTACGACAATCGTATCTTTTTCGATGTCTTCACATTTTTCCTGCAGCCATTTCTTCTTAGCTTCCCTGCACTTCCTATTTATTTCATTCCTCAGCGACTTGTACTTCTGTATTCCCGATTTTCCCGGAACATGTTTGTACTTCCTCCTTTCATCAATCAACTGAAGTATTTCTTCGCAGCTACCTTCTTTGTATCTATGTTTTCCTTCCCAGCTTCTGTGATGGCCCTTTTTAGAGATGCCCTAGAACTTAGAACTAATTAAACCTAACTAACCTAAGGACATCACACACATCCACGCCCGAGGCAGGATTCGAACCTGCAACCGTAGCGCTCTCGCAGTTTCAGACTGTAGCGCCTGGAACCGCTCGACCACTCCGGCCGGCTTAAGGACGTGGGCTCTAAGTACTAGGCAGCAAATGTTCGCACGGAACAGCGAGAAGGATAGAAAAACGGAAGTCCGTAAGTTTGAAATAGAACTAAATGAAAGGGCTTTGGTTATATTTACTATAAATCGATAGCTATAATGTGAAAAAAATAAGAAAGGTATGAAGCAAATGTCCCCGAAAAATGTTGAGCTCTGACGAAGAAGCACAACAGTCCATTGCAATTCCAGTGTTGCCGAGCAGCAAGCTTGTGACTCCAGTAAGTAACATGCTCTCGATGGTTTCTGTAAGTTTCTAGAGCAAAAACAGCAGTGAAATTATGTTAACCTAGTAACACAACTTACTTGTGATGGCTCATTCAGTGACATTATGTTAATACAATGAAACAACTAAATAGTTTTTTCCAGCAATTGAAATTTCCATTCATTACTCACGGTGCGATTTACTTTTCAAAGTTAGATTCACTAAGTTGCAGATAACTTCCCTTTTTTTCCTCCTGTTAAGAGTACTTCGGAGAAGAAATTTCAACTTTTCTTGTAGCGTAGAGTGTATGTGAATACCTCATAACGTTTAGAGTGTTAAGAAACAGATCGTGGGCATTACTGAACGAAAGCAGTACCAAAAATCAAGTACTACTTGTGCAGCTTCTTACAACACACTGTTGCAGCACAGCAATAAATCAGTTTCTTGTACGAGAGGATGAAAAGCTGTTTGGAGAGTGGTTTGAATTCTGTCAGGAAGACAACGAAACTCGTTCTAAATTGCTAAGAAGCAGTCCACTGCAATTATTCAGAGGTAGAAAATTCCAAATTCTAGAATTATTTCGAATTTCTAGCAGTCATTGTCTGCAACTCCAATATATATTTAGTACTGCCCACAGCGTCGATAAATATTGCAGCTTTAGCAGTCGCTATAAATCTTGCATGTCTTTAGTTGCCACTCTGTTCAAGGGATAATTAGCCGATCCCCTGATGCGGTTTCGTCGTTGGTCTGCAGTCAAGATGGATACGAACCGATACAGAACCATACCGAAGTAATACCTTTTTTCTGTCGCTTACTCATTCAGCCCTTACTCACGTCACCCGAAAAATAAAAGTACCATTTTCTGCGATCGAAGAGATGCAGAAAACTGCGAAATTTGGAATAAAAGAAGTGCGCCGAAGGACAGGGACCTTACCAGAGTCTCTGGGTCCAACATAGCACCACAATAATGTAACAAGCAGTAGGATTCGAGGGTGATTTTAGAAGGTTTCCCACACACATCTTATCGGATGTGTGGCCTGGACTAAATTTTACATAAAAATAAAAAAAAATGTAGCTTTCAAAATACATTTTGTTCAATTTTAGTTATAACAGTCGATCCTACAAAATAAAAATCGCTATGGCAATGGAATAAATCCATTAACGTGAACAGAAGTGAAGTTTTATAAGCCGATAACATATTACACGTGGCATCGAAGTTGTATTAGCCTTATTCAGAGTTTAATACCTGTTTCTCCACTTCGAGGGATATTATTGTGGCATTTTTTACTGGCATCCAGAAAGATTTACTCAGTCGTTCTGATTTTTTTCCCATTTCTGATTCTTCATTTACAGTTTCAGCAAAACGTTATAGGAATATAGAAAAAATATTTTTGCTATTATTTTCTAACTGTATTTCACAAATCATTGGATACCCCGGATTTAATCAAATTCGCATAAAATTTCAGTCCTTGAATCAAACATGTGGCATCCATCTTTACATTAATAACATTAAAAGGTGTACTTTGCGTATAATCTTGAAATATGCTTACCCTATAGCTACCAAAGATATATACTTTAAAAATACCGAGCAGATAACTATCAATCTATCTATGCACGAGAGAGTCAAAAGTTGTTTGTAGAGCGGTTTGGATGCAATAAGTTTTATGTGTTTCTTTTCGCATTTACTTATTGGGACATGACACGTTTTTATACTCACCAAATCAGTTACATCAAAATCGAAAAATTTTGAATCTTCCCGTATTGGAAAAATTTCTATGGATTCCAATGTCGACATTCATTAGTGATTAATCTACAACTGTTTTATTTTTAACTTGACAATTCTCCGACAGTTTATGACAATTTCTATACCTTATGGCGAATTATATATTTCAGACTTCAAGTACACAGCAAATACAAATATAACACGGGGATACACACTCTTCCAGGTTATGGCATGTGAATCAAACACATGACACGACAAATTTAAGTGCCAAGTATTTAATGTAATTTTAAGCTCTTCCTGCTAGATTTTCTTTGCTTCAGTGCTATCCGATGCCATACGGCCTATTCTTAGTTTTACGTTAGTAATTAACATACACACTTTGTCGAAAACACACAGCCATCCTCGATGACACTTGTCGTTCATCAGCCACTACCGGGTAGAAGCCTCCTGCTAATTCCTTCATGCGTTACAGTCTTCAGCTGTACATATTTAATGCTCCTACAAGTTCTATAATGTTACCTATCTATGTTCTAACATGTCGTCCTCTCGGTCTGTTCCTATCTCTTGGACTCTAGCAAATAACATTCTTGATAGGTCTACAATTCACAATTCGCTCGCGTGGCTAAATATTCCATTCATCTACACCTCTCGTTCAGTTCAAACAATGATTCTACTCATCTATAGACCAAGTATTACAGTACTTACGATCTTAAATTTCAAAATTCCAGCCATTTTTTACGTTGAGAGTAATCCTTTTAGAGACTAAGATAAATCAACATCGTTACTGATTCTTTCTTTTCACCTGCAGTTCCTTTTAGGCCACACTTCTTCATTTATTGAGAACGTTTTTCCTTGTCTTCTACTGTCCACTTTCTTCCAGTTCTTCATTTTCTCCTGCCCTGAAAACCTGCATTTTCTATTGCTTATTTAAAAAGTGGTCTGTTTCTCATTGCGACTGTGAAAACCCCACATATTTGAAATCTCTTCCTACTCCTTTCAAAATGAAATTTTGGATCTCTAATTGTTTAGAAAGTCAAAGTTTAGTATAGTTATTTTATCATTATTCATCCTACATCTGTGACTATAGAATTTTGAGCTCCTTTCTCTCACTGAATCTGATGACTCTTCAAGTTTCAGTTATAGTTCTGTATTAGATCTAATTATTCGAACTCTTCCTTCGTAGTCGATTTAAGAGTTTTTAGAGTATTTGTGGTCTGACCGTTGTTTCATAGTGTTTCAGTTTTGTATTTCAGAATAAAGATCTTTTTAGAGTAGATATACGAATGCATATCGAAGTTTCTTGTTATTCTTGCGTGTATTGCTGTCTTTTCCTTCATTTTGTTTGACAGCCATTCTTCTATGTATATAAAGTAGTATACGTTATATACTGTACTATTATTTATAATAAACTTTGAGGTCCAAAACTGATGTCTGTCATGAACTCTGATTTTTCACATGATGTTTGTAATCCTGCTTTTGCTGCTTGACGTTGTACTTGCGTGATTTGTTCTTGTTTTATACTTCTCAGATACATCGTTTCTTAATGGCCACAGGTAACAGCCGGAACGGTAATTAGTGGTTGTGACTTCTGAATGGAGGACTTGCTTTCTCCAGTGGGTTGACAATGACCGCATGGGCACATGAGGCCGTACACTATTGTGGAACAGGAATGACCAAAATAAAACATATTTCACGCTAATCATTGTTTATTATAAGGAATTTGATAATCAGTCGTTATTATTAGAAGTTATGAACTATTAAGTAAGAATATTATGTGGATAAAGAACAGGAAACGTAATATCATTATGCATGAAACTCCGCAAAGCATTTGTCGCTCAAAATGCACAAAAAAATTAAATTCACAGTTGAACATGAAACTAATAGAAGCATTAACTTCCTTGACCTGAAGTATTGCAATAGTAACAAGAAACATCAATTTAGTATTTACAGAAAACATACAATACTTATGTCAGTACTGACAACTCATCGTGCCACCCCTGCCAACAAAAAATGGCATATTTCAAAGCGATGGTACACCAAATTAAAAAAGAAGTACCAATGAGTGACACAGACCAACAAAATGAAATCAATATAATTAAAACAGTTGCTCATAGTAATGAATATAAACCCATAATAATAGAAAAACTCCACAACAAAGTGCAGACTAAAACCATAGACCCACTTCACAGCAATCCACACAACATGCACTCCAAGCCAAATTAATGTGCCACGGAAGGCAAACCTAAATATGCTTCTCTCCCATACATAGGCCCACTATCATACCAAATAGCAAACTTATTAATTAAGAAAAATATCACAATTAGCTTTTCAACAAATAATAAATTACAACAAAAAGTAATCCATGATGTAAATACCTCCAAGAGCCCCTACGGTAAATCAGGAATATACAAACTCAAATGCGATACATAACCAAAATTCTACACTGGACAGACAGGAAGAAATTTGGAAATTAGATACAAAGAAAACATTGATGCTTTAAGGCTTGGCAACTTGAAAAAATCTGCATGTGCAGCCCATATTGACGAAGAAAACTTTTCAGTGAGAAACATTGAGAACAACTTAAAAATTTTCTATCTAGCAGAAAAAGGAGCCACTATGTATATATTTGAATCAATAGAAATACACACAGACAAAAACAGCATCCTAGACTATATCCTTAATGAACAAACCGAGTTAATAAATGAAAAGCGACAGTTTGCTTTTGTTCTACAACATTACTTTTATTGTAAACCGGTTTTAGGCTTACAAGGCCACCTTCAGACATTTACCGAGTTAGTTAACACCTCTTTCTTGAAAAATTTCCAAAACTTATTTTCCACCCTCGAAAGGAAATAACATTCTTACGCCTATCTGAAGATCAAGTAGCAAATTTGTATGTAACTACAATTCTCATAGAGGTAAATGTAAATAAATAATGTACTTTCCTACCTATACAGTATTAAAAAATTTAACAACTTAATAATTAATGTAACAGTATTCGCCCTAAAGCTCACAAAAGTCTGATGCCACGTCACCAGCCTCTTAAATTCTACACCTCGATGTAGACAGCCGTTTGGCTGCCATTTCCTCCAGCTATTTTAGAAATTTCGGTGGAATATTATCTATCTGTTCTGCTTTATTCCATCTAAAATTTTTCTTTTAAATTCTGACTCCATTTATTGTCAACTCCAGTTTCAAATGGTTCAAATGGCTCTCTCTCTAAGCACTATAGGAGTTAACATCTGAGGTCATCAGTCCCCTAGACGTAGAAACACTTAAACCTAACTAACCTAAGAAAATCACACACATCCATGCCTGAGGTAGGATTCGAACCTGCGACCGTAGCAGCCGCGTGGTTCCGGACTGAAGCGCCTAGAACCGCTCGACGACATCGACCGGCGACTCCAGTTTCAAATGGTTCAAATGGCTCTGAGCACTATGGGACTTAACATCTATGGTCATCAGTCTTCTAGACCTTAGAACTACTTAAACCTAATTAACCTAAGGACAGCACACAACACCCAGTCATCACGAGGCAGAGAAAATCCCTGACCCCGCCGGTAATCGAACCCGGGAACCCGGGCGTGGGAAGCGAGAACGCTATCACACGACCACGAATTGCGGACACTCCAGTTTCATCCCCTATCAAATACATGTACATCTACATTTATACTCCGCAAGCCACCCAACGGTGTGTGGAGGGGGGCACTTTACGTGCCACTGGCATTACATCCCTTTCCTGTTCCAGTCGCGTATGGTTCGCGGGAAGAACGACTGTCTGAAAGCTTCCGTGCGTGCTCGAATCTCTCTAATTTTACATTCGTGATCTCCTCGGGAGGTATAAGCAGGGGGAAGCAATATATTCGATACCTCATCCAGAAACGCACCCTCTCGAAACCTGGCGAGCACGCTACACCGCGATGCAGAGCGCCTCTCTTGCAGAGTCTGCCACTTGAGTTTATTAAACATCTCCGTAACGCTATCACGGTTACCAAATATCCTTGTGATGAAACGCGCCGCTCTTCTTTGGATCTTCTCTATCTCCTCCGTCAGACCGATCTGGTACGGATCCCACACTGATGAACAATACTCAAGTATAGGTCGAATGAGTGTTTTGTAAGCCACCTCCTTTGCTGATGGACTACATTTTCTAAGCACTCTCCCAATGAATCTCAACCTGGTACCCGCCTTACCAACAATTAATTTTATATGATCATTCCACTTCAAATCGTTCCGCACGCAATGAGGAAAGTTCTGCAATTCCTTCAGTGTACTCTTTCCACTCATCCAGTCTTTCCTCTGCGTTTCTTTTCAGACTTGTTCGAGTTCCTCTTGCAGCTATTTCGCCTTAGCTTTCTTCCACTTCCTATTTATTTCATTGCTAAGTAACTTGTATTTCCGTATTCTTGAATTCCCTTGAAAATTTCTGCACTTCCTTCTTTCGTCAATGAACTGTAATGTTTCTTTTGTTCCCCACGGTTTCTTCGCAGTTATGTTCCTTGTACCTATGTTTTACTGCCCAGCTTCTCTGACTGCCGTTTTTAGAGAAGTCGTTCCTCTTCAATCGAACTGCCTACTGAGCTATTCGTTATGGCAGTATCTATAGCCTCAGAGACTTTCAATCGTATCTTTTCATTCCTTAATACAGAGTGGGGGAAATAAAAGTGGCCCAGATAACATATTTCCAGGATACACAAAAAGTCAGTAGAGGAAAGGAAATGTAGCAGATGTTGAAAGCGACCACTATTCATTTCTTTGGACTTTCGTGCCAAGCCTGCAATCTGCTGAAGGCAGATCGAAGCTCGACTGCTGGAATTGCGGCAATCTCAACCGCAATGCTCTGTTGCAGTTCTTGAAGTCTATGAGAGGTGTTGCGATACGCCTTATGTTAGACTTGAGGGCTCCGCAAACAAAGTAATAGCACACTGATGGATCAGGTGACCTTGGTGGCCAGCTAGGGCTGCGACCAAAGTAACCTCTGCTGGCAACTCTGTCAGGCGTGATGACTACTTAAATATGCTCCAAGTTTCGGTCGGTTTTAACGGTAGTTGCTCCAACCTGCTTGACGTAACTTTATATCTTTTCGTTCTCCGTTAATACATACATTAGCCTCCAATCGCATCCACTCGTCCGGGTCGCTTTTATTTGCCCCACTTGGGTATCCGCAACTCACTTCTTTGCGCAGTGATTCTTCCTGACTAGTCTCGCAACTTCAACCTAATCTTCATCATTAATAGTGATCTGAGTCTATATGTGCTCCTGGGTACACCTTACAATCCAATATCTGTTTTGGGATCTGCGACTGATCATGATGCAATCTAACTGGAATTTTCCCGTATCTCCCTGCCTTTTCCAGATATACCTCCTGTTCAGCTGAACGGCGTATTCGCTATTATTAACTGAAATTTATTGCAGCACTCAGCCTTTCTCTTCTCTCATTCCTGCTACCAAGCCCGTATTCTCTCGTAACACTTTCTTCTACACCTAAGCCTACAAACCGCTTTCCAATCCGTCTTGACTATTAGAATTTCATATGCATTTACGCACTGAATTACCCGTTCAGTGTCGACATAAACTTTCTCTGTCACTTCATAATCTGCTTGCGACGTCCGCATTCATACCTCAACTGTTGTTGTCGGTGTTGGTTTGCTATGGATTCTGGTGGAAACGACCCTATCACTGAACTGTTGACAGTACTCACTCTCGGCCCTACCTCCCTGTTCATAACGAATCCTACTCCTGTTACATCATTTACTGCTGCTATTGATATTACACCGGACCAGAAATCCTTGTCTTCCTTCTACACTCCTGGAAATTGAAATAAGAACACCGTGAATTCATTGTCCCAGGAAGGGGAAACTTTATTGACACATTCCTGGGGTCAGATACATCACATGATCACACTGACAGAACCACAGGCACATAGACACAGGCAACAGAGCATGCACAATGTCGGCACTAGTACAGTGTATATCCACCTTTCGCAGCAATGCAGGCTGCTATTCTCCCATGGAGACGATCGTAGAGATGCTGGATGTAGTCCTGTGGAACGGCTTGCCATTCCATTTCCACCTGGTGCCTCAGTTGGACCAGCGTTCGTGCTGGACGTGCAGACCGCGTGAGACAACGCTTCATCCAGTCCCAAACATGCTCAATGGGGGACAGATTCGGAGATCTTGCTGGCCAGGGTAGTTGACTTACACCTTCTAGAGCACGTTGGGTAGCACGGGATACATGCGGACGTGCATTGTCCTGTTGGAACAGCAAGTTCCCTTGCCGGTCTAGGAATGGTAGAACAATGGGTTCGATGACGGTTTGGATGTACCGTGCACTATTCAGTGTCCCCTCGACGATCACCAGTGGTGTACGGCCAGTGTAGGAGATCGCTCCCCACACCATGATGCCGGGTGTTGGCCCTGTGTGCCTCGGTCGTATGCAGTCCTGATTGTGGCGCTCACCTGCACGGCGCCAAACACGCATACGACCATCATTGGCACCAAGGCAGAAGCGACTCTCATCGCTGAACACGACACGTCTCCATTCGTCCCTCCATTCACGCCTGTCGCGACACCACTGGAGGCGGGCTGCACGATGTTGGGGCGTGAGCGGAAGACGGCCTAACGGTGTGCGGGACCGTAGCCCAGCTTCATGGAGACGGTTGCGAATGGTCCTCGCCGATACCCCAGGAGCAACAGTGTCCCTAATTTGCTGGGAAGTGGCGGTGCGGTCCCCTACGGCACTGTGTAGGATCCTACGGTCTTGGCGTGCATCCGTGCGTCGCTGCGGTCCGGTCCCAGGTCGACGGGCACGTGCACCTTCCGCCGACCACTGGCGACAACATCGATGTACAGTGGAGACCTCACGCCCCACGTGTTGAGCAATTTGGCGGTACGTCCACCCGGCCTCCCGCATGCCCACTATACGCCCTCGCTCAAAGTCCGTCAACTGCACATACGGTTCACGTCCACGCTGTCGCGGCATGCTACCAGTGTTAAAGACTGCGATGGAGCCCCGTATGCCACGGCAAACTGGCTGACACTGACGGCGGCGGTGCACAAATGCTGCGCAGCTAGCGCCATTCGACGGCCAACACCGCGGTTCCTGGTGTGTCCGCTGTGCCGTGCGTGTGATCATTCCTTGTACAGCCCTGTCGCAGTGTCCGGAGCAAGTATGGTGGGTCTGACACACCGGTGTCAATGTGTTCTTTTTTCCATTTCCAGGAGTGTATTTCCCTTCAGTGACCCCCACTATACACAGGCTGAACCTTACTATTTTACCGAGCGAGGTGGCGCAGTGGTTAGGCACTGGACTCGCATTCGGGAGGACGACGGTTCAATCCCGCGTCCGGCCATCCTGATTTAGGTTTTCCTTGATTTCCCTAAATCACTCCAGGCAAATGCCCGGATGGTTCCTCTGAAGGGGCACGGCCGACATCCTTCCCTAATCCGATGAGACCGATGACCACGCTGTCTGGTCTCCTTCCCCAAACAACCAACCAACCAACGAACCTTACCATTTTCCTTTCCAGATTTTCTAGCTTGCCTACCAACCTTTGGACGTTCCACGCCCCGATTCGTAGAACCATGGTTGTTCGGTCGTTTTCTTATGGTCGCCTTCCCCACCCAGATATCCCAATGGGGGACTAGTCCGGATTCTTTTGCCAATTTAGAGATCACCATGACTCTTTTTCAATTACATACCACAAGTCCTGCGGATTCACATTGTGTCGTTGATCTTTGCTGATTCTTCCGATATTTTAGGGACAGTTTCCCATCCCGAGGGCAAGATGGAACCTGTGTCCGCTCCTCCGCCCTCTTTGACAAGGCTTTAGTAGAATGAGATCGACTTCTTATGCCGGAAGTCTTCGTCCGCTATTGTTGATGAATTTTATTCAAAATTTTATCAGTGGTGAGGTTCATGCCCGGGACCCAGAATGCTCTGAATAGTAGTAGTCAAAGACGCTACCCCTAGATGACTGGTGTGGGGGTAAAGATAAACAGACTTCCATTGGGATGGGGGCGGTAACATGGGGAGAGAGAGAACAGGGATGGAGGACATGAGCGGACAAAGAGCGGGATGAATACAGATGGGCGGGGGAGGGGGGGGGGGGAGAAGGAGATGGACAGAGAGAGGGAGAGAGGAAGGGGAAATGAACAGAAAGGGAAGTGGACGAGATGGACAGATAGAGGGGAGAGGAGAGGATGCACAGAGAAAGGGAAGTGGAGAGTAGGAAAGAGGGAGAGCGTGAAGGACAGAGGGGAGGGATGGAAGAGGTGGACAGATAGAAGGGGTAGGAGGAGAAGGGCTGAGGAGGAACTGGACTAATAGATGATAGGACGAAATACATAACCAGGCAAGTCGAGTACTCAGTTGGTAAGTGTCTCACCGCATATAATTGTTTCAAACCTGTTTCATGCATTTAAACCACTTTGACACATATTGCTGTTGAGAGGCCATACGGTGCCCGACTGAGGTACTGTGGATGAAATAAATCGGAAGAAACCCTATGTTACAAGAAGGATACGCCGCTAGTTATCCACAACCTCGCAAAGAGAGTTGCTGTCAAATTCTCAGACACTACACAGCTGAAAAGAAAAAACATGTTTTCAGACTTGCTACGAATAACGTCAGGTTAACATTTTGTGACATATTGTGTTACAACTGTTCTCCATACGGTCGAGTGTGTAGTGTAAGACACTTTCGTCAATGTCCATCATCTACATGGTATAAACTACAACTGTTTGTAACGTACCACATGACGTAGCCGAAGCCGGGACGAAAAATTTGATGTAAGTTACATATGGCCCATCAATCCGAAAACAAGTTCAAACCGGCCTGCAAGAGCCACTAAGCTACAGCGCATAAGCGCCATGGGAAATTTTTAATATCCTTCCGCCCTCGCCATTTTCAGTTTGATTTAAAGTTAGCCCTTACAATAACGCTAGGACAGAGAAACAAAACAACTGACATTTCAAATGTGGCTTCATATACGGAACAGTAATTTGATTTATATGCCACCTGACAGAAGATACATCGTAGTATGGTTATCCACAATTGCTTCAAAACGTCGTAAACCTCGAAATCGGTCGAGTGCACGATTAGCATATTTTCCTTTACATCAGCCAAAGATCCTCAAAGCTTGGCGATCGCACCATAAGTTCTCATGCTCGGTTTCAATTGTTGAAGCAATACATTCCTCCGAACCACGGTGAAAGTTTTCGGAACTTGGGCAGCCAGATCGCCACTCACCAGGCACACGCACCTTTCTAAACCACTGCCCATCACACATCCTCTCCTCGGAAATGCTACTATTTACAACTGCTAACTACATATCACACATTTATGAGAGAACTACATTCCACACATTAGTATCAAACTGGCACACAATGCTCCACAAATAATTCATATTCGTTTCCTGATCATGATTCCTAATTAAGATACACAAGTACTAAAAGTTAATATAACAGTACAAATTACATACTTGACCGCATAAAAACACACTTCCATTCATAAGTGGTAACCGGCTTCATACCGATGTGGATCGTCTCCGGACCGTAATCCACTGATGATGTGTGGAGGTGACGGCACGGAGCAGAAACTGTGCACACCACCCACTCATGTCGACTGGTCAGGGGTCGAAATGGTTCACCAGTCGTGAACGAAAGCGAATTTTTGTGAGATCAAGACTTTTCTATATAATATTTTCTTACTAGTTCATTGCAGTCGCTGCTCTTACCAACATGTTTACAAATGTTACTAAAAGTTACATTACAAAGGACTAATACAGTAGTGAAAATCAGTATAAGACAGGGTTTCTATGAAAGAAATAGTACAATGTCTGAAGCACATAAGTTTCGAATTTATTATGAAACCAGTTGATATATACAGGGTGGTCCATTGATCGTGACCGGGCCAAATATCTCACGAAATAAGCATCAAACGAAAAAACTACAAAGAACGAAACTTGTCCAGCTTGAAGGGGGAAACCAGATGGCGCTATGGTTGGCTCGCTAGATGGCGCTGCCATAGGTCAAACGGACATCAAATGCATCTTATTAAAATAGGAACCCCAATTTTTTATTACATATTCGTGTAGTACGTAAAGAAATATGAATATTTTGGTTGCACCACTTTTTTCGCTTTGTGATAGATGGCGCTGTAATAGTCACAAACATATAGCTCACAATTTTAGACGACAGTTGGTAACAGGTAGGTTCTTTAAATTAAAATACAGAACGTAGGTACGTTTGAACATTTTATTTCTGTTATTCCAATGTGATACATGTACCTTTGTGAACTTGTCATTTCTGAGAACGCATGCTGTAACAGCGCGATTACGTGTAAATACCACATTAATGCAATAAATGCTCAAAATGATATCCGTCAACCTCATTGCATTTGGCAATACGTGTAACGACATTCCTATCAACAGCGAGTAGTTCGCCTTCCGTAATGTTCGCACATGCATTGACAGTCCGCTGACGCATGTTGTCAGGCGTTGTCGGTGGATCACGATAGCAAATATCCTTCAACTTTCCCCACAGAAAGAAATCCGGGGACGTCCGATCCGGTGAACGTGCGGGCCATGGTATGGTGCTTCAGTGACCAATCCACCTGTCATGAAATACACTCCTGGAAATTGAAATAAGAACACCGTGAATTCATTGTCCCAGGAAGGGGAAACTTTATTGACACATTCCTGGGGTCAGATACATCACATGATCACACTGACAGAACCACAGGCACATAGACACAGGCAACAGAGCATGCACAATGTCGGCACTAGTACAGTGTATATCCACCTTTCGCAGCAATGCAGGCTGCTATTCTCCCATGGAGACGATCGTAGAGATGCTGGATGTAGTCCTGTGGAACGGCTTGCCATTCCATTTCCACCTGGCGCCTCAGTTGGACCAGTGTTCGTGCTGGACGTGCAGACCGCGTGAGACGACGCTTCATCCAGTCCCAAACATGCTCAATGGGGGACAGATCCGGAGATCTTGCTGGCCAGGGTAGTTGACTTACACCTTCTAGAGCACGTTGGGTGGCACGGGATACATGCGGACGTGCACTGTCCTGTTGGAACAGCAAGTTCCCTTGCGGTCTAGGAATGGTAGAACGATGGGTTCGATGACGGTTTGGATGTACCGTGCACTATTCAGTGTCCCCTCGACGATCACCAGTGGTGTACGGCCAGTGTAGGAGATCGCTCCCCACACCATGATGCCGGGTGTTGGCCCTGTGTGCCTCGGTCGTATGCAGTCCTGATTGTGGCGCTCACCTGCACGGCGCCAAACACGCATACGACCATCATTGGCACCAAGGCAGAAGCGACTCTCATCGCTGAAGACGACACGTCTCCATTCGTCCCTCCATTCACGCCTGTCGCGACACCACTGGAGGCGGGCTGCACGATGTTGGGGCGTGAGCGGAAGACGGCCTAACGGTGTGCGGGACCGTAGCCCAGCTTCATGGAGACGGTTGCGAATGGTCCTCGCCGATACCCCAGGAGCAACAGTGTCCCTAATTTGCTGGGAAGTGGCGGTGCGGTCCCCTACGGCACTGCGTAGGATCCTACGGTCTTGGCGTGCATCCGTGGGTCGCTGCGGTCCGGTCCCAGGTCGACGGGCACGTGCACCTTCCGCCGACCACTGGCGACAACATCGATGTACTGTGGAGACCTCACGCCCCACGTGTTCAGCAATTCGGCGGTACGTCCACCCGGCCTCCCGCATGCCCACTATACGCCCTCGCTCAAAGTCCGTCAACTGCACATACGGTTCACGTCCACGCTGTCGCGGCATGCTACCAGTGTTAAAGACTGCGAGGGAGCTCCGTATGCCACGGCAAACTGGCTGACACTGACGGCGGCGGTGCACAAATGCTGCGCAGCTAGCGCCATTCGATGGCCAACACCGCGGTTCCTGGTGTGTCCGCTGTGCCGTGCGTGTGATCATTGCTTGTACAGCCCTCTCGCAGTGTCCGGAGCAAGTATGGTGGGTCTGACACACCGGTGTCAATGTGTTCTTTTTTCCATTTCCAGGAGTGTATGCTATTCAATACCGCTTCAACCGCACGCGAGCTATGTGTCGGACATCCATCATGTTGGAAGTACATCGCCATTCTGTCATGCAGTGAAACATCTTGTAGTAACATCGGTAGAACATTACGTAGAAAATCAGCATACAATGCACCATTTAGATTGCCATCGATAAAATGGGGGCCAATTATCCTTCCTCCCATAATGCCGCTCCATACATTAAGCCGCCAAGGTCGCTGATGTTCCACTTGTCGCAGCCATCGTGGATTTTCCGTTGCCCAATAGTGCATATTATGCCGGTTTACGTTACCGTTGTTGGTGAATGACGCTTCGTCGTTAATTAGAACGCGTACAAAAAATCTGTCATCGTCCCGTAATTTCTCTTGTGCCCAGTGGCAGAACTGTACAAGGCGTTCAAAGTCGTCGCCATGTAATTCCTGATGCACAGAAATATGGTACGGGTGCAATCGATTTTGATGTAGCATTCCCGACACCGACGTTTTTGAGATTCCCGATTCTCGAGGAATTTGTCTGCTACTGATGTGCGGATTAGCGGCAGCAGCTAAAACACCTTCTTGGGCATCATCATTTGTTGCAGGTCGTGGTTGACGTTTCACATGTGGCTGAACACTTCCTGTTTCCTTAAGTAACGTAACTATCCGGCGAATTGTCCGGACACTTGGATGATGTCGTCCGGGATACCGAGCAGCATACATAGCACACGCCCGTTGGGCATTTTGATCGCAATAGCCATTCATCAACGCGATATCGACCTTTTCCGCAATTCGTAAAGGGTCCATTTTAACACGGGTAATGTATCACGAAGCAAATACCGTCCGCACTGGCGGAATGTTACGTGATACCACGTGCTTATACGTTTGTGACTATTACACCGCCATCTATCACAAAGCGAAAAAAGTGGTCCAACTAAAACATTCATATTTCTTTACGTACTACACGAATATGTAATAATAATGGGTGTTCCTTTTTTTAAAAACGCAGTTGATTTCCGTTTGACCTATGGCAGCGCCATCTAGCGGGCCAACCATAGCGCCATCTGAGTTCCCCCTTCAAGTTAGACGAGTTTTTTTCCTTGTAGTTTTCTCGTTTGATGCTTATTCCGTGAGATAATTGTCCCGGTCACTATCAATGGACCACCCTGTATATATGGCATACACAATTACGATGGAATTAAATAGTTTCTTTCCTAACACGAGTAACGACATAAAGAGTTTTTATTTTCTGATTGGAAACTGATATAAATGCACTCACAATCCTGTTGTGTTATTGCAGTGTTAATACTTTGTCCACGTCCGTTCTTCCTCATTACCTAAAAAATTATCTTTGCCATTGATTCTTTTAGGGTTTGTATTTTTGCAGTGAAATAGTCGCCCAATCATCCCGTATCGCTCTTTTCAGCTCACAATTGTCTGCCATTGCGATACAGCCTCAAAGGCTTTTTAGGGGTCCAGACCTGGCCTAACCGAAGGCCAGGGAACAACTTCGATAATTTCACCTTCAAACCACGTTTTGGTTGTAACAGAAGCATGCACAGATGCATTATCTTTTTGTACCAAGCTCATTCAAGTGTTCAGCCAATCAATGCACGATTCGCCTTCAGCACAAGAGGCTGCCTAAACCATCATTTCGACCACCAAAATTTCTCCTTATTCTTACCTGCTGCTTTGTTCCCTGATCAATAATACTGAAATCCATCTGAACCATATAAAATCTTCTCATCATTCTGAAGTAAATGACATATGTTTTTCAGTAAACTCCAATACAGAAAAGTTATATTTGGGTGTTAGAGCAGTTTTCTGCAGTCGTTTCTTGAATTCAAGATATTTATCATTTGACAAAACTTTTGGTACACGTCTTGCAGTTACTGTTGTTGTTGTTGTGGTCTTCAGTCCAGAGGCTGGTTTGATGCAGCTGTCCATGGTACTCTACCCTGTGCAAACGTCTTCATCTCCCAGTAACTACTGCAAACTACATTCTTCTGAATCTGTTTAGTATATTCATCTCTTGGTCTCCCTCTACTATTTTTACTCTCCACGCTGCCCTCCAATACTTAATTGGTGATCCCTTGATGCCTCAGAATATGCCCTACCAACCGATCCCTTCTTCTAGTCAAGTTGTGCCACAAATTCCTCTTCTCGCCAATTCTATTCAAAAGCTCCTCATTAGTTATGTAATCTACCCATCTAATCTTCTGCATTCTTCTGTAGCACCACATTTCGAAAGCTTCTAGTCTCTTCTTGTCCAAACTATTTATCGTCCACGTGTCACTTTCATACATGGCTACACTCCATACAAAAACTTTCAGAAACGACTTCCTGACACTTAGATCTATACTCGATGTTAACAAATTTCTCTTCTTCAGAAACACTTTCCTTGCCATTGCCAGTCTACATTTTATATCCTCTCTACTTCGACCATCTTCAGTTATTTTACTCTCCAAATAGCAAAACTCATTTACTACTTTAAGCCTCCAATTTCCTAATTTAGTTCCCTCAGCATCACCCGATTTAATTCGACTACATTCCATTATCCTCGTTTTGCTTTTGTTGATGTTCATCGTATATCCTCCTTTCAAGACACTATCCATTCCAGGTCCTTTCCTGTCTCTGATAGAATTACAATGTCATCGGCGAGCCTCAAAGCTTTTATTTCTTCTCCATGGATTTTAATTCCTACTCCGAATTTTTCTTTTGTTTCCTTTACTGCTTGCTCAATATACAGATTGAATAACATCTGGGATAGGCTACAACCCCGTCTCTCTCCCTTCCCAACCACTGCTTCCCTTTCATGCCCCTCGAGTTACTAGCAACTGTAAATTAGCTCAAGTTGAGAAGACTAACGGCTTTCGACCCTTGCTTTGCACAAAAGTAAAGGTTTACATACCTTGATAATTATCTACTTAGCCCTTGTTTTCTGTTCTGTCGATATCGAGCGTTCAATCTTACGAAATTGTCAATCACTGTACTAGAAGGGTTCAATTTCGTGGCGATTTGACGATTAGAGATTGTGCCAGTTCCTTGTAAGTACCGATTTTTGGTTTTTATCATATGATAACTGTATTCCGCGTGGCACTGTCACAATCGTGGTTTATGTACACAACGCACGGTCACTAATGGTGCCAGTTTTCAGTCTGCAGCAAAGACACGTACGCACATAGTAACACCGCACACAGCCGACTGCCTTTATACTGAGTTCCACCCTCTACCATCTGAGTAGTTGATGTCTTGTTATATAATGTGATGCTAATATCAAATGCGACACCATTTGACTGAATCTGTCGGTATACTATGTCTCATACAATTACATATGCTTTGTACACAATTATTCCAAACGACAGTGTTAATTTTCCTACACATATCCACTATTGTATTTGCTAATAGTATTCTCTTGAGCTTCCAGAAGCGTGAAGTGGTTTGAAATCGAGGAGCTTTCGGCCGAGTACTCCGCGGCCATTGTCAGGTGGGGACTGTCTTCTGGTTTATGTTACCGTCCTCATATGTCCGCGCTGTCTTCTGTGAGGCTATTGGTACTGGCTCCAGCGCAATGGAAGATGATGTTTTCGTTGCTCGCCTGACGCCCCCGCTTCGCCCCGCTTCGCCCTTCGCATGGCAGGATCCCAAGCTGTGCTTAGCTGCAGGCCGCCGTCTTCATTGAGGGTGTTTCCAGAAATTTTTGTCGCGATCAGTTATATTATTACGCTATCCCGGAAACTATTAGTCCGTATAATAACAGATGTCTCGTCGAATGAAGTACGGTGTCAGTTTTTATAGAGTACACTCTGCTACCGCTGATTGTTCACGGTACCGAGGGCGACAGCATCTCTCGTGTTCTACAATCTGTGCTCAATAGTACAAACAGTCTGTCCGATATACACTACGGGACATTAAAATTGCTACACCACGAAGATGACGTGCTACAGACGCGCAATTTAACCGACAGGAAGAAGATGCTGTGATATGGAAATGATTAGCTTTTCAGAGCATTCACACAAGGTTGGCGCCGCTGGCGACACCTACAACCTACTGACACGAGGAAAGTTTCCAACCAATTTCTCATACACAAACAGCAGTAGACCGGCGTTACCTGGTGAAACGTTGTTGTGATGCCTCCTGTAAGGAGGAGAAATGCGTACCATCACGTTTCCGACTTTGATAAAGGTCTGATTGTAGCCTATCGCGATTGCGGTTTATCGTATCGCGACATTGCTGCTCGCGTTGGTCCAGATCCAATGACTGTTAGCAGAATATGGAATCGGTGGGTTCAGGAGGGTAATACGGAACGCCGTGCTGGATCCCAACGGCCTCGTATCACTAGCAGTCGAGATGAGAGGCATCTTATCCGCATGGCTGTAACGGATCGTGCGGCCACGTCTCGATCCCTGAGTCAACAGAAGGGGAAGTTTGCAAGACAACAACCATCTGCACGAACAGTTCGACGACGTTTCCAGCAGCATGGACTATCAGCTCGGAGACCATGGCTGTGGTTACCCTTGACGCTGCATCACAGACAGGAGCGTCTGCGATGGTGTACTCAGCGACGAACCTGGGTGCACGAATGGCAAAACGTCATTTTTTCTGATGAATCCAGGTTCTGTTTACAGCATCATGATGGTTGCATCCGTGTTTGGCGACATCGTGGTGAACGCACATTGGTAGCGTGTATTCGTCATCGCCATACTGGCGTATCAAGCGGCGTGATGGTATGGGGTGCCATTGGTTACACGTCTCGGTCACCTCTTATTCGCATTGACTGCACTTTGAACAGTGGACGTTACATTTCAGATGTGTTTCGACCCGTGGGTCTACCATTAATTCGATCCCTGCGAAACGCTGGATTTCAGCAGTATAATGCACGACCGCGTGTTGCAGGTCCTGTACGGGCCTTTCTGGATACAGAAAATGTTCGACTGCTGCCCTGGCCAGCACATTCCCCAGATCTCTCACCAACTGAAAACGTCTGGTCAATGGTGGCCGAGCAACTGGCTCGTCACAATACACCAGTCACTACTCTTGATGAACTGTGGTATCGTGTTGAAGCTGCATGGATAGCTGTACCTATACACGCCATCAAACCTCTGTTTGTCTCAACGCCCAGGCGTATCAAGGCCGTTATTACGGCCAGCGGTGGTTGTTCTGGGTACTGATTTCTCAGGATCTATGCACTTAAATTGCGTGAAAATGTAATTACATGTCAGTTCTAGTATAATATATTTGTGCAATAAATACCCGTTTATCATCTGCATTTCTTCTTCGTGTAGCAATTTTAATGGCCATTAGTGTAAAACTGATGACATCCATACCATATTTCATATACTCCTGGCGTTCTGAGGCCTACATCGTTTTTCACAAAGGTATAAAGTTGTCGAATTTTTGCTACAGCCCTAAAGACCGAATCCATTTTATGCCTCTTTGGGAGCCGACTAGTATTTTCTATTATTGAATCATAAAACGGCAAAAACACAAGCCTCTTCGAGTCCTCGTCGGAGTCCTTCGGTTTACGTGCTTTCAGAAAGATATTTAGTTTAAAGATCTAGTTGGCAGGTTATCATAATATTTTACTATAATACTAATATGGAAATCCAGTACCTAGTAATGGTTTTGTTTATAAGACACGTTTAAAGTTTCCTAGAGATTAAAGCACAGTCCGTGGTTTAGCCGTCATAAACAGGCGTGAGTGTATCTCTTCGGTCAGACAACAGTCTGGAATAACTTCGTGGCACAGCTCGTTGCATACGCAGCACTGCGAGTTTGCGCCCGTGTTCATACAAAGTAAACACCTGATGGTAACCGCACCTGAACCTCCAGTTTGTGCTGTTGCACGAGACAGAACTTCATCTCCTCACATGGGTGCTCCATGACGTACTATGTAAGTAATTGCACAACATGCTTAGCCCTAAGACAAGTCTATACAGGCAAGTCAACATGAGGCGCAGGGCCGTAATTACACCGCACACAGCTCAGCAACCCAACAGTCAGAGTGGAGTCTTTTCAGATAAGAAGTTTTAACCGCACATACACCTGTAATCTGGAAACCCAACATAAATCCATGAAAACTAAAACTAAACTCCTCCCGAACTGGCCATGAAGGCCCAACCGCACCGACCGACTGCCGTGTCATCCTCAGACCATAGGCGTCACTGGATGCGGACATGGAGGGGCACGTGGTCAGCATACCGCTCTCCCGGCCGTATGTCAGTTTCCGAGACCGGAGCTGCTACTTCTCAGTCAAGTAGCTCCTCAGTTTACCTCACAAGGGCTGAGTCCACCACGCTTGCCAACAGCGCTCGGCAGACCTGATGGTCAGCCATTCAAGTGCTAGCCCAGCACGACAACGCTTAACTTCGGTGATCTGACGGGAACCGGTATTACCACTGAGGCAAGGCCGTTGGCACAACATAAATCCATGGCAGTTCGTAATTCTCGCATGCAAACTTTTATTCGTGTCCCATTCACAGATTGAGTAATCACAGCAGCGCAAAGTCTGATAGACTTTATTAAAAAAGAAAGAAATAAATATTTCTACTCAGGAGGTTAGCAGTTGTGTTGTTATTAAGGTGTATTTTCTCTTTTTTTGTACCTATTTTACGAAGTCGGTGTCGTATCCTTAGGGGTCCGCTATTTGTCTGAGAACATGAAGACGCTTTGAATATTAAAGTTATCAGCAGGTTACTATGGAATACGGAGGCATAGTGTTGGTCAAAATTGTACGGCTGTTCGAGAATATTTTATACAAAGGTGCCTTCGCGAGAAACATAGTTTCATTATTCCACAGAGTTGCAAAAACAAAAAAGTACCAGTCGATTTTCGTAGAATACTGCAAAAATATAGGGCCTTTCAAAAGTATTCAAATCATTTCACGAGACTATATCGTCCAGTCGGACATGAACGAAGACAGAAAGTTTACTTTCGCACCTTTTGTATATGGTTCCTGGTAGCGGCCATACTTGCGCTACTAACCAGCTAGCTCGCTCGTTCTTTGCCTGGCAATCATCGAGTCCACAAAACGGCGAGCCGACATGACAGCGACAAATGGCGTTTTGAGTTCTCCGTTTAAGAAGGTGTACATCAGTTATGACTCTGCAGCTTGATTTCCGTCGAGAGTACGGTATCTGTATCTACTGTAGCTCATAGCATTCAACGTTTACACCAACAGACACTGATGATTTATGTAAGGGGAAATGCAGATAACGCCACTCATGTTCGTTCAAGACGTAGAGCGCGTACAACAAAATTTAGCGTCTAGAACAGTTGGCCAACTGTTCCTCAAACGTCTGCAGGTATGTTTTGGGAGGACGCTTGACTTTCAAACCGTAGTGATTTCAGTTGCTACGAACCATTTATGACAGTGATAAACAAACACTCGCAGAATACTTTTTAATTCAAAGTGGGCGTGAACACTGCAACTATATGGTTCATTCAAAAAATTATTTCTGATTTTACCGCATAAGCCAAGCAGTGATGTGTCACCTGTAGGATGAGCAAATATGGAAACATTTCAGGGAGCCCAGAGATTGGTCGAGACAGAGAGGAGACCGATTTGAACGTTTCAAGCAAAGAAAGTCTTAGGTATTTAAATGGAAAGTGTTTCTTTTTCCATCAGTCTTCGGACTGGTCTGATATGGTCCGCCACAAATTCCTCTCCAGTGCCAACCTCTTCATCTCAGAGTAGCACTTGCATCCTACGTCGTCAATTATTTCCTGGATGTATTCCAATCTCTGTCTTCCTCACTTTTTCCCTCTACAGCTTCCTTTGTACCAAGGAAGCTATTCCGTGATGTCTTACTTCCTGTTGACAGTGTTTTCCGCGAATTCCTTTTTTCCTCGATTCCGCGGAAAGTCTCCTCATTTCATACCTTACCAGTCCATCTAATTTTCAACATGCTTCTATACCACAACATCTCAAATGCTTCCGTTCTCTTCTGTTCTGGTCTTCATACAGTCCATGTCTCACTACGGTACAACGCTATGCTCCAGATGTAAATTCTCAGAGATTCCTCGAATTAAGACCTATGTTTCATGCTAGCAGAATTCTCGTAGCCAGGAACGCACTCTTTGCCTACGCTACTGTTTTCTATGCCCTCCTTGTTCCGTCTGTCATGAGTGTTTTGCTGCCTCGGTAGCAGAACTCCATAACCTTATCGACTTCTTGATTACGAAGCCTGGTATTAAGTATATTGCTGCTCTCATTTCTACTACTTTTCATTACTTTCGTCTTTCTTCGATTTTCTCTCAATACATATTCTGTACTCAGTAGACTGTTCATTCCATTCAAAGCATCCTATAATATTTCTTCACTTTCACTGAGGGTAGCGGTGCTATGAATGATTCTTATCACTGATATCTTTTAACTTTGAATTTTAATTCCACTCTTAAACCTTTCTTTTATTTCCATCTTTGCGTCTTCCATGTACAGACTGAGCAGTAAGGGTGGAAGACTGTACCCCTGCTTTACAACCTTTTTAATCCGAACAATTCGTTGTTCGCCTTCCACTCTTCGCTCTTGCACGTATTTTATATTACCCATCTTTTCCAATAGTTTACCCACTTTTTCTTCAGAATTTCTAACATCTTACAGCATTTAACATTGTCGAACACTTTTCCGAGGTCGACAAATCCTATGAATATGTGTTGATTTTTCTTCAGACTTGCTTCCGTTATCAACCGCAACGTCAGAACTGTCTCTCCGGTACCTTTACCCTTTCTAGAGCCAAACTGATCGTCATTTAACATTCTAAATTTTCTTTCCCATTCATCTGCAAATTTTTCGAAAATAAGAAACGAATTTATGTGTACTATACAGCCCTTCTCTTCTTCTATTTTCCTTGCCTTTGTCCTGTACCTACGCGGAGTTCTATAAATACACTCCTGGAAATGGAAAAAAGAACACATTGACACCGGTGTGTCAGACCCACCATACTTGCTCCGGACACTGCGAGAGGGCTGTACAAGCAATGATCACACGCACGGCACAGCGGACACACCAGGAACCGCGGTGTTGGCCGTCGAATGGCGCTAGCTGCGCAGCATTTGTGCACCGCCGCCGTCAGTGTCAGCCAGTTTGCCGTGGCATACGGAGCTCCATCGCAGTCTTTAACACTGGTAGCATGCCGCGACAGCGTGGACGTGAACCGTATGTGCAGTTGACGGACTTTGAGCGAGGGCGTATAGTGGGCATGCGGGAGGCTGGGTGGACGTACCGCCGAATTGCTCAACACGTGGGGCGTGAGGTCTCCACAGTACATCGATGTTGTCGCCAGTGGTCGGCGGAAGGTGCACGTGCCCGTCGACCTGGGACCGGACCGTAGCGACGCACGGATGCCCGCCAAGACCGTAGGATCCTACGCAGTGCCGTAGGGGACCGCACCGCCATTTCCCAGCAAATTAGGGACACTGTTGCTCCTGGGGTATCGGCGAGGACCATTCGTAACCGTCTCCATGAAGCTGGGCTACGGTCCCGCACACCGTTAGGCCGTCTTCCACTCACGCCCCAACATCGTGCAGCCGCCTCCAGTGGTGTCGCGACAGGCGTGAATGGAGGGACGAATGGAGACGTGTCGTCTTCAGCGATGAGAGTCGCTTCTGCCTTGGTGCCAATGATGGTCGTATGCGTGTTTGGCGCCGTGCAGGTGAGCGCCACAATCAGGACTGCATACGACCGAGGCACACAGGGCCAACACCCGGCATCATGGTGTGGGGAGCGATCTCCTACACTGGCCGTACACCACTGGTGATCGTCGAGGGGACACTGAATAGTGCACGGTACATCCAAACCGTCATCGAACCCATCGTTCTACCATTCCTAGACCGCAAGGGAACTTGCTGTTCCAACAGGACAGTGCACGTCCGCATGTATCCCGTGCCACCCAACGTGCTCTAGAAGGTGTAAGTCAACTACCCTGGCCAGCAAGATCTCCGGATCTGTCCCCCATTGAGCATGTTTGGGACTGGATGAAGCGTCGTCTCACGCGGTCTGCACGTCCAGCACGAACACTGGTCCAACTGAGGCGCCAGGTGGAAATGGAATGGCAAGCCGTTCCACAGGACTACATCCAGCATCTCTACGATCGTCTCCATGGGAGAATAGCAGCCTGCATTGCTGCGAAAGGTGGATATACACTGTACTAGTGCCGACATTGTGCATGCTCTGTTGCCTGTGTCTATGTGCCTGTGGTTCTGTCAGTGTGATCATGTGATGTATCTGACCCCAGGAATGTGTCAATAAAGTTTCCCCTTCCTGGCACAATGAATTCACGGTGTTCTTATTTCAATTTCCAGGAGTGTACTTACCCACAAGCTATGCATAGCACATCAATTAACACCTCTTCCTCTTTATGAGCTCAACAACTCACACATTATACTGGGGTGCTGACTCAGTTTTTCAGGACAGCAAATGGGAAGTTGTGGTATGGAAAATGGCCCAGAGGTCACTGGTGTGTGTGTGTGTGTGTGTGTGTGTGTGTGTGTGTATGTGTGTGTGTGTGTGTGTGTGTGTATGTGCGTGTATTTGTGTGTGTAGTGAGTGAAGTGTTACGAAACTCTGTGTATAGTGTGTGCAGGGACTGATTGTGAGATATGACTGAAAAGTGTGGCATTACACTATTTAATAAGTTATTTGTAAAAAAAAGCATTGTATACCAGGAGTAAATCTAATGATAGTCTCTAACTAGAAGTCTGTAAATGTATGTGTGTACGAAATAGCTTATTTTAAATTGGCCTAAACGTGTAAATACTTTGACATGTCCCAAATCCTTGTAAAAAGAGATCTATGCATGAATAAAGCTACTACTACTACTACTACTACTACTACTATCACCACCACTACTACTACTACGTCTACTACTACTACTACTACTACTACATGGATGTTATGGCATTTGGGATTGTTAATGCTGTAGGGTGCCTGATGCCCTTCCTGTCGCCACGCCTTCACCCACCTAGACGGAATTTGTGTACGACATCCGTCTGCATTATCCAAGTGAAAGTGTGCGAACAGTTTCTCGATGTTTCCGAGTGCTGTAACTGAAGCTGTACCTGGGTACCAGCCCAGTATTCACTTTGTCATGTATGAAACACCGCCTAAAAACCACATGCAAGCTGACCGGCACAACAGCCCTCGTTATTCATTTGACCTGAGGCCGCCACAGCTGCTAGAATCGCGGAAGCGGTTTGCTGAAACGAACGGCAATGCGAGCATATTAAAAAGTTTTGAGTACGAAGATATCTAAATTGCGTGTATGTTAGAAACGAGGAACGAAAACAATATCAGATGAAGAGGAAGTGCTGAAGAGAGACAGGGGAGGAAAATGAACTTCCAACTGCGGGATTTCGGCGATGCGAGGCCGGCAAAAAGCCGTATAACGACACGCCAACTGTTGTGGACACCAGATGTCTTATCCCGTTAGTGAATGGCGGTAGCGTTTGGGTCGTATTACAACAACGTTCTTGCAGTTATAGATAGAACAGATTCCGGGAGTATACATAATAAGGGAAGTCGACAACGAGATTATTGTTCACTCATTTTCTGTCAAAATTCTATCTAGTAGCAATAGTACAGTGCTGGCCATTAAAATTGCTACACCAAGAAGAAATGCAGACGATAAACGGTTATTCATCGGCCAAATATATTATACTAGAACTGACATGTGATTGCATTTTCACGCAGTTTCGGTGCATAGATCCTGAGAAACCAGTACCCAGAACAACCACCTCTGGCCATAACAACGGCCTTGAAACGCCTGGGCATTGAGTCAAACAAAGCTTGGATGGCGTGTACAGGTACAGCTGCCCATGCAGCTTCAACACGATACCACAGTTCATTAAGAGTAGTGACTGGCGAATTGTGACGAGCCAGTTGCTCGCCCACCATTGACCAGACGGTTGCAGTTGGTGAGAGATCTGGAGAATGTGCTGGCCTGGGCAGCAGTCGAACATTTTCTGTATCCAGAAAGGCCCGTACAGGACCTGCAACATGCGGTCGTGCATTATCCTGCTGAAATGTAGGGTTTCACAGGGATCGAATGAAGGGTAAAGCCACGGGTCGTAACACATCTGAAATGTAACGTCCACTGTTCAAAGTGCCGTCAATGTGAACAAGAGGTGACCGAAACGTGTCACCAATGGCACCCCATACCATCACGCCGGGTGATATGCCACTATGGCGATGACGAATACACGCTTTCAATGTGCGTCACCATGATGTCGCTAAACACGGATGCGACCATCATGATGCTGTAAACGGAACCAGGATTCATCCGAAGAAATGACGTTTTGCCATTCGTGCACCCAGGTTCGTCGTTGAGTACACCATCGCAGACGCTCCTGTCTGTAATGCAGCGTCAAGGGTAACCACAGCCATGGTCTCCGAGCTGATAGTCCATGCTGCTGGAAACGTCGTCTAGCTGTTCGTGCAGATGGTTGTTGTCTTGCAAACGTGCCCATCTGTTGACTCAGGGATCGAGACATGGCTGCACGATCCGTTAAAGGCATGCGGATAAGATGCCTGTCATCCCGACTGCTAGTGATACGAGGCCGTTGGGATCCAGCACGGCGTTCCGTATTACCCTCCTGAACCCGCCGATTCCATATTCTGCTAACAGTCATTGGATCTCGACCAACGCAGGCAGCAATATCGCGATACGATAAACCGCAATCTCGATAGGCTACAATCCGACATTTATCAAAGTCGGAAACGTTATGGTACGCATTTCTCCTCCTTACACGAGGCATCACAACAACGTTTCAACAGGCAACGTCGGTCAACTACTGTTTGTGTCTGAGAAATCGGTTGGAAACTTTCCTCATGTGAGCACGTTGTAGGTGTCGCCACCGGCGCCAACCTTGTATGAATTCTCTGAAAGGCCAATCGTTTGTTAATCACCGTATTTTCTTCCTCTCAGTTAAATTTACGCGTCTGTAGCACGTCATCTTCGTGGTTTAGCAATTTTAATGGCCAGTAGTGTATAAAGCCAGTAATTTGCTGAGGAACTCGGTGCACATCGCGCGCAGTTGGTTGCAACATCTTGTCTAATAGGTATTACTTTCTGTGCCCTCAGTGTATACCGCATTTATAGCATGCAGATTGAACAGACGTACAAAGGTAAGGAGTTCGTGAGAACGCAGTCTGCGGTAGTCGATATATCAGGGAGTACTGCACCGTCGATATCGCCAAGCTGCGAGTACCATTCACCAGATTCGAGTAAATTTATCAGCGGCCAGTGAGTCGACGTTTAATGCATCAGTTGTTTAGTTAAGTCATAGTCAAACCAAAAGAAATTCTGTTTTCTATAAAACTATTGAACCTTAGTAAAAATTCTCAGTAACTAAAGGAATTCTTCAACTGCTACTGCTTCAAACAACCTAACCGCAGCAGTATTTTCTGCTTTTCTTTACCTTGGTATTTAGAATTGTCTTTGTTTGTATACATAAACGTGATTTCTGGATTACGGTACATGTTTACAGCATCATGATGGTCGCATCCGTGTTTGGTGACTTCGCGGTGAACGCTCATTGGAAGCGTGTATTCGTCATCGCCATACTGGCATATCACCCTGTCTCTGAGGACAGGGGGGAATCGATTGCCCTAAACAGTGAAATGTATTACTGAGTCCGGCTTCTGCAATAGTCAGGGGAAGGTGGCCACCAGAGTTTCGCTTTCTCGGTATGGTAGGGTCAAAAGGTCAATGGGAGTTTGACTGAGTCACACTGTAGGCCTCTGGCAGTGGCGATCTCATTCCGCTGACGGTCCCCTGGGAACGACAGGCCGGAATTCGTACCAAAGGCCAGGCCCACAGGCCGCTCAAAAGCTAAGTAGAGCGTAGACTGTAGCACCCTTAGGCACCAGTTCAGAGCATTTGCGCTGCTTTCCCCCCGGTCTCACATAATTTAAGTACGAAACCAGTGGCGCAGAGAAATTGTATAAACCGTTATCCGTTATTATCTGAGGTTGCGCCCAGGTTCTAAAGAGAAAGATGTGCCCAGGTTCAGTGTTTTCTGAAAGCCCACTACATCTGATTGCGTAATTCAGCGATTGACGCGTAATCAGATAGCCTTTAAGTGCGATGAATGTGAAGAGACTGAATTACATAGTCTGTAAAAGGAAGCATGTAACAACGGATTTGATCCAACACTAATCATGAGATTATACTCCACGAAACAGAAGGAACGAATTAGGAATAGAGATCGGGTCATATTAGGAAGGAATGATCAAAAGAAAAAAAAGCTACCTGTACTAATTTTACCAATCTGTGGTCACATTTTCAATAAGATAAGTTGTTTGTTTGGGAAAATTAGGCTGCGAACTGTCTTCAGGACAGAGAGCACTGTATTGACACGCAACCTTCAAAATGAGGTTTAGAGAACATATTAATGTCAGTATTTATTTCTCATTGAAGAGAGTGCAAGCATTCTGTTAATGACATCATTAAATTCATCAAGATTCTTCACAAGACAGAAAAATGCAGGTTACCTGCTGAAAATCCTTGAAGACATAGAAATACACATTCACATGGCGAAACACCCTGGCACCATTCTTAATGAACAGGCACTTACGAAATAACATGAGGTACAGAACTATATAAGTGTTTTAATCAAACAAGTTCGCATTAGAGTTTTCTCTGTTTTCGTATATGCAAGATATGTTTACCCATAGATCCAGATCGAGTTGATTATCCAGTTAAGTCAGGGGCATATCTTTCCTTATGATTTTGTTCGTGACAGTTAACAATAATTCTCTCTCTCTCTCTCTCTCTCTCGCTCGCTCTCTCTCTCTCTCTCTCTCTCTCTCTCTCTCTCCCTCTCTCTACCTCTGTATACTACTTGCTTAACTGCGGTATTCAGTATACGTAGTGAATATATGTCACAGATGAATCTGGAGGTAATGTCAGAGGTAACAGATGACCTGCAATATAGTGTCTTTGCCTGGCCACGAATTACATATTTTCATTCCGTGGCGGTAATGTTCAGTGTGGCCAGAAAGTATGGCCTTCTAGCATTTGACACCTGTGGCGTCTACGTTTGGTGATCTGTGAGCTCCAGTTGTGAGACAGATGATGCATTCTATCGTCATCACATACACAACATTATAATTATACACTCCTGGAAATTGAAATAAGAACACCGTGAATTCATTGTCCCAGGAAGGGGAAACTTTATTGACACATTCCTGGGGTCAGATACATCACATGATCACACTGACAGAACCACAGGCACATAGACACAGGCAACAGAGCATGCACAATGTCGGCACTAGTACAGTGTATATCCACCTTTCGCAGCAATGCAGGCTGCTATTCTCCCATGGAGACGATCGTAGAGATGCTGGATGTAGTCCTGTGGAACGGCTTGCCATGCCATTTCCACCTGGCGCCTCAGTTGGACCAGCGTTCGTGCTGGACGTGCAGACCGCGTGAGACGACGCTTCATCCAGTCCCAAACATGCTCAATGGGGGACAGATCCGGAGATCTTGCTGGCCAGGGTAGTTGACTTACACCTTCTAGAGCACGTTGGGTGGCACGGGATACGTGCGGACGTGCATTGTCCTGTTGGAACAGCAAGTTCCCTTGCCAGTCTAGGAATGGTAGAACGATGGGTTCGATGACGGTTTGGATGTACCGTGCACTATTCAGTGTCCCCTCGACGATCACCAGTGGTGTACGGCCAGTGTAGGAGATCGCTCCCCACACCATGATGCCGGGTGTTGGCCCTGTGTGCCTCGGTCGTATGCAGTCCTGATTGTGGCGCTCACCTGCACGGCGCCAAGCACGTATACGACCATCATTGGCACCAAGGCAGAAGCGACTCTCACCGCTGAAGACGACACGTCTCCATTCGTCCCTCCATTCACGCCTGTCGCGACACCACTGGAGGCGGGCTGCACGATGTTGGGGCGTGAGCGGAAGACGGCCTAACGGTGTGCGGGACCGTAGCCCAGCTTCATGGAGACGGTTGCGAATGGTCCTCGCCGATACCCCAGGAGCAACAGTGTCCCTAATTTGCTGGGAAGTGGCGGTGCGGTCCCCTACGGCACTGCGTAGGATCCTACGGTCTTGGCGTGCATCCGTGCGTCGCTGCGGTCCGGTCCCAGGTCGACGGGCACGTGCACCTTCCGCCGACCACTGGCGACAACATCGATGTTCTGTGGAGACCTCACGCCCCACGTGTTGAGCAATTCGGCGGTACGTCCACCCGGCCTCCCGCATGCCCACTGTACGCCCTCGCTCAAAGTTCGTCAACTGCACATACGGTTCACGTCCACGCTGTCGCGGCATGCTACCAGTGTTAAAGACTGCGATGGAGCTCCGTATGCCACGGCAAACTGGCTGACACTGACGGCGGCGGTGCACAAATGCTGCGCAGCTAGCGCCATTCGACGGCCAACACCGCGGTTCCTGGTGTGTCCGCTGTGCCGTGCGTGTGATCATTGCTTGTACAGCCCTCTCGCAGTGTCCGGAGCAAGTATGGTGGGTCTGACACACCGGTGTCAATGTGTTCTTTTTTCCATTTCCAGGAGTGTATTTTAAGTACTCACTGCGTTCAGTGTTTTCCAGATCAAGATCAGCTCTGATATCACAGATGTTTCACAACTGCCACACATCATTTGTACGGACGTGCACAATATGTAAGTAATCTTATGTTTCTATTGCTGTTGTCTAGCTAAAACGTATTTATATTGTAGATATCAATATGTATACGTTGTTTTTTAGTCCTTTGTATTAGATATCGATCTGACAGTTAAATATTCTACATACAGCTTATGATGTACTGAGAAAGTCTTTTGGGAAATACCTACAACCTGTAGAGCACCAAGTATACAAGATTTTCACATCTGCTAATAAATTCTGAAAGGCCAAAACCAAATCGTACAGTGAATTGTTTACCTTCATAGACGTCTTTGTGAACTTCGCTCGGAGTATTGATTACACAACGGAAAATACCATCTATTTTTTTTTAGGAACCACAGACCACAGGTTCCGTTTATTATAAATGCACAGTTTTCTCTCTGTAGGGCTTAGACTGCACTCAGATAAGTTCTAAGATCCATTCAATCGCATGGAAACGTGTAAAAAACTTTTTCCTAAATATCGATCTGGTTGCTTGCTACTTCTCGGTAATCTCAGTAAAGAGAAGGCGTCAAAATAGTGGTTCATACATATGAAAGGAAGGCACACCGAAATCAAGGATCTCAGTTACCACAGAAACAATATAGTTTGCTTGTATTTTAATAAATCTTCGGTCAGTACCTCTGACAGCTAACTCTTTGTTCTACGCAGTATTATTAGGACACAGTTGTATGATAAACTCGCCATGTCCAACTCCAGTATACGAGACTTTCAATATCGAAACTCCCTACCAGCTATCACTATACAAAAACAGCACTCATAAATAATGATGTGCACTAGTGCTGAAATATAACATTCTTCCGTCAATCTACGAAGCGTCGATAACACCCTGAGATACGGTCCCGTCAGATACTGTCTCCCTTAACGAGGATCCACAAGCGACTCTTCAATTTTCATGAGTTTTGTGGTACTTTCATAACTTGTACTACATCTGAAATCTTTTAGCCTATTAGTACCAGGAATGCAGAATGATTTGCTTATCGTTCAAAGAAGTTTCAATGGTCTGCATCCTCCTCCTGCAGAAAGCCACCAAACTCCAGCTAAGAATTGAATGAGGATTGAAATATTTCCCA